>NC_060158.1:5354339-5444247 GCF_021292245.1 Micropterus dolomieu
GGGATGGACATGGTCAGAAACAATGCTCAGGTAGGCCGTGGCATTTAAACGATGCCCAATTGGCACTAAGGGGCCTAAAGTGTGCCAAGAAAACATCCCCCACACCATTACACCACCACCACCAGCCTGCACAGTGGTAACAAGGCATGATGGATCCATGTTCTCATTCTGTTTACGCCAAATTCTGACTCTACCATCTGAATGTCTCAACAGAAATCGAGACTCATCAGACCAGGCAACATTTTTCCAGTCTTCAACTGTCCAATTTTGGTGAGCTCTTGCAAATTGTAGCCTCTTTTTCCTATTTGTAGTGGAGATGAGTGGTACCCGGTGGGGTCTTCTGCTGTTGTAGCCCATCCGCCTGAAGGTTGTGCGTGTTGTGGCTTCACAAATGCTTTGCTGCATACCTCGGTTGTAACGAGTGGTTATTCCAGTCAAAGTTGCTCTTCTATCAGCTTGAATCAGTCGGCCCATTCTCCTCTGACCTCTAGCATCAACAAGGCCTTTTCGCCCACAGGACTGCCGCATACTGGATGTTTTTTTCCCTTTTCACACCATTCTTTGTAAACCCTAGAAATGATTGTGCGTGAAAATCCCAGTAACTGAGCAGATTGTGAAATACTCAGACCGGCCTGTCTGGCACCAACGACCATGCCACGCTCAAAATTGCTTAAATCACCTTTCTTTCCCATTCTGACATTCAGTTTGGAGTTCAGGAGATTGTCTTGACCAGGACCACACCCCTAAATGCATTGAAGCAACTGCCATGTGATTGGTTGATTAGATAATTGCATTAATGAGAAATTGAACAGGTGTTCCTAATAATCCTTGGTCCTAGGTGAGTGTACTCTATGCTATCTGGACACCAGTGGCAGCGCTGAGCGTCGGTCCAGCGCCATCTTGGATTTCCTCGGGTGGTGTTGAGTTTAAGTAAGAGTTTACCTGCACCTGTGAAGTGTTGGTTACTTTACACTCCACAAACATCGACATGACCCTCCTGAATTGCTGTTCAGACTTCACCTACCTTCCCATGGCTCTGTATTGTTAACATCCTTCCAAAGACCAACTTTATTATCACGAGTGGCTGAAATTGGTGCCTCAGTAACGTTGTTAGGTGAGTCTCCGTTAACGTCTCCATTAAGCTAACTAGCTTTGTCCAGCGTAAATGCTAACGTTTAAACATACAGTAAAGTTCTGATTAGTAACGAGGAGATTAGCAGTATATCTAATCACCACTGAGAAATCAGACATTATTGTTGCCCTGCATTAAAAGTTATTTGAAAGTGCACTTTTGTTGGTAACATTAACTTAACCACATGATTGTGGTATGCTGTAACATCATACCTTTATCAGTGGTGGAAAATAACTAAAACCATTTAGCATATTCAAGTGCTGTACAAATTTAAAGGTACTTGTGTGGTTATTTTACTTGAGGATATCCATTTTCTGCTTCTCTATCTATCTATCTATCTATCTATCTATCTATCTATCTAACGTTTTGCTCCATTACTGTTAACTTACTTGATCATTATATTTACTAATTACTCTCCGGATTCAGATTAATACTGCAACATATAATCATATATAAAATGTATATATCCCACATGTACCAGCTGCAGTATTACAGTGATGTGCATCATCAGTCACAATCTAATATTAATATACAATATTCTGAAATGAGCTATTCTGCAAACTCTTTGGTATTGGTAGAACTGTAATTCTATATAAGTGAAATTTAGAATGAAGGACATGTATTTGTAAATGAGTATTTCTACACTGTGGCATTGAAACTTTTACATAAGGAAAAGATCTGAGTACTTCCTCTGCCACTGTAGATAATAGCTGACAGAAAAAGTGCTCTCACTAGCAGAAAATTTTGCCACACTTATCAAAACAATTGTTATACTATTTACATCTATATTTCAATGGGCTGTGCTTCATTTGTGTTTTTAAATAGAGAGAGAGAGAGAGTGCTCAGCTTAAATTATACCAATTGACAATAGAGGAGACTTGTACGTATTGAAGAGGGATGTTGCACTCTGATCAGACTCTGTTACCATCTAGACTTTGAAAGTACACAGAATAGCCAAATCAAGGTAGAGCTATAAGTAATGCGCTTGCTTGTATTTCTCTTTTCTTCAGAAGTCATACTACTGTAGAATGTAGAATTAATTAAAGACAAGGAAAAAAACAAACTCCAATGGTCGTGGCAAGTTAACACGTCTTCCATCATATTACAGTGGAACTGTTGTGCAAGGCACTTGAAGGTGTGGTATGCGATTCAAATCCAATAGAAGTCTTTTTGTCAAATTCAATGACTCTCTCCTTGTAGTCTGCAAGCTGTCCGTTCGGTGTGTGCACTGACTAACAAAACACGGTGTTTGTACACAACACTGGCTCATAGAGAAACAAACAAAGTTGTTGAGGCTGAGCCACACAACACTATTCCAGCCAGTCAGGTAACATTAAATTACTTGTTCATGGACATTCAGCTTACTTTGTTGCTGTTTTTTTGACGTTAGCTATAGCAGCAGGAGATTTGTGAGTATCGCCGTCTGGACCTGGTGTGCTGGCTCTGGGAAACCATCTCGTCCTCTCTGCATGTTAACTTCACAGCAGCAACTGTAGTGAAAGTTTGCTAACCCACAACTTAGCTAATGCTAGTTACATTACTTGCTGTGTTGTTTGCTCTATATCATGATATTTGGATTTCTCCAGAATCGCAAACCCCAACTTTAAGCTTTTGTAAGCAGCTCAGCTGTACAACACTGATTGTACTGGACTTTTCCCCGGTGTAAATATGCTACACTAGCTTTTTTTGAAGAAGGGCAGAAAACCACATTCATGCTCAGCAAAGTGGATAAATAACAGTGAACAACTGAAAAAGTTGTTATTTTTACTCCTTGGACACTGCATTTTTATACTAAAAGAACAAAATTGAATAAACCTGCCAAAGTGCTGAAAAGTTGCTGCCACAGGAAAATGATGAATGAAGCTTGAAATGTCATTTCAACACTTGACAGGTTTCAAACACAGTTCGTAAAAATTGCATTTAAAGAAGCTATTCAGGATAATGTTGATATAAAGAAAATTGTATATCTTGCAGAACAGGCATTTATTTTTAAATTGTCTGCGAATGAAGCTCATAGCATTTTCTGCTGTGTCTTTTTCGTCTGTCATCAGTTTGCTTTGTGGCAGCATAAGAATGAAACTAAGATAAGCTAATGTGGCAGGAATGTGACCTTGTGTATTTCATTAACTGGATTTCTAGCGCTTGAAAGATGCAACACCCACAGACAATAATTGATATTAATTGTTTGGTTAAAGGTAGTGAATGAAAAGCTTCCAAAATATGTCGTGTTTGAAATATATACTTTAACACAACTGATTAGTTCCTGTAATTTAATTGTCAGATGCTTGGCAAAATAGTTTTATTGAAAGGTGGTCTGGTTCACTGTCCATGTAATGTGAATATTTCAAACAGTACAGTGAGCTTGAGAGAGTTTTAGTGGTTGTTTGGCCATTGTCAGTTGACTGAGTATTTTTTATTTTCCAGCACTGCCCTGTTTTTAATTCATAGATGTTTACCCCGCTCACATTGAGAGCTATGCTCTGTCTGATGTCTGAATCAGTGTCACTCCAGAAGAACAAGGAAGCAGGGCCACCAGCCTGCTGTTTATGAACAACTCACTGGGAATTTTAGGTCGTTGAAAGGTGGAGAACATGGTAGCTTTAAATGTCTTTAGCTTTTTATAGCAGTAGGAAGTAGATAAAATATTTTAACTTAAACAGCCATAAATCATGTAATCATGCTGCGAGGACAGGACAGTGGTTCCCTACCTCAGAGCTCTGAAAAGTTCTCAAAATAAAGCAAGGGGTAGTTAAACTAAATTACTCCTCCATTTAAACTAGCCACTGATTTAGGAGATAAATTGAATTCCATTCTTAATGTGCATAAAGGTCAAGACACCAGAAAGCAGAATCATATGTGTGAAAAACAGGGTCACTTTATTGGGCCTCTTTTTGTGTGGATTGGAAGTTTTTCTCTTTTGCTATACCACACTGATTTAGGCTTACCAGGATAATAGTAATGTTTTGTTCAGCTGCATCTAAATACACATTGCCAGCTGAAGAGTGAGTTTGTCCTTACTAGTTTGGAGATTTTAACCTATAACGTCTACAGAATTTCATGATATTGAGATCATAAAATTACACTTCTAGGTCTGCTTTTTTTTCTGTTTTTTTGTTTTTTTATTGTAAATATTTAGTAGTTGTGAAAAACTTTGTAGAAGACATGTGAGCAAGCATTGCAAAACAGATGCTTGAGGGAAGCGTTGACTGAGGCTGATATATATATATTTAACACTCTGTTAGAGGGTTCGGTGCCCTTTTGCACAAAGTTGAAATATCTTGACTTGTGCCATATGTTGTTTGGATTGTTGAAACTGTATATTCTTGTTTATAAATCTTGAGCTATACTGTAGCTCATACTGGAAAAACAAAAGAAACTCAGTGTTAGTGGTGATAAGTGCACCATCAGTCAAACTCAGAATTCCTCATTTCTCACAGGCTTTGTTTAATTATGTCTACTATATTATTTGGAGACAAGCTGACTGTAATTAGAAAGCTGTAAAAAGGAGAGTTATTAGCAATAAGTCAGAATAAGTCTAAGCTGACTAGTAGTCATGGGGAGAAGAGTATCCCAGAGTTAAGACCTTTTGAGGTGGAAATTATGCATAATGTCAAGAACATGTATGGCATGTTTAATTGATGTATTCATATTTTCCAGATTTATGACTTACCAAACATCCATGACAGCTGATAGTAAATTACAATATGTGCATTATTCAAATCCAGCTAATGCCCTATATGTTGTCAGGTAATACATAAAGGTATTATCTGTAACAGGGGCTGTATGGACATTTCTGTTGTTAGGCTTGCCCGGTGCATTGAATGGCAAAAATCTGCTGAATGAGACAGATGGGAGGGGGTTAGAGGAGAGCGGCTGTGAGCTTGTCAAGACATGATGCATTGTGTACATAGTGGGAAATAGGTAGTCTTCATTTGAAAGTCAATGCCAAAGCTTAGACATGCTCCGGGGAGTTTAAAGCCACGAGGCAAAGTTATGATGGCACTCCCTGAGGGAATCTACGGAAAACTTCCGGAGTATTTCTGTTTCATGTGCTTTTAAGACTTTTTACCATGTGAATGTACTGAAATCAGACTCTAGGACTTTTCTATACAGTTATATATGACATGCTCACACCAGTTGATGTCAGTTAAATTAAGGCTCATATATCTGTATTTTAGGTTGTATGACATCATGTGCACTAGTTTTCTTTATATGAGATGGTAGGAGGGATGTTTAATTCTTTTTTTGCATATCATGCCTGGATTCTACTGAGTGTTTTGCCTGACTAATTTTGTTGACTTGCTCGGATTTTGTTTATGGGTCATTTACTTTGTGCTTCAACCATGGGTAAGTAGGCTACGTAGTTAAATGCTTTCCCTTTTTCATTGTGTTTTAATTGTGTCTAATTGTTGCTATATGATCGGGAGTCTGATCAGGATTCACTGGATTTGCTATGCCTGTTTATGTGTCTGACTTCCTGCCTGGTTCAATCTGCTCTGTGCAGCTTGAAATTAGGGTTGGGCAGATAGACGATGCCATCCATAGTCTCTATCAGCAGCATGTTTTATAAAGTCGCCTAAAAGACTGAGAACTCGTCTTTTTCCGTATATTTCCACCCGCGATCCATTATCACGGCAGCAGGTGAGCCGCACGTTGGCTTATTAATGAAGGAGCCTATCAAACAACTGAAACCAACATCTGCACCCTGTGTTCAGTGCTGCTTTACCTGGTCTGTAAAAAATCCACCACGACTTGTAATATAAGTTAATAGTTTATGAATTTTTTTTACCAAGTGAAGTCAGTGCGAGAACACATGCACATAAGATGACTGCTGCCCCCCCCCGCGAGCAGGCACCCTCGCGATAACAACGTCCATCCCAATTGTAGACATCGTCCGATGGAGGTTTTGTAGACATCGCCCAATCCTACTTGAAATGAAGTAGAGGGCCGCTTTTGAAATGCTTGGTGGAATCACTAGCATGTCTCTGGAATCCACGGGTCAGGCTGTTAATGCCAAATCTTTATTGACACATTCTGAATAGATGGACTCGATGGAAGCTTCAGTTTGGGTGAACATGTTAAAAAATAAAAAACTGGAAACTGAATGTATTAGGTACATGTAGCTAAAACTAATGCAGTGTAATATAATGGCTCTGCAATAAATCCTACATTCACAAAGTTATACTGTAAATTTTTAGAGACAGGCTGATTTAACTTTGTCATTTTTGAAGCTTTATTTGGCGGT
Organism: Micropterus dolomieu; assembly: GCF_021292245.1. Classification (NCBI taxonomy): domain Eukaryota; kingdom Metazoa; phylum Chordata; class Actinopteri; order Centrarchiformes; family Centrarchidae; genus Micropterus; species Micropterus dolomieu. Next base: position 5,360,717 of record NC_060158.1, read on the forward strand.
GCTGTTGAATTGTTTTGTGTTCTACTTAGAGATGTTTATATTATTTATTTTACTCATTGATATAAATCGGATGGACAAAATATAAGATGTCTGTAATGAAATTTAAAAGCACTATTAATTTAGTGTTTGCTATTAGTGACATTTGCAATTACAGTTTTACTTTTGTGCAAGTTTTTCCTTTAATTTTGCTTCCTTTCCTTTGTGTTGTTTGTCATTGTGCCACAGCTCTATTAATAATAATGGTGCATAAGATGAAAAGAAAGTAGACTCAATGACAAGAAAATTAACTCACCAAAGGCCAAAAAAACTCTTTGTGCAGTATAGTGTGGAACAGGAGCAATTTAAATGGGCATTGTTCAATCCACAGTAAGGATAGCTTTTGTTCTCTTAGGGACTTTGCTCTTTTAATAAAATAGACAGCATATTTGGCAGTGTGTGTTTGTAGCTCCCAGTAAGATTACTAATGATTCAGTAGTCTGTAGAAGTAGAACTTCAAAGTTATCTGTATACCGGTATGTTGTAGTTGTTTACATTTACATTTCTTCATTTAGTTGACGTTTTTATCCAGCGACCTACAATTGCTATATACTGTATGTCAGAGGTCTCTGGAGCAAATAGGGGTTAAGTGTCTTGCTCAGGGACGCATTGGTGGATGGTAACAGTGGGGGATTGAACCCGGGTCTCTCACACCCGCACTTATCTTATCCATTGCGCCATCACCACCTGTTGTGACTGATAATAATGACTTAAATGCGAGGAACTATGCATAAAACTGCATTAAAACTGTGCATATGTCTCTGTCTTTGACACAGCATGCTGCAAAAGTTAGTCCATTAATAACCCATTTAACACTGGGATGCCGCAAAGAAGTTGATTGATTGTGCTAGCAGATATGGTAATCCACCTAGTCTGGCTAAAATACTGTGTTAGGAGAGAAGTAGAGCAGCAGCAGCTGCAGGCAGGGTTCCTACCTGGACCTGGAGAGTTTAGAAATACATAGAGAATGAATATGATCACATTAAAGAGGCAGTAAGTAAGATTTTTAGTGCCCCATAGCATGAAACGACTGCACTATATCTGCAGGGGGTTGGTAAGGCTGTTGATCATTACCAGTGGTTTAACAATTACTTTGCCAGGTTCAGAAATCTTTTGAATTTCTGGACTCATACTGTGGAATAAAAGCTCTCTGCCGACTGGATAATCAAGACATTTTCAGTGCCCCCTACTTACTACACTGACAGTATGTTGCATGTAAGTTTCACTTTTAAAAAAAAACTCTTTTTCTTGTTTCTTTGTAGAAACAAGGTATTTCTTTTGAATATATGCTCTAATTAATTAGTTTGTTTCGGTTTAATATGTGTAGGAGGACATTCTATCAAGGCTTTCTCATAGATTTTCAAATGCCAACATCTCTAAAGGTCTAGCAATTGGGTTCTTGAATCTGGCAGATGATTATATCCTCACCCCAGCTGTTGATATCTGTTCTTTTATATGAATGTTTTTACTTCCATCAGCATGAATCATATCAGAGACGTTATATAGAATAGGGATGCAACAACTAATCGACGTAGTCGACAAAAATAGATTATTAAATTGGCAACAAATTTAATCGATTCGTTCATGACGTCATCGGGCCGTAACGACACTGTCAGCTTAACGGAGTAAAGTGATGTAAACAACAGTAAAGTTACTAAAACAACATAACATCAGCGTTGGTAGTAACACCTTCACAACCTAAAATCTGCAGAGTGTGGGAGCACTCTGGCTTCACTCAGCCAAAAGGTTGTGAACTGCAGCATCTCAACAACGGAGCATCTGAAGAGGAGACATGTAACCTCTGTGGCTCTGTGGATGATGAAGACTTGTCTTGGTAAGCTAGTTAGCAAGCTAACGTTAGCTTCATGTTATGTTACTTTGCGTTATGAGCTGTACCGTTTTCTTTAAGGTTTCCCTTGGTCAATTTGTTAATGGTGTTGAGAGTGGAAAATAATTATGATGCATAATGGTCCTGTCTAACATTGCAGGTGTGCTCTAACTTTACAATCATTAACAATGCATCGCTAATGGCGATGTTTACAACTGGACAACGTGTTGCTGCCGAGGGCACAATATTGGACAACACTGGACATGTTTATAAGTTACTTTCTAAAGATAAAAAATAAATAAAACAGTTTTCCTGTCTATGAGTGAGGTGGCGGCTAATCCACCCCAGACTCTCTTAAAAGTTTCGTGAGTTGCTGAGTTAGGGGAAACTAAATAAATGTGGTGAAACGCTGTCTACTACAAAATTGTTATTATTGGTCCCCTCTTGTAATTTCAGCAAATGTGTGCATGGTGTTATCCATTTCTTTGTATATTAAAATAGTGTCAGTTTGTCCTGGTGTGTTGCAGCTTCTCCATCACTAGGCAACAGATCAGCTGTTCTGATGAGTGCTGCACAGCGCTACAAAGACACTTATTTCTTACTATATACCTGCCTGGTCCATGAAAGGACTTGATTTCAGCGGAACTTTCTGTTGCTGCAACAGAAACATTCATTAAAAGATATTTTTGAAAACAGTATTCATTTTATTGTCTAGACTGTTAATTAGCACATGCCTTAAAAAACCTCAAGTTTAATTTAAAAGCTGATAGTTAAATGAGAGGCATTGTGTAATTTTGCAATTCATAGTTAGTTGCAGCCCTAATATAGAGGAGACACGCCACTTTACGAATCCTCAATACAACTCTATGGGGAAAGCCCGTAACGCCAAAGATGGCGGAAAAGCAGAATATACTGTCTGCAGGTGTCCGACAGCTCAGGAAGGGAGTGAAAGTCACTATGTCCTGAAAATAAAGTTTCAATGTTCCCTCTTTGTCCGGCATCACAGTGACATGCCGCTCTGCCGGCACAACCTCCTGACCTCCAGTGACTAGCATGTGGGCCCACAGAGCTGCCACAACCGTGCCATTGATGTCTGACACAGTGTCACTCCAGAAGAACAAGGAAGCAGGGTCACCATCCTGCTGTCAGTCATCTTCCTCTGCTGGAGGATGATGAGCAGGCAGTGAAGGCTTGAGACGGCTTAGAAAGTACAGCTCAGTGTTTGCCTGTGAAAATCAACAAGTCGAGTCAAATATATTTATAAAGTACTTCTAACACAGGGGATTTTTGCAGTGTGCTGCACGAAGAACCAGGGTATAAATGCAGATAAAGACGAGGGATAAAAATAAGAAGGAACAAACGCATTGAAGATTTTAACATGATGCTTATAGAATGTGTTTGTGTGTGTGGTAAACTTGTGGCAGTATGAGAGCAATGGCTAAAACATATCCTCTGTGTATTTCTTGCATTTTTCTTCCTTGAACACTGCTGTTTCTGGGACACAGACATTTTCACAGGGCATGTTTTTTTTTCTCCCCCACAAACACTGTTTTGTTTAATTCATGTCATGCAAAGGTCAAACTCGTTTTTATACAGCGCAATGAATTATTGAAAATGCTGTTATGTTGGAGGTGAAAAGTGAATATTCTCACTCCGTTAGATAAATATATTTGGGCTGCATCTCTATGAGGGTGTAAGGAAACAAGATTTAATCTCCCCGCCACATTACAGTTGCTTGACTTAGACACTCAGCCTAATTAATCCAAAGCCCTCACTTTAATCGCCTTAATATATTGGCTCTTTGTCTTCTTTATCTTGATTTTCTCATGATGTCTATTTCCCCTTAATTGATTCAAATGGAGATCTAATCTCCTTGTGTAAGGCATGTATTGATAGCTTTGGTTTAAACCAGCAACAGTTTTGCGGTTCCCATTGTCTACACTAATTACGGCGGACTTGATGTATTGTCTTGAGCAACCGGTATTGAATCTCCTGTGTTGGAGAAGAGCCCTCACTATTCTTGTTTGGTTTTTGACAGGAAAAGACCAATGAAGACAGCCAGATGGTGGTCAGTGGCAATTTTACTGTTGGGGCTCGCTGTGCTCGGTGCCGATGGGAGACCCAACAAGGAGGGATTCAGGCCGCCACCCTATCGACCAGTCGTGAGATTCCGACACAAGGTATTGATTGCCTTCTTTTTTCATTTGCTGTCTGTAACAAGGAGGACTATGTGCTTTTGCCAAGTATGAAACTAATTACAGTAGCACTTTTTTCCCTGCATCAGATGACTCTCCGGTGGTTGTTGTTGTTTTTCTGTCTACTGAAAAATACTTGATGAATCATTATCCCTCCCTTTGTGCCAGGGGACTGTCTTTTCAAAGACAACATCAAATTAATACGAGGCACAGCTGAGCAAAGAAGACGACGATCTCTGAATGAAGTGAGGATGTTTGCATGTCAATTCAGTTGAATGTTTAAAGTGAAAAGATGCCTTTAATGTTTATTGACCCAGCAGTACAGGGCATGCCCACAAGCAGAATCTGCTGCTTTTATTAATCCCTCTTGCTGCGTGTCAAGGAATAACTTAATTTTTCCCCCTCTGAACTAGCAGCATACTTTGTTTTTTCTCTAATTCGAATCCAAAACACCAGAGTACCAGAGATGTATCAATTAGAACCAGACTGTGAAAGAAATTTACTGTTTTGGCAGACAAGGACTTAGTGAAAGGACAGTGTTTTGTCAAAAAGCATTAGTTGGATTGTGGTCCTTCAGTACACATTTCCTGTAAGCCCCCTTTCCAATTCTGTTTACTAGTAAACACTTCCCAATCCAAGATAAAAATTTGTAGTGACAATAAAGACAAAATGGTTGTATGTTTGCTTTTACTTCAAGGCAATCTGTCATCTTCAGACAGACAATGACAGAGTGCGTTTAAAGTTTGTTTCAGTTTGCTTTAGTCATGTCTGTATGGGAGTAAATGGCAAAGACAGTGGTACTTAAGGGTGTGTGGGGTGAGAGATGGTTAGAGAAAGAAGGAGATACAGAGGGAACAGATGGTGGGAACGTCATTGGACAGAATCAGAGCTGAGCGAGGCGCCGGGAGCGTTGCAAAGCTGTTCAGTCGACAAACGCATTTTGACCTTTTGAACAAGATTTATTCAGAGAGAAGCTTTCGTAACACGTGGACTGCAGATGTCAACAATACAAGAGTTCTGCTAGAGTTCTAGCCACAGCTACACTGGAAATGAAATTTTGTGTGTTAAGGAAGTAAAGAGATTTAAACATCAATACCCAAAAATACTGTAATATGATCTCAGTAAACTGCAGAGATGGCACTTCTGCTGGGCTGGGAGGCTGGGAGGAAGAGAGGCAAACAATCCAATATCCACCTCTGCTTGGACAAGGTTGGATTTCAGTCATAAAGGACTAGGGGCCTCATTTATAAACTTTGTGAATGAACAAAAGAAGTTATACTCCACTTTCTTAGTAAACTTGGTAACTCTGAACTGTGGTCAGTTTGAAATGGATACCACCACTGTAAAATAAATCGAAATCTTACCTGTGAGTATTATATAAAACTTCTGAGTTATCCAAGATGTTTGGGCCAACCCACCTACTGAGTTCCTTCAAAAACTATGTGCAAGTGTACTAAGAAGAACTGAACCAAATATTGATGTGACTTAGATTTTTCTTCTGTTCACTTATATATTTTGTTAATTGATGAATATAATCGATTTCGTGTTCTTACTTTACAGCATCATTTCCATGTCTGCCTAAAACATTTGCACAGTACTGTATCAATATTAATTAGGGTCGTTTCATTGACTATAGGCACCTATGGGTGTTAAAAAGGTCGGACAAAAAGCTCGCTCACAATATTGTACATAGAGCAGTGTTTCCCCTATATGCGGCGGTTATGATTCAACAGTCATGACCGCCACTACTAAAATTTCCCACGATAATTAAACTATGCGCTACAAATGTTTTCACTCGCACACTGTGGGAGCACGGCAACACTCAATGCGGCTAGCTTCCTCTCCTTGTTCTATACAAAACATCTACGTGACAGATGCTGTTATAACAGCGTAACTCCTGTAAGGAATCTGGAGGTGCGTAGCGAGCGTTTGATTGTTTGAGCGGCAGAAAGTGACGGTGAACGCGAGCGGAGGAAAATATTCTGGCAGTAAATGTACGGTGTCGGTTACAGCGTGTCTGCTTCTCAAGACCAAGAAAAGTCTGTTGTTTCCACCTGCTGGAAAAATGAAGCCTGTTGGCGCTAAGTTAGCTAACATCCCTCTTCCCCTTCAGACTGAGCTGAGCGGGAAAGCTTCAACAGCAGGCTGCGTCTTAACATTAACCTAACATTAGCTCCATAGAAAGTAACTGGTACTTCCTCCCCAGTAGACTGATTTTTTTTGCGGTTGGTTATTTATTATCTGCTCTAACTTTCCCATCTCTCTGTTCAGACATATGGTGAAAATAATGGCCCAATGTGATGTGAAATTACATATTTGGCATTGGAAAATGTAAAATTGTCTTGGGGGAGGACCCCCAAACCCCCCACCACTCTGACCATGACCACCAACACCAAAATATTCAGCTAAAGCTCACATTAAACTGGGAAAACACTGAAGTTTGAAACTATTCTGATGTGCATCGCATGCTCATGGACAAATATTTTGCTTCACCTCCGCAGCTATAACCTATAACCATCCTAGGGGAAACACTGTAGAGATATGGTTAAAAAACAATAATGTGGCATTGTTTTGTCAATTCTTTGTACCACATTCCACTCATCCTGGATTTCAGATTTCAGTGTCACACAGTTCCATAAAGAAAGCTCTACCCATCACAAAACAAGATAACAAAAAATATCAAGTTATTTTTTAGGTCTCTGGGAGGTTTGTGAATTATGAGTGGCGTTACCTTGACCTTGTCTTTAGAAAGACCTATTGCTTTTAAGTTTCCAAATGTAATTTTTCAATCTTTTGAGCAGCAGAGACAACAATATGCTCATTGACTACTTTATTAGGTACACCTGTACAATCTAATGCAATAAAGCAACTCTGCCTTTTTCAAAGTTTACAATATACAGCTTTAATTGTTACATCCTATTAAGGCGGCATGCGGCGCACCTGCTGCCGTGATAACGGATCACGAGTGGAAAACTCCGGACAAAAGACGAGTTCTGTGTCTTTTGGGTGACTTTATTAAACATACTGCTGGTGGCGAAAGCAAGAGAAGCAGAGACGGAGTGTGACGGAGTGGGGTGTGTTTGCAGTGAGAGACCAGAGGTGAAGTGTATATTTAAAAATAATAAAAGGCTAATAATAAAAATGTCCGTGGAGATTAAACCTACTTGTGGTAAAATTAAGTTTTCTTTCTTTCTGCACACAAGGAGCGCCGGGGTACAATCATGATGCCGGCTCAACATTGTGATAACTGTCAGCCATCGGCGATGGACGAGGGCATCGTACATTGGCAGTTCCCTGACCTCAGTGTTAAATTATACTTAATGGATTGATGGACTGATGAATTAATTATCATCATTAAAGTAGACTTTATGTACATAACAAAGTTAATTTACACCTGCCATTGAAATGCCTCTTGTATTAGGATTGTATCTGGATAAGATTTTAACCTGATAACGTTTACACCTGGTCTTAATATGTGTCTCTATAATCCACATTGAGATCCGAACGCTCTGTCCCTCTCAAACAACCGAACATCACATCCTCCCCTAGTTTGTGTGAGTCCACAAAATGCTGTATAACTGTAGACTGTATAATAACTTTCTGAGCCGTCTCTGAGCTCGCTATCCAGTTTTCCTCCATGGATAATAAGTCTGTGTTTTTTTTCTCTCTTCAGCAGTGCACTGATGCAATATCTCACCCGGAATGTGAAATTTAACCTGGGATAGTTTCCCTGTGCTACCTTTCTTCATAATGTGTACTCCTTTATATTTTTCGTAGTTTATATTGAGTTTAACTCAACAGTGCGTGAGTTCCCATTCATTAACGGATACATTAATTCACCGCTCACCTTTTATTAAGAAGATATTCAATTATCAGCGCTCTTTAAGCGACAACACTTTACGGACGTGCTGCCTGTGTGTGGCGTCAAACTTTTGATTTTGTTTGCGTAAGACTTACGCCCACGTATATGTGGATTGTCAATGCATTTGCATTAACACCTGCGTTCAATGTGGCCACGAAGCATCTTAGACCACTTCCGGATGTGTTTGGTTGATCGGATCACAATCCATTCTCCGTATGTCTTTGGTGCACACTTTTACTTTCATGAGTTTAAGCAACATCCTATTGCAATCCGATCACCCATGATGCAATTTCATGCTAAGGGTAAATGGCCTAAAAGTTGCCATTGAGTGTATAATAACTTCAGTTATAACCAGTTTTTCTCCCCCCCCCCCACAGTTAAAACCTTTCCTGGTTGTGCTTTCCCTAAAACAATCCTAGGTATCCCTGTTCCCACATTATTTTCTGTAGTATTATACTGAGAGTGTACTATGTCCTTATTATTGTAATGCCATGTCATTTGATTGAAGCTATGTTCTCGAAGTAGTTGAACAAACAGTACATTTTAAAGGTGGTTTAAATAGTGTTTTACCGTCTTTTGTATCAAACAGTATATTACTTATTTTTGAAACTAACTAGTTTTGACTTTCTCTCTTTTTATTGCCCTGGTTTGGAACCCGAGTGACTTAATAATTAAAGTAATGTATGTCCACATGTAGCGGGAATTTGACAAGAAGCTACAAAAATGATGTATGTGCTTTTCCACTCCAATGAAATTAATGTGCCAGCCGCTGTGATTACATTGCAGAGGAATGTCATTACAGCATCTGCATACCATTACAATTCATCCTGTGAGAGGACAGAGGTAAACTACGCTCATCTATCTGCTTGTCAAAAGAGGCTGTGAAAATATAGAACTCTTGGGTGAAAAATGGCCACATTGCAAGCCCTTTTTCAAAATATGTCAACAGCCTTTATGTTTCGTAGGGACTTTTCTCCGCTGTTGGCTGGATTGCAGAGGTTCAGGTCATCCACTTGTCAATAAAATTGAGTGAGCAGCGTTAAAGAACAGTTGTTTCAAAATGAGAGATCCACAGACATTTCAGAACATGTTTGACAGCTCAAAATTTGAATGTTTTGTTATTTTTAAAGGTTAGCAGGTAGTCAAGGTCCCTAGTTAAAAACGTTTTTTAAATCTAGGTTGTATCACATTTTTAATTAAATTCCTCTCGTGTTCAACATTAATGGAATGTGAGTACAAAAAAACTGATAATTTTCTGAACGGCATAATTGCTTAAAGTTCCCCCTCTGCACATTGAGGGAAATGAGTACTGAACATCCTTTGAGCTCACCATCAGAAGCTGTGATACACCAGTGGTCATGTTAATGCTATGCCTTTTCCTTTGCTTTGAAGGACAGCATTTGACAAGGGTAACCGGATCGAATACGACCTTTTATAAGCTTTCCTCACAAAGACTTCAATCACCAGGAGGCACTCCGCCATAAACAGCTAGTCACATGCTCTACCCATAATTCCCATGCTATTGTTTCAGACAGTCACTGTGAAATCCTACACATGGGGTCAGGTATAGGACACAGATTCTGGCCACCAGAATCCAGCTCTAATTACAATTGATTATAATTGGAAAACTGTTCAAAGCAACTGAGTTACTTGACTGTTTTACTTCATACAGCCATCTCTTTCACAATGAATTTCACTGTAAGAGTGACGAGAGACACAATGTGTAATTCATGAAACATGTGGAATAGTGGCCAGGCTTGCTCAACACAAGGGACAAAAGCAATTTCTGAGCGTTTGTCGATCTGACATCAAGCTGTTATGTCATGATAAACAAAATGGAGGCAAGGACAACTGTGTGCAAAGCCCCATCCATCCAGCATCCATCCAGCACTGGCTTGGCCACATGGCAAATCTAGATTAACAGAGGATAAGCGGAGACAGAGAGAGAAAGGGTGTGGTGGGCAAAAGAGATTCAGCTAAAGGGAATGGGGAAAATGGCAAGAATATATCATAAAATTCACAAGAAACAGCTTGATGTACAGTAGCTAAAGCCGCAAGTTAAAGCCGCAAGTTAAAGCCGCAATAGGCAGTGTTTGCCTTAAATGTGACTGCTGTCAGTATTATTTCCACCCTCCTCCTCCTCCTCAGCTGGTCAGTTTTAGCCCCAGCCCTTGTCACTCATCTTGATGAGCTGTCTACTTTCAAATGGCAGCCAGCCTGAGGCTTAGGTAACCAGCTTCTGTGAAGCCTCCACAGGGGCTAAAGAAGCAGACGCTATATGGAGCCAATCTGCTGTAACAATAACAAGATGTCAATGTCCATGCTGGAATTATCCTGAAATTTTTTAATTGATGCAATATTTTTAACTCTACGGTCTGTCTGATGATGACTTTGAGTTTGAAGACTTGTCAGAATTTTTTAATGATTGCAAGGTAAACAGCAGAGTTACAGTATTCACATTACAAAGTAATCTGTGAGGATTACTAATTTTTTTGCCAGATTAGGTTGCATTGGCTGCAGCAAAAGTTAAGTCATGTTCAACACTATTCCAGACCCTGCTGCATCAGCAGCTCTGCTGTCCCAAGGCAGTGGTCACGCTGAAGTAACTGAGCGAGCTGTGTTGTTTTTCACCCAGCACCTGCCATCGGTGTGAACTAGGGCTAAAAGATAGATAGATAGAGGGTGTTGTACTGTATATTTTACTCACTTGTCATATAGGTGTGATGCAGTTTGCAGTTATATGGTACAAGTTGAAGTGTTCTTGGAAGTTGATGGTGTGCAGAGTCAAGGATGTAAAATCTGAAGCAGGAGAGAAAGAGGAAAAGGAGGAGGGTGCTGTAAGTGGAGGGAGAGGGGCTGAGAGATAAAGCGAGAGAGAGAGAGATGTGGGCGGCCAGCCAACTAGCTGTGACAGGGGCAGATGAACCACAGGTTGTACAGCTGGGTGCTTCACCGTCCCCAGAGTCTCAGGGCAGCAGAGACAGGCCTGCCAGCGGCCCTGGGGAAGTCACTCTCTTTAAACAAATGAAGTGTGAACACTGTCTGTCATATGCAAATAAGCCCCATTTGATATCTTCCCTACCTGTAGTGTAATTTTAAATGTCACCTCATCCAGAGGGTGGGGGGAATATGAAGAATGTCAGAGAGCCACAGGTGTTTTCTGTGATTTGTACCTGCTGGGTCGTTGGTCAACAATGTTTTATAAAACATCAAGAAGATGTGCAGAGACAGCTTTTTACCAGATAATGATGTTTAAGTTATCCTTCAAATTTACAGTTTCATAGTGTCATCTGAACTTTATTTCAACTTACTTTTAAATCAGAACAAAAATAGTAAGTTGATAAGACAGCTGGGTAACTACCATGGTCCCTTTACACTTGAGGGAATATTTCCAGACAAATGCTATGTAGTTGTGACTGGACCTAAGTTTGATTCCAGTATACAACTATTAAAATTTTTTGTACTCATTGTAGCGCAGCAAGGACAGGGTATTAATTGATGAGGTGATTGACAGAAATCTAATTAAAAACAATTTACCACAATCTCTTAAAGTAAATTATTGTATTCTATATTTCAATATCTTTGCGTTTTGGACCGGTGATCAGAAATATTTGCAATTAAGATGTTACCTTGGGCTCTTTTTTTGGTCTGATCAATCAATCAATTATTAGATATTGAGAAAGTAATCAATAAAATAATTGTTAGTTGTAGCTCTACAGTATTACCCAAAATGTGTTTTCTTGCCAGTTGTCTTTTTATGAGTTTAACTTGTTTGTGATGATTTTGTAAGAGGAAGTGTATAATTGACATGGTACTATATTGTGACCTTTCAGCTGCAACAGTTGTATTTAACAGCTGCCAGGTTGACACAGGAAACCTCTACATTCAACTTGTTAAAAATATGGTATCGCTTATGTGGGTGTTATTTCCTCTGATAAGGGTCTCAACAGCAACAGCAGTTAATAATGTGAGTGTGCAGACTCGGTACAGTCTTAATTAAAGTAAAAGACTGACCTAATACAGAAAATGGCACAGATAGTATAGTGCAATGATACAGAATGTAGTAACCAAAAAAGTAAAGTGAGCTGAATTATTCATGCGGTCAAAATTATTTTTTAACCAGTGAGATATTTTGGATACAATTATCCATCCTCAGATCCTTGATTTATTGACTTAGAATCATATTTTAGCAAGAAAATATACAGTATACAGGTTTTCTGTGCAAAACCACGAACTGGGTATTCTTCTACTTTCAGTATGCAGTCAGGGACCTCTGTTCATTATGGACTGTGGACCTGTTGCATAAGGCATCTTCTCCATAACACCAGTGCTCGAGCTGGTAGAAAGAGTCTGAATATTTTGTACAAGAATGAGAAGGATGAGCTATGCAGATTTCACTGTGGAGAAATCAAATATTTATGCCTCTTTCTTTCGTATTCATGGTTTGTGGAGAGCTGTTACTCAGAATAGTAGTCCTGATAACAGCGTTTTCTACAACCACTATGCATGCTCTAAATGCAGCTGATTTTATAGTGTACCTACTCAAGGGGTCATAACTATTTATATTTCTCTACACTACAGTGAGGACACTTACATTTCTTTTTTGTCAGCTAAGTTATATTTTGGTTTGCTGTGAATCAGGAAAAGTTTGAACTTCTAATTTGTCAAGACAACTCAAAAGGCATATGGACATTTAATCAAAGAAAGAAAGATGGATGGAAAATGTATTTTATGCACAAAATTAAACTATAGGAGATGTGAGGATGGTAACCAGTTGAAAGGTATATCGTGCATGTAAGTGAGGCAAATCATCACTTAATGTAATGGCACATTAATGTCTGACATATCAATTATATCATTAATTGTCATTCAAACTGGCAGCACTACATTGTATCAGATGTGCCAGAGTGAAGAATCCTTGGACTTGAACGCCATGTCTTGACACATTATCTCAATTAAACGCAGAGCCGTTTGCAAAGAGAGTTGCTTAATGTATGAGGGGTCTATAAAACTACATTTCTTTAGTACATCACCAAGGACTTTTGCTTTCTGTCAATTAAGTATTGGTTTATTGTAATTGTGATCTATTTTCCCTTTTGTTCTTGTTCCCTTAGGATGGGATTCCCGAGAGCTTGAGGATAAAGGGTGAGTTTCCATTTCTCATTCCTGCCTTCCCTGACATGCAATGTATACAACCAGGGCTGTACGTCATACATGTTGGGTATAAGACGGCCACAACATAGCTTAACCACATAGCTGTAGGATCTGTTGGACTACCCATGGTGTAAAGGATTCATGTATTTATTGTTTTCATAGAAAGCAACAGAAAACACCAGATAAAAAGAGCATCTTTAACAAAAAGCTGTACACTAGGAAACCCATTAGAGGTGCATCGATATTGAACAGCAGCTATGTTCAGCGTACTAACCTCAACAACCCAGCTGTATTCTAACATTAACATAGCTATACTTATTAGCTAGGCTCCTTACATGCTTGCTTATGACTTATTTCCGGCATTGACAGCGTTGTGTTAAGAAAATAGATAGACAGAAGTTAGTCTATCTTCTTCTTTAACTTGAGTTGCGTTTTTCTATAAACACACAGCTCTGTTTCCATTTGTGAGAGAGACAGCTGCGGGTAGCTCCGCAATAAATTCTGATTTTACTACTATTTAATAGTATATGGGGCGGTCAGTGTTGATATTGAGTATTGTCGTGTCGCCACAAATAAATCGGTGAATGGGAAACACTACAGTGGGGTGCAGATTCTAGAATTAAAATTGCCTTAATATCGACGCATGAAAAACCAATCGCTGATCATCCCTTCAATCATCGATCGCTGATTCAATTGCCAATTGGAACAAGCCTTGTGCAAACATTTATTTTTGTGGTCTCCTCTGGTCTCACTTAACCAGGTACTTTTTAAACACTGGGTGGTCAAGTCTCACTGTGGAATTCACCAGCCACAATGCCAAAATGTAGTTTGTAGAGATTGGAGATTGTTTCATGCCAGAGTAATGTGTTGTATTGTAACATGTATGAGCCATGACCAAACTTGACGCCTAAGACCTCAATATCAATATCATATAGAGAAAAGGAGAATCCTCAATTATGTATTGACCTGGTCATGTATGTGAAAAATAGTGTCTTCAACTTTAGTATGAGTAGTGGTGGTGTGGGTAATAAATAAGACCTCAACAATGGTTTTACCTGAAGCTTCAAAGGATATTCTATATGTACAGGTGCTGGTCATATAATTAGAATATCATCAAAAAGTTGATTTTCTTAAGTAATTCCATTCAAAAAGTGAAACTTGGATATTGTATTCATTCATTCCACACAGACTGATATATTTCAAGTGTTCATTCCTTTTAATTTTGATGATTATAACTGACAACTAATGAAAATCCTAAAATCAGTAGCTCAGAAAATTAGAATATTGTGAAAAGGTTCAATATTGAAGACACCTGGTGCCACACTCTAATCAGCTAATTAACTCAAAACACCTGCAAAGGCCTTTAAATGGTCTCTCAGTCTCGTTCTGTAGGCTACACAATCATGGGGAAGACTGCTGACTTGACAGCTGTCCAAAAGATGACCATTGACACCTTGCACAAGGAGAGCAAGACACAAAAGGTCATTGCTAAAGAGGCTGGCTGTTCACAGAGCTCTGTGTCCAAGCACATTAATAGAGGCGAAGGGAAGGAAAAGATGTGGTAGAAAAAAGTGTACAAGCAATAGGGATAAGCGCACCCTGGAGAGGATTGTGAAACAAAACCCATTAAAAAATGTGGGGGACATTCATAAAGAGTGGACTGTAGCTGGAGTCTTCAAGAACCACCACGCACAGACGTATGCAAGACATGGGTTTCAGCTGTCGCATTCCTTGTGTCAAGCCACTCTTGAACAAGACACAGCGTCAGAAGCGTCTCGCCTGGGCTAAAGACAAAAAGGACTGGACTGCTGCTGAGTGGTCCAAAGTTATGTTCTCTGATGAAAGTAAATTTTGCATTTCCTTTGGAAATCAAGGTCCCAGAGTCTGGAGGAAGAGAGGAGAGGCAGAGAATCCACGTTGCTTGAAGTCCAGTGTAAAGTTTCCACAGTCAGTGATGGTTTGGGGTGCCATGTCATCTGCTGGTGTTGGTCCACTGTGTTTTCTGAGGTCCAAGGTCAACGCAGCCGTCTACCAGGAAGTTTTAGAGCACTTCATGCTTCCTGCTGCTGACCAACTTTATGGAGATGCAGATTTCATTTTCCAGCAGGACTTGGCACCTGCACAGTGCCAAAGCTACCAGTACCTGGTTTAAGGACCATGGTATCCCTGTTCTTAATTGGCCAGCAAACTGGCCTGACCTTAACCCTATAGAAAATCTATGGGGTACTGTGAAGATGCGATACGCCAGATCCAACAATGCAGAAGAGCTGAAGGCCACTATCAGAGCAACCTGGGCTCTCATAACACCTGAGCAGTGCCACAGACTGATCGACTCCATGCCACGCTGCATTGCTGCAGTAATTCAGGCAAAAGGAGCCCCAACTAAGTATTGAGTGCTGTACGTGCTCATACTTCATGTTCATATTTTTCAGTTGGCCAACATTTCTAAAAATCCTTTTTTTGTATTGGTCTTAAGTTAATATTCTAAATTTTCAGAGATACTGAATTTGGGATTTTCATTAGTTGTCTGTTTTAATCATCACAATTAAATGAAATAAACATTTGAAATATATCAGTCTGTGTGTAATGAATGAATATAATATCCAAGTTTCACTTTTTGAATGGAATTACTGAAATAAACTTTTTGATGATATTCTAATTATATGACCAGCACCTGTACATTAGCTACCCTAGTTTTAAGTACACTTCGCAAATATTTCTTTGCTACTTTTACTTAAATAAAACATTGAATGCATGTCTGACAGTTGCAGCGATCAGAATGAAGGTTTGTTACCGTGTAGAGGAAAATACAAACATTTCACTGCACCTGATCCTCTCGGAGTCGGACGGGTGGGGCATGTGCGACCACGCCGCCTCCTCCATGGCTTGTTGGTAGAGCTGGTCTTTGGACACGGGAACCGGCCCCAGCGGGCAGACCCCCAATGACGGGGGGATGCTGACCTCTGACAGCGAGGGCTGAGGTGCTGTCGGGGGGCCCGAGGGGGCCGTAGTGCTGCTGGGGAAGATGTCTGAAGGGACGCAGGAGACAGAGAATAAAAGTTAAAATGGAGATTTACGACAAAACAGCAACAGAGGGCGAAGGATATTGAGGATGTAGGGGAGTGAAAGAGGATGTGCAGAAGGGGGAGGGATTCAGGATTTGAAGTCAGAGAGACAAAGAGACAGAAGTTGAGTCAGGGCTGATAATACCATCAGCAGTTTTTGTTCAGAGGAGGCTGAGAGTGGGAGGTGAGATGACATTTTGTTCCATTAAACTACAGCTTTTCTATTTCTGCTCTGTGGCAACCCTCTATCTCCTTGTATTAAGGTACATGTGTGTGTGTTACAGTGTGTCAGTGTGTGTGTTACCTGGGGTGAGGTGCAGGGAGGGCATGTCTCCCTCCATCCCTGAGCGGAGTGCTGCTCGCTCGGCCATGGACTTCAGGCTGCTCAGAGGCTCCTGGGGCTGATGTGGACAGACAAGGAGACTCATGGGAAAACAGATTCTGCCCGACGTGTGCGCATAGTTTCCGTACCTTGCCCCTACAGATAATGTGTTAACGTTGTCATGAAAATAACTTTGGCGTCACTTTTTGTTTGTTTACTCCAACAGCAAACAATGATTTTTAGACAATATTGTGCTTCCAGCCTTTTGTGGTTTGGGAGGAGCCTTTCCTGTTTCAACATGACAATTTTCCAGCGCACAAAGCCAGCTACATAAAGAAATGTTTTCCCAGAGTTGGTGTGGAGGAGCTTGACCCTTGGTCCCGACCTCAACCTCATCCAACACCTGGATAGGCTATTTGCCAGGCACCTTCGCCCAAGATCAGTGCTGGACCTCAGTCATGCTCTTGTGTCAAAACATGAAGTGTTAAGAGTCTTAAAACATCTCCAGACTAGAGTTCACATGTGACAAATTCAGTTGATTAGCCATGACATAAAAAGGAACAATCTTTATTGTGTGTGAAATGAATTTTTTTAAATGAACTCTGTAACACAATGAAGTATAACACGATTGATTTTATGATTTATTGATGATGTTACTGCCGTTTCATCACTGCATAATGAGGAACTATACGTCTGATCTCAAATGTTTCCTCAGAGAGGTCGACTTAAAGAGACTGAAGCTGTGGAACAAACACATGATGTTCTGTATGC
Source organism: Micropterus dolomieu (assembly GCF_021292245.1). Classification (NCBI taxonomy): domain Eukaryota; kingdom Metazoa; phylum Chordata; class Actinopteri; order Centrarchiformes; family Centrarchidae; genus Micropterus; species Micropterus dolomieu. The sequence continues at coordinate 5,377,950 of NC_060158.1, forward strand.
TTAGGGTAATCAGTTCAATGTTGTTGTTTTTTCCATTATTCTCAAATACACAGTCACAATGATTTCGCTGATTGCAGAATTAATTCAATCACAGTGAAAGCAGAAACTGTTTTGAGTGTCTTTGCTGCAAATTAATAGTCTTTGGAACGCTTCATGGTGTCTACAAAAATGCCTCAAATTAAAAGATGAATAAATCCCTGCTCACAAAAGTCCTGAGCTTCAATATGGTGAGATGTAGTGTGTGTGGTATTAAAATGTGGTTTGTGTCTGGATACGTAATTTGGATATAGAAAACAACATGTTAATGCAGGTGTAAATGCTTGCAGAGTGAATTGTGATCTGAATTTGAACAGATCACACTTGGAGGCCATCAGGCTAGCACTGTGATTAGATCTTAGCAAAATGGAATCTGTACACCGTGACCACGTTACATTGTCTGAACCTTGAGGTAGTTCATGACAAAATGGGGACCCGTCCATTCACTTAGGGTATACTCTCACTATGCGATCCGTATCATGCCTGAGTACATTTAACCCCCAAGGTCCGGTTTGTTTGACCACTGTGATTGCTCCATGCCGTGTCAGGGCCCACTTGAAGAGGTGCCTCGACAATCCAGCTGTAATTTATCCTTATCAGTTAGGCTCTTTACATGCTTGCTAATAACTTTTTTTTTAAGGTGCATCTCCACACCAACAGCTTTATGTTGTGTGCAGCGGTGTCCGAGAGAGACAGAGAGAGAGAGAATGTGTGTTCTGCATGCAGCTCTGCAATCAAATACGATTTTATGTAGCCAGGCCTAGTAAAAAGAAAAAAAAAAAAAAAAAAAAAAAAAAAAAAAAAAAAAAAAAAATCAAAAACCAATATGTGGCAGTCGGCGCTGGCACTGTGACAGGCCGCCACAACTGACGTAAACGCGCTAAAAGGCGCAGTGTGAGCGCGCTGGCCAGCAGGGGAGTGGGGAGGGGGAACAATCGTGCCCAGGCATGGTATAAGGCAACCGGGCCTAGTGCGAGTACGCCCTTAGTGAAAGGACTTTTATTTGAGCAAAGCATTTCTGCTTTTTGTTAAGTTGGATTCGTGTTAGGCCATATCTGATGGACGTTGGTGAAAGAATACCATGCTGGTTTGGCATATTGTTAATGTGCTCAATTTTGGTCGAGTGTTTTTTTACAGTGTGGTCAGACCAAGGTTTGGCCTTTTAATTAGTAGTATATGTTTGGCGTCTTATTCCCCCTGGTAGTAATTTGGTAGGAAACACATGGGGCTGGGGCTTTCAGGAGGGTAGCTGACTTTATCAGTAGCACTTGTACTTGCTGTTATTAAGTACCCCCCACAATTAGCTGCCTGAAGACTGGGGTTGAGGTAGGCAGGTAGGTAATAAATCTAATCCTAGTCTAGCAGGGGTTTATGACTCATTGTTGTGGCTATTGTTTTGCATGGAATATTTTACATGTGGTTTTCTACACTGTTTCCTTTGAAATTAAAATATGGTCTCTCTAGTAGAAGATCTTGTGAAGTCTGCCTCTGAGGAGCTTTTGGAACAGTGCGCCGAAGATCAGCTTTTAAAGATCGCTAAGCATTATGACACTGAGGTTCCTGACAAATGTTTCAACACAGTTAAAACAACAAATAAAAACCCCAAAAACCCCCAGTATTTCTGGACGTTGAAATACTGGTAACAACAACTTGGGGTGTGGAAGCTTCATCAAAACAGAGAGAGCTTCTAAGGTTACACAAAGAACATGTTCTGATCACAACGCGGACACAACCGAGAGATCGATTTTAAATCCCATGGGTCAGATGTCATTACCCAGATACAGATCCCATGTTCATATCAGGTGTAAATGCTCCTGTGTGTGTGCGTGTCGTCATGTTCTCACCTTGATGACGTCGGAGGACTGTGAGTAGGACAGCGGCCCGTTCAGAAGGCTGCTGCCGCTCACTGTTTTGGCTTCGCTGTAGAAGGCTGGCGATGGGGAGCTCGACGACAAACTCAAAGACCCCAGCAAACTGGGACCAGTGTCCTTACTGCGCAGAGAAAGAGAGAGTTAAAAAAGGGCTGACAAAGTGGGCAACAGAGACCAAAATAAAATCCAAGAACGGCGGAAAAGGATATTTGTTCATGCTTGAGGGATTTTAAGGTACTGTGTCTGTTTTTCAGAAGTTTAGATGTTCACTTCATATAATTCACATACATATAAACTTTATCCCAGTTAGTCCTGGTGACCTTAAGGATCACTTTTAGAAGGAGGACCTCACAAAGTCTAAAAATTATTGCTATAAGTTTACAATTATATTTTAAAATAAGTGATCATAATAACTTCAAAGCTTTCTGTTATAAAAATGTTTTTTCACCATTTCTATCATGAAATTTAACATCCAGGAGGGAATTCAGAAAAATTTCTTCAAGCTGAATATTAACAAGTTCAGTTGAAATCAAGAAGCTGACATCGAACTTGTCCATTTATTTCAATTGTGCCATTTTCTCTATTTTTTTTTAAGTCTTTTTCATCCATTTTCTCATAATTTTACATGAGCGGAAAGGTATTCCATCATACTCACGGCTGATTGGCTGTGGAGGTCAGAGACGATGATTGGCTGCTTTGTGATTGGCTGGCACTATTGAGGGCGGAGTCTGTTGTGCTGTCTGCTACCACAGCGCTGTAACCTGTAACGCAAAAAATTAAAACAGAGGAAAATACATGTTAAAAAATGCAATCTTTAGTTATAAACCTTGTAAAAAGAAATTCCTGGGTATCTGGAGGCCTCAGAAATCCACACTGTGCTGTGAAACTCTAAATTAGCATAATTAGTAAAAGCGACAACAAGTTAGCAGTTAATGGCTATGAAGTCTGTGTTGTGTGTTTAGTAATGTGCCTACAACCTATAATAAAGCATTTGTAAGTAAACTGAACGACTCCTGTGGTTTCACTTTCTAAATAATGAACAGTGACTGATGTTATACTGAAGTGCTTTACAGTTGCTCATAGTGATGAATGTAAGTGCTTTAAACCAAGAAAGCTGAGCATCAATGTTGTGCGACAGTGTTGCACTGAAGGACATTTTATTACTTGCTTTGAATTGGATGGTGCGATTACTCATAAATGATCAGATACATTTAAAGTGGCGGTGCTACAGTTATAACACAAGATAACTGTGATAGCACCAGCACTTAAAGAACATCCTTGGGTGCTATTGCTTTGGTAATCGCTTGCTGATGAACTCTTTGCAGCTAAAATGTCCACAGCAGTGATCATTGTGGATTTTACACTTATTCAAAAAGACATTTCAATGCTTTTCCAGCTGCGAAAGGCATCTCGATGCTAGAAAAGCCGTGAGCATTGTTTGTCCACAGACATCAGATACTCACTAGAGCTACCATTCTGCTTCTGACGGCTCGGCGGCCTGACGGAAAGCGACGAGTTTCCTCCCATCACTCCGCCCCCTGCTGATCCAGAGGTGCCTACGCTGCTCCCGATGACTCCTACTCCGCTACCCGGCGCTAAACCTCCTACTGGGCTAAGTGACACTAGGGAAGACACCTGCACACCCGACTGACCAGAGCCAAAACCCAGAATCCCAGAGCCGATGCTGGTCACCACCGAAGCTGAGCCCAGCAGACCTCCTGTTGAGGACGTCGGCCCGCCGACTGTGATGCTTCCACTGCCGATGGAGCCCAACGTGCTGTTGGATGACGTGGTGCTGACGCCGCCCAGAGAACCCGGTAGACCGGAGCCGACCGCGCCTGAGGCAGCTGCCTGAGCATAGGGTGCAGGGGTGGAGCTGGACAGGAGGCTCGCCATGGTGCACAGGGACGCCGGCATCCCTGACAGGCCCAGGCCCCCGGACATTGGGCTGGTGGTGATGGAACTGGACATGCTGCCTTTCCCTAGAGAGAGGCCCAGGCTGAGGCCAAGACTGTTGGAGGTGGGCGGGGGCCCCGACAGAACCTGGGGCTGGCTGTTTGAAGTGAAGAGCCCGTGTGTGCTGGCGTTGGGGGGAGAAGGGGCAGAGGAGGCCTGGTGGCTGTTGGTGGAGGTGCTGGGGATGGAGATAGGAGCCGAGGAGGAGGAGCTCACTAAGTTTTTGGCCTGTGGTTGCTGTGCTGACGGGTGCGGCTGCTGCTGGGTGGCGTTGCTGTAGCTGCCTACGCAAGTGTTGGAGAGGAGACCCCCCGAGTTTCCATGATGACTGTTGGCCCCAGAGCCGCTGCTTCCTCCTGCAGCAATGGTCGCCATAGAGACCAGTGAGGATGAGGTCAGTCCAGAGACGGAGGAAGAAGATGAGGAAGAGGAGGAGGAGGAAGAGGAAGATGAGGAAGAGGAAGAGGAACAGGATAACGAGGAAGAGGGGTTTCCGTTCTTCACAGGTGACTGGAAAAAATGTAGAGAAAGAAATTACCAAGTTTGTCAACAGTTAATTATAGTTTGTTCAACTCTGTAAGAAGCATTTAAAACAGCAGCACCGAAGGCACTGAGATACAAGACAGCTTCTTTAACAGACCATAAGTTTTACTAATTAAAGGCTTTTAATCTGTTTTTTTTCTGTTATGAAGTTATCCAAACATCACAAAAAAAGAAATATGTAAGTCGCATGTGTAGTGCATAGTGTAAGTATGCAACAGGGTAAAAATGTTGATATCTAATGATACATTGAAGAATTTGAGTATATTATAGCCTTTTAGAGCTTTTATATTAAGAAATTTATTTTTATTATTGATTCATGTATTAATTATTTTTGACTAAATTATGAATTTCCCACTAAAATGTTAGGAAAAAAGCAAAAAAATGTCCATCACACATTTCTCTGTGCCCAAGGGGACAACTTCAAATAGCTTATTTGGTCCCAAACTCCCCAAAAATTTAATGCATGTTAAATTAAAACAGCTTGATTGCTTAGGTGCAGAATTTCTTGGAGCTTTCTGCGATCCTGGGTGTTACAGACATGATGTAGAAATGATCACTAAGAGGAACACCAACTTTCAGAGTCTTGAGACTCACCTGACTAACTTCACTGTCTGTTGAACGTCCCCTCTTCTTGTCATCTTCTGAGTTCTCCTGAAAAGCACAAATGAAGAACAACATTAAGCCACAGAGAAACACCAAGTTAAGGTTCATCATGCATTGAAGCTGTACCACAAGGCTGTGGGTGTAAAATAAGAAATAGACAAAACCAAAAGCAGCCAAATCTTCGTCATTTTACAATTATTCAAAAGAGCTTGTGACTAGAAGGTTAAAATCCCTAATGTTTGCCAACACAAGGAGGCTCAGTTCTTCTAAAGTGAACTCAAAGATCCAGAAAACTTTCCTTGGATAATTAAAAGTTAAACAATCACATTTCCCATGAATGATTGCAGCTTAGGCTATATCCCATCCCTTATATTTCCTTTCATGCTTTAGTATAACATGTCAGCAGCATTTAACAAAATCACGCCTTCTATTCAGACACATCAGACCTATAATAACTACCCTCACTACATACTGCACGTGGGCGGATAGGAAGAACAGATGATATAATGACAATAGAGCAGAACAATAAGGGCACTACATTAGCAAACACAAAAGCAATTATCTTACATTTATATTTTAGATACTGACCTGACTTGACTCAACATGAATGTAAGCTCAAGCTTCAGGAATTATCAATTATTAGTGACAAATTCAAAGTGCAATGAAGAAAAAACCTGAAAGATTGTTTGCTTTTGGTGGAGAAGCAACATTAATTAATTAATGCCAACAATTATTTTATCGCAAGTTAATGCAGTTTTTATTATTATTATTATTAATATTTTGAAAGTCCCTTGCTCACTGGCTCTGAATACATATACAGTCAAACCATGGGTCACAGGAGAAGTGGGATATTGATCAGCCTCACAGACCCAAACAAGCAGTGGAGGGAGGCTTCGGCAGACTACGCTGGATGCAGCGTGTGGGAGAAGTAGATAAACAAAAGCAAGACAAGCCATCAAATGCCATAGCGAAGTGGATAGCTACACACTGCACGCTGCATGCTGATTAGTAGTGGGGAAGATGTCGGTCTTAGGAAAGTTCTTAAAATTGCAACGTAGTCGCTTGGCCCCGTGGGTTCTCTCAGGTAAACAGAAGGGGAGACAAGCGCTCTACGGAGGGTAACCATGGCAACGGCTTATGTGCGCTACACATCTGTAGCCTATTTAACTTAGGTTAAAATTATAGTTCAGAAAAAAAAAAAAAAAAAGAAAACTGGACTCTGATATTAACTTGTTTTAACAAGCTGTAAAAGATAATGCTGGCAGTGGCAAATATCTTTGGTTTTATATTTGATTTGATTACATTAATGTTTAAGTTGAGATTTAAAATAAAAATAAATATTTTATTGCTACTGTGTAAAGGGAATACTGCTGCTAAAAACCACCTTATAAGTGTTTGCAAACCACATGTTAAAAGTGTGCAATACACTACTTTAGAATTCATTATTCAATTTTGTGCATAACAATCATGCAGTTAATCGCAAGAAAATCATGCGATCAAAAATTTTAATCGTTGCCCAGCACTACTATAATTGCATGAAAAACCTCTCAACTCCAATATAACCTTTTTCATACTCACTGAATCTTTGCAACTTCCATATGTTGCATGAATGTTATGAACATTAACATGCTCAAAAAGCACCCTGACACTTTCATGCATTTTAAAGAAAGACTGGGGGTTCATTTACTGACAGCAAAAGGAAAAGTTTTTTACCGTAGTGCAAGTGGCAGGTGAGGGGGGGATGGGTGAAGATGAGGTGGTGGAGGTGGGTGTGCTGCTGGAGTGTTGGAAGATCTCTTCCTCCAAGTGCAAGTTTCCCGGTGGTGAGGTGGCGACCAGCGTCTGAGCTGTAAGAGCACAGACACAGAGGTAGTTTAGCGGCAATTATTAGAAAAAAAACAGCATTAATATGACCATGTTCAGGGGATTTACAGTATTTACTACTGGTTTGGTGGGTTTACATCTCTACACAGTTTAGGAGACTTTCACACTCAAAGCTAAAGTCTCTGCAATGATAATCGAGGTCCAATCTGAGTCCACAAGAACAACCAAACTGCCACTACTTTCTAAAGCTTTAAAAAAAATTTATTTAAAGACCAAATTAACCCCTGCTCTTTTCTCTACTTACGGATCTCTTCCAGGTCCAGGTCGTCATATAGAAACTCATTTTCCTCAAAGTCTGGATCTTGCGACGAGTCTAGATAATACTCCACATCATCCTTTATAAACAAAGAACACAAGAGAAAGATAATAGCTGCATTCATTTTCATTTCAGAAAGAATCATTTATATGCTACAATGTATTTTCGCTCAGTCAAAAGAAATATAAATGATCTTTTCAGAAACTGTGCAAAACAACTCTGATTTCCCACAGAAAAACAATTCTTGCAGTGTGACAGCAGCTATCCAATTATGAATCATACAAACATAAATGCTGTGCAGGTGAAACAAGAAAAAAGAAGGAGACACATAAACTTCTGTATCTTTGTGTTCAGAAAACATCTAATTAAGTCCAGGAAAAGGAAACAGTCCAGTGGCTTTGTTTTATGAAGACTTGAGCGAACCTTGATCTTCCTGACGGCGTCCACCTGCACTGAGTCATTGTCCAGCATCCTCAGTATGGTCTCCAGCATCCGAATGTGGTGCCGATGTTTCTCAATAAACTTCTTCAGCTCTTCAATCCTGTCCTGCTTCTTCACAACAAGAATGGTGTCAGGTGGGGAGGAAAGAAGGAGAGAGATTTCTTGTCTTAGTTTCAGGTAACTTTCTGTTTTTTACAACGATATCAAGTAGCCATGTCTACGACCTCTAGCTTCCCACATGCAAACTGTTAAAGCAGCGGACAATTTTTATTTTATTTCCCAAAGATTTCTCTCTTTTGGCACAGAGAGTGGATTAAAGAGCTGCAACCAGTAAAATAAAGTCATCAAACAAGATCTCAGTGGAGAGTTTTAATGTCTCTCATTGGTCTATATGTTGATTTAGAAGTCTTTCTACCCAGACAATGATAAAATAAAAAAAAAGGTACACACGCATTTTAATTGCAATATTTGTTATATGTATAATAGTATATGTATAGAAATGTTAACAAAACGAAAAATGTAGTAAAACATGCAGAAGACAGGAAACATATGAAAGGTCCAGCAGCATGAGAGCAGGGGTTGCTGCTATATGTGCACTTTATGCATCATACAGCAGCACTTATGATTTTAATATTTAATTCTTCTCCAACTTCTCCAGTTAATTCATGCATGTTGTCAAACACTTTAGTGTCATATTTTGCATTTGCTTATTTCTATATTCATTTATATATACATTTTTGGATAAAACCTTAAAAACAGCAAACCGAGCACACGTGTCACTATGTGGCGCTCTAGCTTAACTGATGGGATTATAAAACACTATAGCTGTTAAAACACACAGGCAGGAACACTTTTGATGTATGTTGTTTGGCTGCTGCTGGACTGCATTAGTGGAGGCAGCAGAGTGGAACATATTAATGTGTTTCATAACAATAGATATTAATGCTGCACAAGCACATGTCAGGAACATGAGTACATGCACGCTACAAAGGCTAAATTAGAACTTTTAATGTGACTGTATGTCTGAAATTAAGTATTGAGGAATGGGGGTAAGTATGGACCTGAATTAAATGTCTCTCTTAAATGGCGTTTAAAGGTTTTATAAGGCCCGTTTTAAACACTAGGGACTGCAGTAAAAAACTAAAACAAAACAAAGGATCCAGTGACCAACCAACGAATGGTGTTTAAAAGCAAACACAAAAGAAATGGAGCAAATAAATAAACTATGTCAGCTAAAACAACCCTCAGGGCAGAAGGAGTTCAGTAACTCCTATGAAATGCAGAAAAAAATATTTGGTTTCCCCTCTATGGAGTTGTAAACGAAAACAATTTTACTGTCTATAATTATTATTACCCTGTACGCAGGATAAGCGGTTGATGATGGATGGATAATTATTATTACGTTCATTTATTGGAAATTCCACTTTATCCGTTTCTCATTGACAGATAAGTGGCATGCTTGAATGTCAATTGTATGTAAATGGCTACATTTATACAGTTATAGCCATACTCATACACCGATGGCACCAAGCTGCAGCGTGCTGGTCAACCATGATACTGAATCATATCATGGTTTGGTATCTTGCCCAGGGAAACTTAGACAAACAGGTGGAAGGGGGTTCCTGAGCAACAGCTTCCTCTGTATGTGTCAATATTTGTTCTTTTACGGTAACAATACTTCTGTGCATTAGGTGTGCTGTATAGCGTATCAGGTGATCCTGTATATCCGGGTAAACTACAAGGAAGTCATCTGCTCCTTCTTGTTATGTTTTAAGGTATAAAATAAAAAAATAAAAAAAATGATGAAGTCTCTTGTGAAAAATCTGTTTAGTTTTTCCAGGTACAGCGTGTTGCATTCGTTTTCTGCAACACGCGAAAGATACAGACAGGCAACGGCGTCACTTTGTGTTGAAAAGTAGTGGGTACATAAGGGCTCAGATTTGGGATGTGACAATACACTTAGTTCACGAGATGTGGCGATGCACCATACTTCTGTTACAAGATCGAGATGTGATGATACATTAACAGTATTTAATAGAAATCCTGAAAGCTGAAATAGATAAGTTGGGGGTTCTCCCCCATAAAAGTTTGAGCATTAAACACTTAAATTCCTGCATTGTGTCGACATTTCCTGTTCTGCCTTTCCTACATCAATGTATGATGAAAATGTTTTTATTTACGTAAAGAGAAACACAAAATTCAGGTGGTACGTGACAATTTAAAATCTAGTAACACAGAATATAACGCAGTGCAGCTCTCAGGCATTCTGTGTTACTCTGTGTTCTCTTATGTAATATCATCCCTGCTGAATTAGCACACATGCAGGCATGATTTTGATCCTCCCTCCTCTTTTGTCGTGTCCACAGGGAGAGAACAGAAAATTTGGCCGAACAGAAACTGTGACAAGAAGTTGCTAAATATAACTTATTGACTGGTGCTGCACGTTCTGGGGGCATTTTATAACCAGTAGCTTGTTTATTCTTACTTAAAAATGCAAATAAACACTTCACAGAGCACTTTCATGGGTTCTTTCATGTTGCAAGCTATTTTTCAAAGCATTTTAACAAACTCTTTCAAAAAGTGATGGGGATATGTCCCCAGCTAAAACACACGACACGATGGCGACACGTTTTATCCTGTTGATGTTAGCCTACATTATATCCACTGCTCTGAACAATTAGCTTAGCTTACATTACTGGTTAATAACAGCGGGCAAAGGTCTAAACTTAGCAATACTAATTTTACTATTTCTGAGAGGACAGTTAACATTTTAAGTTAGCTTACTTCTGTCTTCCATCAGGCTTTTTTTTTTCCCCGACGAAACGCTCGTTCGCAGTCTTTTACCGTCCTCACGTGCTCAGCTGTCAGACTAAGTAGTGTAACTGACCGGAAAAAAGACCCGCCCTACGCTGCCTCTGATTGGCTGCTGGGTTGAGGTATTAGGAGTGATTGGTTAGAAAGAGCCAGCTGTAAAGTTGCAAAGCTCATGCTAGAGAGGAGAGGACTCGGTAAATAGGCCTAAACGACGTCGTTTGATTCCAACTCACACTGTACGAGTAAATCGCCTGTGATGTAAAACTTAAGCTCACGATGAAAGTGATAGTCAGCCACGACATAAGCGCTCACAGCCGGTCGGCCTTAGCAGCCCGTTGTAACTGTTGACATTAATCAATAAAGATTTCTTTGAATGATCCGAGGGAGGTAGAAGTTTGTTTATTAGCAATAATGCTAACAGGGCAGAAACGTGCTGCAACGTCTAAAAAAAAAAAAAAAAGAGAGGCGCTGTTGTATATCGACCAGGTGGCTGGGAAGATGTGCAGAGAGGTAAACCTAGCTACGTTTTTTCTGTACAGATTGTTAACTTGAGTATAGTATACCGAGTATTGTGTTGCCATCTACAGTCTATGGTTGCCATGGCACTTTCAGACGCCGTTCACCACTTTACGCAGGCGCTGTGAGAAAAAAAAAAGAAAACTAAGGCACTGATCGTGGGGAATCCACTCGTTCAGCTTCAACTGTGCGAGAGCCTGACGACGGCCGACCAAAAATAAATTTAAAAAAATTCATCCGCCCCTACCGACTGTACACCGCACGGCAAACGACGCCTGAAAATCGGGTCAGAAACGGGCTGAAATCGTACAGTGTACAAATGCGCAGATCACGTAGGTGAATCCATCTTTGTTTCAACACGGCGACTTCCCCCGAAAGGTGATGAGTTTGCATGCCTGCATGTAAGCAGAGGTGAAAATAGGAAGAAATGTTTACAGCTACCGACACTCTGGTTTTAGCCTGAAATGTGCTTCTGTGTTTGACATGCAGAGATATGATTTTTAATACTGTAGGTGTATGCCAGGATACTTGGACGTAATACAGACATGTGCATTAGGTGCCACTGCTGCATCTACCAAATCAGAAACTCTATAATAACAGACACTTGATTCACTAATGTAGAGTGAGCAGTGAATTCAGACACTCAATCATTATCATTTCAGTGTTGCAGGACAGAAAGTAGTTTGTGTGCCATTTGTTCCATTACGGGAATATTTGAGAACACTCTATAATGGATAGATTTACACACAGTTGAGACACTGAAATAGGATGGCGTGGTTGTAAATAGGGAGTGTGAATAATTTGTTTTTGCTCTGTGCCACCACATATCCTTTTCAACCAATCACTGTGTGTGCGTGTGTGTGTGTGTGTGTGTGTGTGTGTGTGTGTGTGTGTGTGTGTGATGCACGAGAGGTGTGGTAGCTAGCACAAAAACCTCTTAATTTTATCCCTGCACACAAATGTGTTCACGTTTATCTTCCCTACTGCATGTTGCATCCTAAACTGGCAACAAATCAGGACACAGTTTGGTTGTCTTGTCTTGTCTGACTAGTGTAAGATTTAAAATCAGACTAAAAACCAAAAAGGTAACAGGCATTTGAATACTGTCACCTCAGGAAACTAATAGCCAGTGCAGCATGTGACCCTTGTGGTGAATTATCCTCCAAAGAGAAATGATGGTTGGTCATTTTGGAGCCTGTGTGAAACCAGAGACCAGAAAGTCATATCAGCACTTCAGCGCTACATATCTCAGAATATCTCCAGAGAAACATGGTCCTACGCTTTTGGCCAGCTGAACTAACTGCACAAGCAACAGACAAAAATAAGCCCCTCTGGGCCTCATTTATAAAAGCTACTTAAAAGAAATACAAGCCAATTACAGACAAAGTGATCTTCATGCCAAAAAGAATCAGCTGCAAATGTTTTCTGTGACACAGAGTGATTTTTCTGCAGGTATGACGTATGAACACCATCTGCAAGACCTGCTTGTTCTCATGTCCTTGATATGACAGCCTGGTCGTCAAGGACAAAGAGGATTTTCTATAAATGAGGCCCCTGGATAGGACTTTCAAAGGAAAGTGAGTGAGTGAAAAAGAAGTGGACACAGAAGATAAATGGAGGACGCGCTATCTGACCTATTCACCAGAGAGGAGAGCGGGAGAAAGACTGACCGGGCGATTTGTGTCAGCTATAAACAGAGAGGAGAAAGCAGACAGAGAGTAAAGAAGAAGAAGAATGAATGGATCAGAGATGGGTACGGACTGACCTCCTTGTCTCCTTTCTTTTTTCTCGTCTGGACCGAAAGAGACTCCACTTCGCTCTCAAATTGGTCCACTTCCATGTTCAATGTGTCTATCGTATTCTGGAGGAAAGAGAGAGAGAGAAAAGTACAGTTCATTCACAAAGTAATATACCTTTAATACCACAGCTGAAGAGTGAAGATGCTGTTAAACTAACGGATTCATCTGAAACGATTAGTCGATTAATTTGCAACTATTATTATTAATGGAATTGGCTGCTGGTTAATAAGGTTTTCAGGCTTTGTTATTCTGAATTTTTAAACTGTGGTTTGTCTTAATTTTGCTTTTGGTTCCACTTTTATCTCACTTTCAGTTCCAAGTTTTGTTAAAACAAAAACAGCAGCAAAGAGAAGTCACGTCTGGCTTATGCATTCAAATCAGATTTTTATTTTTGAGGATGTGAATGACAAATTAGGACAATAGCAGAATCTGAGTCTTTGCAAGTTTGTTATTTAGGTTACTTTGAGACAATACTGTGTGTAAACGTTTATATCCTGTTTTCCTGTGTTGCACTGTGTGTAATGACACGCAAAACAAGGGTGATAATTTGACTAAGTTGATGTGTGAATTGGAGCTGATCATTAAAATCCTCAAAGGTTTGCACAACTTGAGTGACGCTAGTAGCAGAAGAGATCAGTGGAATAACACAAATGGCTGAAAAGGGAACTGAAATGTTTTCTTAATGGCAATTAAACAACAAGAGGACATAGTTAAGTATTTTGAAACCATGGAACATGGCTTTATTTTCTGAGTTTATCAGTATGTTCAACAGCGACAGTCCTCACTGGGATCAAGGAGATATTCCCTTTACTGGTGTACTGGTCTTTCTTTCCTGGTCAGCAGTGTAATAAAGATTTTAAGCACTGCACCAGGGCCTTGTTTCAGGAAGCAGGTTTACTCTGAGTTTGTTAAGCCTGAGATGAGGGAAACTCTGGGTTTTCCATTCCAGAAAGAGGATTAACTTCAACTCAGGGTCAGTTACTGTGGTTGTCAGCAGCTGTCTGACACACCGTTTCATTTCCCCATTCACATGGTCGATATCAAAGCACACACAAAGATTTTATCATAATTGTTTTGAATGTGCTACCTCAGATTTGTGCAGTGATCCAGTGTTTGGAATCAGTGTTGACCATAAAGAAGAGCTTAAACCACAATTAACCATCTGGTTTCTTCAACTTTTACTCAGGAGCCACAATTTAAACTTGAAAGAAATAACGATTTGATACTTATCGTGATAATTATCGATATTGAAAGATATGAAACTTTTTATTATAGCATTTGTGGCCATATTGTCCAGCCCTAGGACGTAGACAGCGATTTCTGGACATCCTGTATTCATTCTCAGTTCAGAATAAAATCTGTAGGCTGCACTGTCCTTTATAACGCTGTCACTCTGCGGAGGTTAACGCAGCTGTCAGGCTGGCAACAGTTGCACTGAAATATTTACCGTGGGCTACATTACTGCAGCAACACTGTTTAAATCAAACATTTCTAACATTGGAACCTTCCTATCATAGTACTCATGTTGGAGATAATGTTTAATATTAGCTGCTTATAGTCTTAAGTGTTTTGACAGTATTTTATTAAATGTGAAATGAGCAAGATTTGTTTGTGTAAAAATAGATTTAAAAAAGTTATAGTCAGTTTGAACATAGACACATTTTCAATTGAAAATCAACAAAATCATTATTCCTGCGTCAGACTGTGATTTACAGTCATAGGTCCATGAGTAAACTGTTGTCTCCGTTTGATCCATTTTTTTAACTTCAGGTATAGCCACGGGCATTTTGTCCCCATCAGTAAACCACTGTATAAATAATGATAAAGTGCTTGACTCCTCCTCTATGTTGCATTCGGTTTTTATTAAAAATCAAATTTAAAATAAAGGAGTCAAGCACTTTATCATTCATTAAGGAAATTCAAGTCCGCTAACTGGTGAATGAGCTACGCTGAATAAAAAGCAGTTTAATTTAAGTTATTGACTCCTTTCTCCACTCTTGACTTAAATAAATGTCAAGGTCTGTGTTGGCACATATTCACATTTGTAGCGCCAACAGAATGAAATGGAGGCTCTGCTCTTTAAATAACCGTTGAATCATAGTATTGAAGCTCTAATTGATGATGGCTGTTTTATTACCCCCAAAAGTGCTTTATCTCAGAGTAAACATACAGACTTGATTGAAACTATTATTAATTTACTATATTATGATATTTATGATATTATGTTTGTTGTCTTTAAACATGCTCTGTAAATAAAAACGGCTAATATGGAAAGATACAGCTGTTCCCGTCACAAACTCACAGCTGACAACATGCACACGTCCATTTAATAATGAAGCTCACCGTTAGCCACGTGCCGACCTCCTCCTTCTCCTTCTGGGCCGGGTCCACCTTCTGGGCCAGACCCAACCCTTCTTTTGAGTACGCTTTCGTCTTTGTTTCTCTCTCCACTATTTTGAACCGCTCCATTTGCTGCAAGCAGACACATACACAGACAAAAAGGCAAACAAATCATGTATAAAAATAGCTTTACTTGTTGATACAGGTGGATTACACTGTAATAAAACCAAGTAATAAGGACTTTTATAGCAGAAAAAACCCACTACCTTTACAACCCAGAAAATAGAGGAAATAAGTGATTCCATTAAGTTCTTAAATAATCTTAATGATGGAGCTGTGAAATAGGAGGACTCGGCAAAAATGACTGAAAGCCTTGCACTAGAGGAGCCATTAAAGCCCACTCAGCAGACCAGAAATAGGATGTCTGTTACTGAAGGTTGTTAGAACCTCTTCTCTCCTGTATAAAAACCGCAGCATTTTAAAAACCCAACCTGTTTTCAGACATGTCCAAGGTCTTAAAGACCGTGATGACGAGGCTCTAAACTCTAACACTAATTTTGCAATATGATCCATCTTGACCACATCCTGTCTCTAACATGCAGCAGACTGTAATGTTCCTTTTTATTTGGGTCAAGACAAGATGTTAAACCAAACCAAACCCCCGGCCGCTTCCTGCAGGACTCTTGTGGCTGAATGTATAATTTCAGGTCAACCAACAAAACCACAGGAAGTCTTGAAGAGCATCTTTGGGATAAAACCCAAGCTCTGGAGATCAGAGAGAGCTGGCAAGTTGCTCTCGTCCCTCATTGTGAAGGCAGGTGGCTCACATTCAGTCCATCTCAATAACCCTCATCAAAGACTCATGTGGCTTGGAGGCGGGGGTAGCCACGCTAAAGAACAGGTGTTAGATAACGGACCAGCTCCTATGTTTCCCAGCTCTCTATGAAGAATGCCATAATGAGCATCTCCTGGGTGCAGTTCTTTATTTAAAGGGCTAATCTCCTAAATTATTGTGGCAACATATTTGCTTTTTCTGCACAACAAATGCTAATTTTGTTTTTTTTTACAACTGCAGTTTGAGTTTCTGCAGATGGTGATCTTGTCTTTTACTGTTTAGCCATTCTTTTTCTTTTGTTTATTCTAAACAAACCAGAGTAGTTACGGCCGAATCGCTTTTACCTAAATGAGTTAAGATCAACAAGGTAAAAGCTTTAATACATCTAATAAGCTTTGAATCATTATTGCTCTATTTAAATTTTATAGTGATAAGAGAGTTACAGAAGAGGACTTTTATTCGCATAAAAGCATTACAGATTTTTTATGACTTAAGTAATGGCAAATGAAAGTAAGTTAAGAAAAGCATAACCCTAAGAGTTTGTCCCATTTTCAAGACACAATATACAGGATTAATGCATATTCTTGATGAGTCTGAGATGCAGATGAACAGCTTTCTGAGCTTTAGGAGGACAATGCTGTATTTCATCTAGGTTGGATTATTGTAATTCATTATATTCAGGGCAAAGCTAAAAAGCTATCTCACAACTTCAACCAGTACAAAAAGTAGCTGCTCGACTCTAAACTAACACTAGAAAACAAAACCACTTCAGTCCTCTTTTAGCCTCTCTTCACTGGTAACCTGTAAGTTTTAGAATTGATTTTAAGATTTCTCTGATCACTTTTAAAGCGCTTTATGTTTCTGCTCCCAGCTACATTTCTGAATTGCTGCTCCCCTGTGAACCAGAACGCAGCCTCAGATCCTCGGGCATAGCGCTGTTAGGCTTGTTCCTAAGTCCAGGTTTATGACCAAAGGCTCGTAGGATCAGTGACATCTTTTAAATCCCCTTCTCAAGACATACCTTTACAATACAGCCTTTTATTAATTTTAGAGCATCCTTGCATTTCTATCTTGTCTTATATGTCCATTTTAACTGCATCACTGTTGTGGAATCTTATTTCTTTTTAATTTTGTCATTTTAAATTGCCTGAATTAATTTACCTCCGTCTTGAAATATTTTTAATGCGTGTTCAATCATGTAGATAATTTTGTAACTCTGCTTTTGTAGGAGCTATATAAAAAGCATACTGGTAATTGGACTATGTTGTAGAGAGGTTTCTAATTGGAACTAGGCTTTTAATCGACGTTTTACGGAATTTACGTCTTTTCTCTTTTTTGCACAAGGCCAAGGCCAGTCTTTGAAGAAATTACATAAACTCTTAGGCCCTGATAAAAACTGCAATGACTTTTCTACTCCAAACTTTTTTTATTTTGCTGTTTCCAAAGTCAAAACTGGATTTTTCTGTTTGTGTTCTTTTACACAAAAACAAATGTTTCAGGGACATAAATGACAAACGTGAACACAAATAAAACGCCAGTATATTGAGTGTTATCAGCGGGTAAATCACTGAAATTCATCCATCACTGAAGGTCAAATATGTTTTGGTAAACTGCTAATCTATATAAATCAATGACAGAGATATTTATTGCCTAACATGTGACAGATTTAAGTAATTTATAAGACCTGAAGTTTGTCAAATACATTCTCAGACTTTTCAAGACTTTGTTAAAAAAAAACACAACCCTCCAGAGTAAACATGGGTCCTGCAGGGAGTGTTATAATGAGCGTGATGCGCCCTACCTCTCCTCTCTTCAGTTCCTACTCACCGTTTCGATGAGTTTGCGGTTATCTACTAGCTGCCTTTTGTCTTTTATCTCGTTGGATGCCACCCACGTCTTGATCTGGTCTCGAAGACGCTGGGGGACCAGAAGAAGAAGAAGAAGAAGAAGAACAGAGAGAGAGTGAGAGAAACAGGGAGGAAGACAGATTGGGAGAGACGCACAGCGAGAGAGAGGGAGATACAGATACATCAGTGAATACGTGCAGGGACCCGTCCTCAGCAGTCATGGACGATGAACTTGGTGTCACCATGCAGCACACACAGGCTTGGCTTGGAGTTTGGTATTCATGGTAACACTGAGATCAAGCACACACTGCCTCTGGCTGACCATGGTGATATTTAATACTCCACTAGCAAACATACACACACACCTCTGTGTATGAGCAGGTTAAACAATTTCAGATCAGGAAACAATCACAGCCCTTTCTGCTGATTTCAGAGCCCAAAATGGAAAAATATCAGACCTCAAAAAGTTCACTTGCTGATTGGCTAGAAATGAGAAATTATTCCCCAATTTAATTGTTAATCCAGCTGTAAATTCACACAGAGCACATTGCATTCAAATTTCCATCAGATCAGCCTGACTGGAGGTGGTCTGGCTCACTCTGATCAGATCTCAGCTTGGTGTAAATGTGATGTAGAGCTGAAAACAATACATTGATTAATCCATATGTGCACCTTCTCTCTGTATTTACCTGTAGCTTTTTAATCTCTTTCTTGAGGTCTGCTTCATATTTCTCCTTCTGGTTCGCGTTGGCTGCATTGTGAAGCTGTGGATGAAAAGAAACCAGAGGGTTCAAACAGATTCAGGTCCAAAACAATACAGTTTCCTCTCATTTATGTAGAGTTCAAAATTCAACATATACACTGTACTTATTGATAGTTTAGTCTGAAAAATGTCTGTCACTAAGGCATTTGCTCATACTTTTAAAATTAAACCTTTGTACCATCAGTTAATTTAAGGACAACTCTATTGATCTATGTGGAGAAATTAAGTTTGCTGCAGCTGCAAAAGCAACAAGAAAACTCTTTAACTTTAAATAAAATAGATGATAAAATAAGCTGTAAAAACAAAAAAAGTTTGGGGATGTAAAACAGTCCTCCGAGAAGCCAAATGGAACTGTAGTGACATAACTATGGTATCACAATAAATACAGGATATAATGAAGAAAATAAGGGCAACTGGGACCTTTCTGCCTCTTTAATAGCAGAACTGATCTATGCTCTGGGCCTCTGCGCTGCTGTTCGCTCTGCCCCAAAGCACCGTTTTATTTAACAGCTGCATTCACTCAGTTTATTATAAGTATCATGGGTTTTGTCCATTACGCGGTGGAAAATTGTAGAATTGTGACTATGACTACTTTGTCCAAGCTCACAAGAGTTAGAGAAATTCACCTCAGAGGCAGAAAGGGCAAGAAATTTTACTTAGCAAAAAACATTTCCTTCTCTTAAACATCCTTCACTCCTCTAAATCTTAGTCTGAATGTGGCTCACAGGGTAGAAAACCACAGTCTAAAATTTACCAGGGTTTTTTATGTTTATTCCCCAACCAATACAATGAAAATCAAGGCTAAATCAATTAGTCGACTGGCAGAAAATCTATTAATGGTTTTGAGGTTTTCTCCAAGATTATCTAGTTCCAGCTTCTCAAATGTGGATGTCCACTGGCTTCCTTAGTCGTCGACAACTGTTGAATGAATATCAATAGGTTCTGGACAAAACAAGTGGAGCTTGGATTTCTTTTGTTATTATTTCTTTTACTGTTTTCTAATACTTTAAAAACCTCTGGTTCCCGCTTCTCAGTTTTAAACCATTGTCCATGTGGATCAGTACTTAAAAAGGGGCTCTCGGAAATAGTGACGGGCATTTTTTTACTATTTTCTTACAAACAAAATGATAACTCAAAACAATACTCTATAAATCAACAGTGAAAATAATCATTTGCACAGTCCCAAAGTCCCAGTGATGATCCTTCCTTACTTTTTGCCAAATGTCTTCAAACTGTTCCACTCCTTCCGCTACTTTTTTCAGACATCGATCTATTTCACCTGGAGGAGAAGACAGGAGCAGAGTAACAGGGAGGATAAGAGAAACATGGTAATGATATATGTTTTATAAACATGTCAAAACACGCAGGACCAGTTCCTAGAAGCAGAGTCACTGATTATCTGGAATAAAAACCAGAACACGTCTATTAAATTGGTCATTCCATGTTCCAGATTGTGCACTCAGCAAAGTAATCTAGGAAACAGAGTAAACCTGCTTCTTAAAACACAGGCCACTGGACGGTTATCACACACACACAAAAACAACAAACACTCTATATAACAACAGCACATTTACAAATCATGTTCGACATCTCATGAAATATGCATATCGTAAAAAGGTACATTATGCTTGTAAACGAGAGGCAACACACAAAACATATCCTCTGCACACACACACACACAAATATAACCCACCATGTGGGGATATCAAGATATTAACATAAGTGGTTGAAGGAGGGTTTGGTAGTCAGTAGCAGAAGAAGTACTCTGAACCTTTACTTAAGTAAAAGTACCACAAAAAAATTTGCATTAAAAATAGGCCTACTTAAAGTACCAACAGTGAAAGTACTTAGTACGCAGAACTTGTTATGCATTATGAGTAAGCATTACTTTCATGTTTCAACTAGCAAAGGTGGGGCTTTGTACTTTATAAAGGGCTAGGTATTTTACAATAATCTATAATAATACAAATATCAGTTGATTATATTTTTTATTAATAATTGGAATCTGAAAAGTAATTAGTAACTAAAAGTTATCAAATAAATGTACAATATTTCCCACTGAAATGTAGTGGAGTAAAAGTATAAAGTAGCACAAAATGGAATAGTACAAGCACCTCAAAGTTACAGTACTTAAGTAAATGTACCACCACTGGACACTGGGAACTACGAGCAGGAGAGACGGGGAGGACTGGGGACACTTTAGGAAACATGCAGCAGAAAGACTAAATGACAGTCTGAGCTTCTGCAGAACACCAGAGTTCCTGTTTCAAGTCACTTAAAAAAAACTTGGCGTGAAACCTCAGATCTCAATATTTCTAACATAATATTGTTTTGATTGTTATTTGCTCAATTGTGCCGTCACTGATGGAGAAACCACAAGTAACTACTGGAGTAGTCGAAACCAGACTGCAGCTTTGACCAAGTTGTGTGAACAAACTCCAGTTTGCGTCTGACCTTAAACTGCCTTGATGTTAAGATTCTGCTGCGGGCGTGTTATTTTTAGATGAAAGTCTACCTCCTCGGTAATAATACATTACAATCTGACAGGGCCTAGAAAGAGCTTGTGCTTGATCTTTTCTTCTTCACGAAGACATTATAAGGGAGATACATGTGTGTTTTTAATATGATTGACGTTCAGTTGGAGAAGTCACAGGAGGGAACGTGAAGGGATAAGTGATGGTGGCAGAGATTCAACAATCCTCACAAAAATTGTGTTTTCAGCCTGCAGTGACAAACGTCAGTTGAAAATAACTGTATAGTAAAGGACTCGGAGGAAACTTTCTGTGGGACGGCAGAGTGTCGAGGTTTTCTGTCTTTCCACAAAGGTCTGGGTCGGGTTACAAAGCTTGTTGTGGTGAGTGTCGAGCTTTGGATGCATTATCATCTGAGCACTGTGAACTGTTCCAGACACCAGTCAACACTAGCTGCACTGGTACGGTCACACTGTTTAAATTTTTAAAATAAATGCTCTGAGAAGAGACCAGGAGAGCAGCAGAGAAGTCAGATCCTGACTGTTCTCACTGGAAACAGAAGTAAGTCTGTCTGAAGCCTGAAACCTGCTCTGTGGTGTCTGTGAAAGTGTGCCAGCACAGTGAGCAGACTTTTGCACAGATGTCTGCCAACATGCATGGACGCAATGTCGCCCTGTGCACAACGAGGCAGTGTCACATTCACCAAACAAAAACAGGAAAAGAAAACAAACAGAAACCTTTAAATAGGGATAGAACGTGTAGAAAAAATTCTTATTCTCACTCATTTTTATTTAATACAGCAATATTGACATAGTATGGTACATTTTCTGGACAAAATAATAATAATGGTCTCTTTTTGCAAATCAAGGTACTTATCACATTGACACTACAATCGTAACCATTTATACAGCAGTCCTGCTCACTGTTTTGCACCACTGTTCACTACATCCTCATAAACGTTTGATTTAATTTGAATCACGAATTATCAGGATATTTATTTTGTTGAGGAAAAGGGACTGAAAAAAAGAGATTTTACAGACCATTTACAGGTAAACCTTCTGTCAATCGACTAATTGTAACTGTAGGACTTATCGCTTAAGTAAAATATTAAAACGTTCCCAGCTCTCAAATGTGAGAATTAGTTGCACTTCCTGGTTGCATTTTAGAAAACTGAATATCATTTGGTTTAGGACTGTCAGAAAAAACAAGACATGTGATTTCGTCACTTTGGGGTCTAGGATATTGTTTTTCAGTTTTCTAATAAGTAAACAGGCTATAACATGTAAAACAAATGGTATGGTGCTTTATGGGTGAACTGATTTAAACGGGTGCCTTTTCTCCCTCATTTAAACCTGCAGAGCGGTACAGTGGGAGTAATTACACAACACCGTCGACATGTGCTTATGACGTAGAGGCTCTGCAATACTGAGTTCACTGAGTCACTACAGTAGCCCCCCCTCCAGCTCTTGAAAACCAATCATTGCTGTCTGGCATAAAACACATCACTACCGAGCGTATGAATGTCTCCAGAGGTCCCAAGATTTAAAAACTCCAGTATACTGCGAATGCAGAGGGGGGGGGGCTTGTAATTATACTTCATTCTCCACTTTATTTAAGTGTCACTAACTTATTGAATCTGCCTCGTTCAGTTCTCTTCACACTCTTCAGACCTCTGCTGCAAACACGTCAGCGTTCTTCGCTTCTTTCAGTCTCTCCCTCCCTGTATATCTGCTCCGGTGACTTTCTCTATCAGTGGTAAGCTATGTTGTATAAAGTCGCCAAAAATAAAAATTGCCTTCTGGACTTTTCCACCCGCGATTCTGTTCACAGCAGCAGCTGCGCCGCATGCAAACGACATCTGACCGGTGTGTTCACTCTCACTTTACCGTGTCGTGACTTGTAATGTAATAACTCTGTGTTTCTCTGATGAATGCTACAATGTGTCGCCAAATATACCTGGGCAGCCTTTACTCTACATGGGCGCATGTGCGGGAAACACTGAACTGTTGTTTGTTTTTTGAAGCCAGGTCTTCAGCAGTGTCGACCAGCACTGAGTCTCCCTTCATGTTGTTGAGAGTTTGTGAGTAAACAGCTGCGTGCAGACGCAGAGGGAGGGGCGGGGCTACACGAGGGAGAGAGAGAAGCAAAGGCTGGCAGGAAACATCATCAAACTATATCTGTATAAATGGTATCGTCTAATTTTATATGTCTTTTGAAATTATAATCGGTATACCTCATTATACCGCCCAGCTCTATTGCTGGCACTGTTGGATTGTGTTGTGTGGCTCGTTCATTTTTTGTAATGCAAATTTCTTCCCTGCAACACCAGCACATACAGAACAACGGACCGCATTGAAGTTAGTTTCAAGTTGGATATTAGTTTTACGTTGGACATATGATAGATGTAGAATTCCAACTTCAAACTAACTTCACCACCGTGCACCGTTCCCTCACCAAAATATTACGTGGAATTTGCAACAAAATTATATAAAAGATATAAACGACAGAAGATATTTATCTCAAACGATAGACATCATCATATCGCACAGCCCTAGTTAGTGTTAAATATATGTTATTGTTATACTGTTGAGAATAAGGCAGTTGAATGATGTCACTGTACCCCATTTTCATTAAACACAAATACCATCTAAAACAACATGTTACAGACTGAGATAACATGTATATTAGATTATACTCTGAATGGAATAATTAAAGAAAATGACTTTTCTTTGTTTTGATATCGGCATTATATATCGACCCCTCTGCTCTCTTGGCGTCAGCCATCGAAAAACCCATTTCGTTCGACCAATACAGTGAACTTGTTTCGCAAGGGCTTTAATCTAGCTGTAAAAGTCACGTACTGTAGCTTCAAGCTGATTTAGCAGGTGAGAACATATGAATCCTGGTGGCAAGTTTCTGTCCACTTCTAAGCTAACTCTGGCACATTTTTTTGGGGGACAGAATATAACCCAATCCGACAACTCTACACAGCCTGACACAGACACAGAAAGAGATAGATACTGACGCTGAGGAATCAGAACAAATCAACTGAGCCAAAAACCTCTAACCTGGCAGGACGACAGCTTACACAACCTAGTGAACAAGCTACTTGTGAGCGCATGTGATTTTTGTTAAACAAGCCCTGGTTCTCTTTTAACCACGCAGCATGAACCACACAACACAGTACATATTCCCACCGTACGTTACATAACACACAATAACCGAGCAGAGGGAGGCGTGATCACACTGGAGCTGTAAGCAATTTAAACAATGTTATGTTTGTTTGAATCTACTTACGAGTGACAGATGGGTGGGGTTAACTACAAAGATGCCATCAGGGGACTTTCCCTCACAGCAACAGAAATAACACACTGACTGACTCGGAAAGGCTTTTCTGTGATTGGGACGCTACCTGAATTACATCATTTGTCGTAGACTGACCCACCAAGCACCCGATCAGACCACAACAAATCCCACCGCCTATTTGCATTAACTCAGGTTTTTGTTTAGGACACACACACACACACACACACGCATCTCACCTTGAAGTTTCCTTTTATCGGCCATGACTGATGACTAGGATGATGTCTTCATGCCTTCTTTCACTGCTGAAAACAGAAACAAAGAAACCATTTATTTATGTATTCATTGGTTAACATAAACAAGGCTGGTGCACATTAATACTGGTGTGTAAATGTGATTTCTCTATGACTCTGTAACCTTAAGAACATAAAAATTAAAACTGTTATTGTAACAGGGTATACTGTGGGCGTGCAGAGAAAATGTCACTACAGGTGAAAGAATCACCCTCCCGTGGATACTTTTACTTTTACATCTGTCATTTCAAGCGTTGCAAAACTCCTTTTGTACACCTAAACCTGCCTGTTCAATGTCTACATCAGCTGATGATTTCTTTTCAGCAACCCCAGAGGACAAGTCTGAACTTGTTGCATTTAATGCCCCCATTCCACTGCCTCAATATAACATGATTCAGGAGCTTCCTGGCGTGCCAAGTTGTGATCATATATATTTCCTGTCTACACAGCTGATTTGCAGGGACTGACATCAAAACCTGACGTTAATTGTTTGTTTAAATCATTTTCTGCAATCAGTGTTTGACTAAGTTTAACACCAAAACCCCAACGAGACGTCACCAAACAACAAACTGGACCAAGATTGTTTTATGGTTGATGTTTCCTCTGATGCTGACGATAGTGGCAGTAATGTTGTCTTTCTTCATAATTACTCAGTTACTTTTTTAAGATAAATACAAGTACAACTTTCTTTATAACAACTACACTTTGTTCAATGTAATAAACACTATCTATTCCTTCAGTTGCAGACAGCAGCAGCACGAAGTAAAAAAATCTGTGAAGCAGAGATTGGTCAAACTCAAAACAAGCACCTACGATTTGTCACATAGCTTACCTGTAAATATTAAGAGGGAGCACTGTGACAATCTCACCTGATCTCCAGCTTTTTTTAATTGTATCTTTGGTTATTGTTTAAAATTGTTTGTTCATTATTATTGCAGACAGATAGCTAAGATACAAAAACAAGGCTTTTTAAATACCTTACTTTGTGGTGAAACCCAAGCTCACAATGTTAAATATAATTTATCAAACAACATCACAAGAACTTATCTAAATGAAATCGGTACAAATTTACAATTTTATCAGGGACTATGTAATAAAAGAATAAGAAAACATTCGAGGCCAGTTTCCAATAGTCTGGATATGGTTCAGTAGGTGACATAAAGCAGTGATGTTCAATACCCAGCTCTGCTTAACTGTGGAATCCAAAAGGTGAAAAGGACAGTATTTTTCAAAAAAGGTGCTTCTTCTAAACCTCAGTGACATTTTTGAGATAAAACTTTATTTCTGTCATTGATTTTCACAGCAGTACAACAATATCATAGCCTCATCGTGATTCCAATGAAAGATTATATTATTACTATATGAGTATTACGAGTATGGTCTCAGGAGCGTCTACCAGAAATTCAGCAGATTAAAACTATTATTTGGGAGGTTACTTTCTGTTCTCAAAAGCTATCGAGTGTGATTCACGGCCTTCACATGTGCTTGAGCTGTACAGGGTTTAACATCATGTTATGCTAATCTGCGTTTCCCAATAAGGCGGTTTAATCATCAGCTCAACTTTCCCTCCCACCACACGTCTGATACACCAGACACATAGATAATTGCTACTTGGTGGATCGGATGCACGTCAAAATGAAAAGTCGATCCCCTTGATCTATAAAATAGGCCCCAAGCTGCATTCAATAATGGCATGTAGAGCATGGGAAACGGAGCGCCAGCTGAGTTGACATATTTTTTCGTGTGGCGGATGGGACAATATGCCACCTCAGCTTTAAGGTACAAACAGACAGCAGGTGAGCAGAGGGCCCGTTACCAAGTTCGGACACGGGCTATTAAACAAAGACCACTGCTTGTGCAGCAGAAAAATACTGTTTATGACGCTTTTCTGACATCAACACGGAGGAAAACTGTTACAGAAGAACAAATAAAAAGCCTCAGTTCAGCCAACACACTCGTTTCCATCATCATCCCAAGCCTGTGGTTCCCATTCTGTAGCCTGGATACCATTAGGGGTCCTTGAAGGCGTTTTCATACATGCTTAAATTGAATTTCACTTTTCATTTTACTTACTGCAAACATATCCAAATGACAACAGTTACTCATATATCAAAACAAAAACTCTACTTTTGGGAGGGATTAAATATTTCTTAAATGATAATCTGGATACGCTTAGGTGGTCTTAAAAGAAAATACTACGTCATAGTTTGTTAAATACTATTTATATTTAGCCTAGTTTCTCAAATATTATACAAGCTTTTCTTATTTTTCTGAAATATAACTTGCACAGTGTGAGATCGGTCATTGATTGCTGCCTTTGTTAATAACAATAAGGTGAATAAAAATACCTGGATGCAGCTGCAATGTTTTGTAAGATTGGTTGATTTAAAAAAAAAAAAAAAGTTGTTTCTTGACAAACTATTCAAAACATTCAAGGAATGAATTTACAGACATGATTTCTTGTGATGAGAGGATAAAAAAGGAGCCTTGAGATGGTTAACTGCGCTGACTGAGTGCGAATTCCTGCTGATGCAGAAGCAAACCTGCATGACTGAATTTAACTTCATAAATACGGATGTTATTTAAATAGGCGAGTCAACCAGAGGACAACTCACAGTGTGACACTGTTTTTATTTATGTTTTCAAGTTTACAAAAATCTGTCAGTGTCAATGAGGGCAGATTAAATATTAGAAACATGATGCTTTTTGAAATGATTGCTCAGTGCTGGTCGTGTGAAGAGAAGCCAAATGGCATTCCTTCAACACTATAAATTTAAATGCTGTCGTCCCGATCATTATGATGAATTTGTGAAGCCCAAAGAGAAACCTGTCAGCAGCAGCTTTCTTATTTTGCCCTTTGAACGTGCATCAGCCAGTGGGGCATCCCATTACTCACTACATAAGAGACTTTATGTTCTCTGAAGTTAGGCGGGAAAAAATCTACATCAGCGTCACCATCAGGACAAAATGAGTTTGAAAACATTGCCATATCGGATATCGGCAAATATATAATATCGTGCGACCCTGAATTACCATTAAAACTTTCATGAATGTTGGGTTTATTGCAGGGTTTTAGCTAGTTGTACCGAACAAACTTTGAAGTAAGTGACTTGCCAATGCAGATGTATCTGTGATAAGCTAATATCAACAGATAGTATCACCTACTAAGTGAAATTAGTTGATGAGTTTAGAATTTCCCTGGCATTGGTGAAGTATTACGGTACGCACCCATTTTGATCATATCAAGATGTCCAAGCATTTAAGATGCCATGTAATTGTGACGTCCCAGGTTTCAAATCCAACCTGGGACATTTGGTAAATGTCATCTCTCCTGCTTCCCTTTCCTGTCATTGTCAAATAAAGATTTAAAAAAATGCCCAATAATCGCCCACCGCTAAGTGATACTGGTATCAATGTGATTCTGGGGGGATAAAATCTTTATCAAATGATAATCTGCATAAATTTAGGTGGCTTTAAAAAAAAAAATGTCATAGTTTGTTTCTCATTTTCTGAAATACTATTTGCACAGTGTGAAATCTGTGGTGGTTCATATCACCCACCTTTATGTGACCAAATTAAATGTATTTGCACCCATACACTTTAGATATCTTGCATTTTTGTCCTGACTATTTATGGTTTACCTGATGTTTTGTCAATTTCATACATTGGTGCAAAAGAAACAGTATTTCAGACTTCACTAAAGTCTGACGCAGAGCTCACCTGCATGTCCTAGTCTTGTAACCGCACCACAGGTTGATTAACACGACAAAACCTGTCTTAGCTTTAGCGTGACTTTTCCAGACAGGTGCGCGCACACACACTCACATCTGGGCCGCCGTTGTCCTGCTAACACACATTTCACACTGAGCAGCTGACTTTGGGACCAATTGACTCTCTTGCTGTGTGTTTCCCGAGGATTTTACAATCAAATATAAAAACTAGCTAACGCCAAAACAACCATGCGGTGTTCTCGGGAAAACATTTGTTAGCCCGGGATGTTTATAAACAATACGTGCATCTTTAGTGACCAACAGCTGCCCGTGGGAACAAACACCCGAGCAGATACACGCCAAAACAAAGTACTCAAGTTATTACACACCGCGGCTCTGCAGAAGAAGTTGTGCTTTCTTGTTTTTAAGCTAACACACTACAAGTTGACAGTGTAGAGAGCTGCAGCTTCCCACCGGCTGCTCTATTTGCTGTGGGAGACTCAATTTGGAAAGGGGAGAGAGGCAGAGAGGGAGAGAGAGAGAGAGAGAGAAAGGGGGGAAGGCACATAAATGCATCACCTTTGGCTCTGCTACGAAATTACCTGGATTTTTCCGAGTTACGATTTTTTTCCTCAGTCGCCCCGCTCCGGTAAATCTTCAACGATTCAGTATAAAGGCTGTTTTTCTAAAAAATGTTTCAATTCTTCTCGCTAAACAATCACTCCGCACATCAAAGATGGCTACCAGGAACACCTCCTCCTCCGTTGCCCTGTTGGACGGGAGTCCCGCCTATCTTGTTTGTGATTGGCCCGCTGCTGCCACTGCTGTACTCCTATTCGCCGAAACTCGCTGTCTGTCAAGAGACGCTAGTTTTACTACTTCCAGGAGAGCTCCCGCTATGATTGGACGGCTTGGAAAGGTGAAAGGGCAAACTCAGTTTTTTTTAAATTGCTTTATTGAAAGCTTTTTTTTTTTAACTTTGTCAGGGATGGTGTATAATAGGGTCAATGACGTATAAGGACTTTCAACAGGCCACTTTATAATACAAAAATTAAAACATTTATTGGCGTTGTTCAAACATTAAGAAGGCTGTGTACACATAAATGAATGTATTTTTTGTGTATTTGTTTCAGCTACATAAACTGTTTGTGGCCTTACAAAATTTCATGTGGTGCGACCATAATTTATTTAAAAATTAATTAATTTCCTTTTTTAGTTTTAATTTAAAATTTTCTTTAAGATACAACATTTTTTGCTTTTTTTTAGCGACTCCGCTCTTGCTGCAGGGTTTCTTTATTTGGGAGTGTCTGGTAAAACAGTTATAATTAATTAAATATTACTAATATTGCATAGTTACCAAAGTGAAATTTTCTAAATATTTTTGGGGCATTTTTCTCATGATATTGTACAAAGACTAAAAACAATCTGTTGTTTCTGAAATGTAAGAAAAAGTGTGTCAAATTGCAGAAAAATCTATTCCAAATTATACTACAATAAAAGTCCTTTATATGTAAAAGTCATAAATTGAATATAAAAGGACAAAAACTAAATTGCCAATCATGGAAACCACTTTTCAGCGGTCGCACCACATGATAGTTTTTAATTTAGTCAAAATTTACAGGCAGAGAATAGGTCACCTAAACAAATCAAGTTAGCTTCCTACAAAAGGACTCCATGAAATTTATAACATCAAAACAAATATTGGTAGAAATAACTTTTCCGAGGTCACATGATATCCAAAAACTTGTAACTACATACCAGCTGTTAAAATTTAAAATTTTTCCAGATTGAAGAAAGAGTTAAAAACCTACTTGCTGTTTTAATGGGTCCTTGGCAAATTGGTATATTATTATATATACATATATTATTCTACTTCCTGTATGCTAATGGTTTTCAACATAAAAGTACCAAAGTGGTCATTTGTTGATGGTCGCACCGCATGATATTTCAGAAAATGGACATCATCGGACAAAGTTTGCTTGTGTATTATTGTGGATATATAAATACGGTAGATAAGATGCTTTGCGATTTTGTAGAGGACTACAAAACACTTTGGAAATCATGTGTAATGTGTAATTTTTTTATGGTAGGCTGACAAAAGGTATGAGAAGAAGCAGAGTTCCTGCTGAATTGCATATAAAACATTTGTTTCGCAGAATATTGTTTGAGAAATCATGTGCATCAATCATCAGTGAAGAATATGAGGTGGTGTGTTTCAAGCCAGCAAAATAAAATGTGTGTGCTTTATTTTTTTTAATTTTGTTTGTATGCTTTAAATAACCATATAATATTGTTTACAGTTGAATAGGAAATTACATTTCA
The DNA here is from genome assembly GCF_021292245.1 of Micropterus dolomieu. Classification (NCBI taxonomy): domain Eukaryota; kingdom Metazoa; phylum Chordata; class Actinopteri; order Centrarchiformes; family Centrarchidae; genus Micropterus; species Micropterus dolomieu. The sequence continues at coordinate 5,408,553 of NC_060158.1, forward strand.
TACTGAATACCTCAAAAGTTAAGATGTTGGCAGATTCATCTTAGAAATGGGTGACAGACCAAATACTGTTCTCCATTCAGTCACTTAAAAATAAAGACCTACATATTTCTAAAAAGAATGAATCTGCAACTCCAGATGGGAACATTGTGCAGTGTGAAATGGTTTTGTTTGCACAGTAGTTGCCAACGTAACAGTCCTTGTGAATGGAATGAGGATGATTTTACAGGTGGTGTTTGAACAAAAGAAGTCACAATGTGTAACAAAATCAATACCTACAATCTTTTTAAAAATTCGCCTGGGAAATCCAAAAACTAAAAGCTTTTGTTATGTAGAAGAAAGGACCTTAACTATTTTACTTTTAGGTGTCATTTGGTCAAAGTCAACGGCCTGTAGACCACCACCATCGTCTTTTACCATGGTTGCTTTCTTTGAATATTAAGGTTTTCCATTCCAAATGTAGTCAAAGTTTAACTTGTTGATGGTTTTTACTACTTTGTCAGAAAGAGAATCAGCTGAATAAATGAACCTTGAAGGACTTTCCATCTTACGCCACCAAAAAAAGAGAAAGATCTCTGTTATCTGTTTAACCTTGATTTGAATTCATCCATTTTTCATATTCAGTTGTAAACCACAGGCTTTGGAAAATAAATCTATAATGTGAATAACCTTTGAAACCTGCTCAACAGAAACAACATTGGGTCATCTGCCAGGTGACTTCCGACTGTTTGGTTCTCAAAGACCCTCAATTTCTATATATCTGAATTTTTGATTAGAACTGAGAGCTGAAAGTATCAAGAGTGCGGGTGAAATTGGGTCTTGATTTATACTATACCATTGTTGCTTGTAAAATGAGCAAGAAGTCTTTCTATTGCAATACAACACAAACAGTTCTTTGTATAAAAATGGATTTGATGTGATTAAAAACATAATTGAAATGTAATGTGAGGGATGGGGAATGAAGAGGTTGCAGTTCAAGGCCCCCCCAAAAAGCCGACATGCTGAAGTTAAAGTTCTGGTGGTAAATAAAGTATCTAAACTCAAGTTTTCTCACTGAATTAAATGGTAAATAACTGCTCTTTTTCAATGATACGTTACTTGTAACCCTGATTAGGGTAGGACTAGGGCTGAAAAATCAGTTATCTCAATTTTAATTGACCATGAATGAACTGCTTGAAAGTTAACATTTATTATAGTTAGGTGTGTTTGTCCCATCAGACAAAAAGCAAAAAGGTTCATTTACTTTGTTTAGCCAACTCTTTTTGTCCTGTCTTATTTACTTGACCCTGATTTTAGACCCATTATTGCTTGTTTTAAAAATCTGGTCTAAATGTTATTTCTTACTGGGTTTTGTTCTGAGTTTGTTCTTTCTTTTAATGTGAACCTCATGTGTTTTTGTATGAAAATATACCAGAATTATCTCAATTTGTCATCTTGCACAGCTTCCAGTGACCTCTGACTCCTGGGCCTGATGCCTGTAGAAACACACTGTCAGCAACACTGCAACATTTCAGCACCGCTCTTCCTGCTGTCATTATTCCCATGTATGGACACATAACGGAGTAGAAAATGAGTTTAATATCTGAGCGTTCTACAGTCTCATTATGATTCATGACAGTCACATCTTCACAGTTGACCTGTTTGTTCTGTCTGCCGGATGGATGTTATTGTTTTTTTTTTATTTAACCTTTATGGGACAGGAAAGTCCCATTATGACACAAGGGAGTCCTGTATAAACATATATTGTATTTGATGAAAGCAGCTGATCAGCCTTTGAAGGTTGCACTGTGCTGACAGCTGCTCTACTGACCCCACTTCCCCCCGTCATTACTGTGTGCTCATGCTCCCAATGCTGCTCTGAATTAAAGGCTTTGTAACCTTCATTTATCAAGCAAGACATTTTACTTTTTTTGTTGTTATTTTACCAGATGATAGAAAATTGCAGCGACTGTATCATAAAGGTCTAGGGGTCAAGTGGTGACCCACAACATACAGAAAAATGATTACAACATGTTACAAATGACAGTTGGATCTACCAAGAGCATTATTTACATATTTTGGCCAGAAGAACACCCAAACATTACACTCATAGGTGATAGCCAAACACCTCATTTCAGCAAGTAAAAAGTACATCAATGAGGTCCAAACCTGATGTTGGGCGATCAGGTCTGGCCTACAGTCAGCGTTCCATCCCAAAAGGTGTTGGAGGGGGTCGAGGTCAGGGCTTTATGCAGGCCCAATTCTTCCACACCAAAACCATTTATCTGTGGACTTGGCTTTATAAACTTTATTCATCAAGCAGGATATTTTTAATTGTTCTTGACAGCACATGGGGGGCCACCGGCATGTTGAAACAGAAAAGGGCCAAATGCAAACTGTTGACACACGTTTGAATCACAATATTATTGTAATTGTATGTTGTAGCATGAAGATCTCCCTTAAGTGGAACGAGGAGGACTGCACCAAACCAGGGAAAACAGCCTGAGACCAGAGCATTTAGACAGTGATTTGGACATTCACTGTATGTATACTGTCTTAAATGCCAAAGTCAGACATACAGACTTCTGTAATCTGAATATTAAAGAGGAATCAGTCATGAATTATCTATCACTGAGTTTCATGTCCTTTCATTGTGTTGCTTTTTATGTATTTGTTTAAAGGCCCATTTAGGAACAGGCACTGGAAGCTAGTTGACGAGCTAAGAGCCATAATGAAGCTTAATCAGCTTTCGGTTCCAAATCATATTTTCAGAATGAGGTTTTATTGATCTTGTCAGCTATGACAGTAACACTGTATCACAGCAGTTTATTGTAACCTGTGCATAACTCCTTTCTTCCACTGGAGGTTGCTGCAGACTGCAAGCTGCTACAAAGTACATGATTAAAAACTTAGTACACACCAATATTACTGTTATAAATAAGATCTTTTCAGCTGACTGTGATAAATTATTACTTGAATATGGAAAATCCGTGTTCAGGATGCTGTTTTTGAATTAATCACTTGTCTGAATTTTATTCTCAGTGGAACGCTTTCATTTACACCCTTCAACATCTCGTTTACCCATCAACCCCCAAAAACCAAACATTTAAAGTCATTTACTTTCTTGTATGATGTGAAATTTTAAACCTTTTAATACCATACAGTACAATTAGAAAAAACTGAAAACAATTCTATAACTTAGGCATAAACAAATGTTATTTTTCAACAATACATATTAAATGTACATATTTTACAAGATAATAATTCAAACTGCCAAATTCTGAAAAATTTATAAACAAATAAATATTTTTGTCAAAAAAAAAAAAACTCAAGGTCTTCCTCCAAAATGATACATTTACTAATTAATGACTAAATGACTAATTTAATTATTGCTCTATGAAATGTCTTTAGGCATTGAAAAGTCAATAAGTACGCTTTGAGATGAAAACTAAGGATAACATATATAACATTAGTTAAACGTGGGGTAACAGATTCCAATACATTTTTGTCAAATTCAGCAAATATCTCCTTTTTTCATGAAATCTGGGGTTTGTACACAGCCCCGGCTTTGTAAATCAGAAACAAAGTGGCTTGGACCGAGCTACACATAGATTAATTGCCCTATACCGCACCTTTAAAAGCAAAAACTTAGTGGTCTCCTCGTCCATCATGGACCTGCGCCGGTCCACCAGCTACTTAGAGGCCTTGGACTGGCTCAGACAATCCTGCTCAAATACATTAAAGAATTTTTTAAGGTCCTTTCTTGATCATCTTGATCTGGTCTCCAGTGAGCAGGGATACCATGACAAACACCATGAGTGAACAACGACACAGCAATTAATGTAACAGACTGTAAGGAGATATTTGCTGATTTAATTTTTTTGTGATTAACACTTTTTATTAAGGATATTCTTTCAATTTGAGAAAAATACATGTATTGCCCCCCCACAAAAAACACCCCCAAATATTTTATTTCTGCCAACAACAGCTGGAAAAAACAACACAGATATTTATATAAATCAAGTAGCTTGTTGGCAAAAATCCAAACTAATCCTGTAATTTGGCATCTAATCTTCTCGTTTTTTTCTTATATTTGCTTCTTGCTTTAAGGCAATGAAACTTACTTTAAGTTGAAAAAGTGCATAACAAAAACAAAAACTCTACATGTTTAGGTTTACTCTTTCTCGTCCCTCCTGTCAGTTTCTGAACCTATAGGAGATCGGCAGCAGCTTGTGAGTCTTCTTCATGGTCTGGACCTTGGTGTGCGTCAGGTCGTCCATGGTCTTGTAGCACCGCCGGGCGTAATCCAAAAGCTTCTCCTTTGATGCCTCAAACTCCCCAACCTCTGCCACCTGCAGGACATCAGGTTGTTAATGCGGAAATTTCAATCAGCTAGCTATAATCCAGTGCTGGACAAAAGATAACCCTTTCAATTTTCTCATTCTTTGGTTGCACTAAAAGCTTTGTTGATATGACCACACAACAATACGGACAAATAATCACATTTTGATCATTTTGTCTAAATGACAACATGAAATAAACTGTAAACTGCAACACAGTTCACAGACACATTAGTTTCTTTAACTGAAATCTTCAGTTCAACAGAACTGAATCTACCTGAACTGAAAGGTTTTGAATTCATCATTACATTTATTAATTTCTTTAATCCAAATCCAATGTACAAATAAGGTACAATCCAAGCCACAGTTACAGGATGCAGGTGCATGGAGCAAGGCATGTAGTACATGTTGGTTACATGTGCAGCTGTGTGATAGGGAAGGGGTTTCTCTTTGAGTGTGTTGATGTTTGGGAGGATTTACTGCTCGTATTTAAGCCTATACTCTTTATATTTTGTCTTTCAATGTAAAGCACTTTGAGTTTACTTGTAATGAAGAGTGCTCTATAAATAAAATTAGCACAGGAAATGAGAAAGGTTTATAAATGCCAAAAGATGCAACCAGCAGACCATGTTTAGCATTTTGGTCAGTCACCAGAAACAAAATTACTTATTTGGAAACTGTTTGTATTTTTTATTTTTTTTAATATTTTATTTATTCTGTAGCACTGGATCTCACGCCTATCTATCTTGCCATCTGTTTCTCTGACAACATGCTAGTTCCAGATCAGCTCCCAAACCAAAAAAATTAAAGTTTTCAATGCTTATGTTTTGGGAATATAAGAATAGGATCAATAATTACAATTTCTTTTGCTGCCTATATGATGATAACCAATCTTAATCTTTAGTTGCATTCATTACTAGCAGTACAGTTCAGACCTTCTCTGGAGCCACCAGCAGCAGCTCGGCGATGGGGGAGGTGGAGGCCATGGTGTTTCGGTCGACTCCATGGATCTGGAAGGCCCGGGACATGCTCCTCACCCTCTGGTAGGTGGTCAGGATCTTCTTATAACGAATCAAAACTCCGTCTGGGTCTTTAACTGGAGAGGAGGGAAGAGAGTGGAGAAAATGAGGAGACTGAGGAACACAAAGAAATGTACCGTTTAGGATTGCTGCTGATAAATTTGATAATATTTTCTTCCACAGCATACGCCTTGTTTCTGGAGTGCAACCTAGACACGTGTTCAGACTGAACTCTTGAATTTGGCCGCTGCAGAAATTCGTGCCATCTTGTGATAATTTACTTCTGTTTATGTTTACTTGCATCTTTCCACTGACTTTGTAACTTTGCCATCTGGAAAATTCTCTGAACACACTTTAAGACTGATCCTTTAAAAACACAGCATTATCCTTTTGGAGCTTCTTTTCATTTTTGAATCTGGTTGGCTACAGAAGAACAAATCACTTTGTGTTTTAAACAACACTGTATGACGTACACAGCTGAAGGGAGGTGTGGTTATGTTTTCTGTCACATGACCCTCACCTCTCTGTCGCTCCCTCCCATGGGTGATCCTGAAGATCCTCCTCATCTTCATCCTCGGCTCTCCGTTGGCTCGCCCTCTGCCCTTCTTCTTTGACCCCTTCTCCACCGACGAGTCCTCATCTTCCTCCTCCTCGTCCTCGTCCTCTTCCTCAACGAACTCCTCCTCGGTGTAGTACTTATCCTCTTCCAGACGAAACTCTTGCTTGACTGCAGCAGCGAAAAGTTGTGCAGAAACAACTGTATCATGTCTCAAGGCTCAAAAAGTTTCTAAATTTAAATAGTTAATAATTCTAACATTATTAAGTGCAGTAACGTATTGTTTAAGTTGTGTGTCAGCTATTTCCTCACCAGGGACAGCAGTGCTACGGCGGGCCCGAGGTCCTGGTCCCTGCAGGCGTTTCAGGGTCATTCCAGACCTGGTGGTCATGGGGGAGGGAGGAGAGGGAGAGCTGGCAGGCTGAACCTTCACACCTCGCTGGGAGTCTCCACACCACTCTGTATGCAGTTATAATTATACTGTTGTGAGGTCCAGGAAAACAAAATACCTCAAGAGGTAAATTACATCATCTCAGATAAAAATAAAATAACAAACTAAATACTTTTGTGTATTAAAAATATCTGGTGGGCAAATGTTTGGCAGCCTTAACAAATATAAATTAATTCTTACATTGGTGTAATCCTCATACTTTCCACGCCTCCTGAAACACAGAAATTCTTCTTTTTTCATGTTGTTTACTATCTATTTCACTTCTTTATTAGTTTTGATATGTTGTCTCTACTGCGATGGACTGGAAACCTGTCCAGGGTGTACCCCGCCTTTCGCCCGATGTCAGCTGGGATTGGCTCCAGCCTCCCGCGACCCTGTACGCAGGATAAGCGGTTGACGATGGATGGATGTTGTCTCCATACTATTTTTAATGTGAATTGTATATTTCCCCACTAGATGAATTCAACTTGATCCTCACTCATGTATTATTGCTCTGTTGCTGATCTAGAATACTAGATTTAAATATTTTTATCATTCATTATGTTGCTTTGGAGAAATTCATTAAATCATTTTTATGTATTTCTCATGTGCACTTGATTGGATTTTTTTATTTCGTCACAGGCACGAGACGTCTCACCCTCCGGGCCCCTCATGCTGACAATGAAGCGGTCCAGCTGACAGCGCAGGAAGTTGCGTTCCTCCTCCAGCTCCTCGATGCGCTTCTGCAGCCAGGCATTCTTCTCCAGAGCGACGTACAGGTGAGCTCGCAGGTTAGAGACCAGGATGAAAGGGCTGTACTGAGCGTGAGGAGGCTCCTGAACCACAGGCTCTGCATCAGGAGGGGAGAGGAGAAAACAGAAGAAAGGAGAGGAGAGAAGGAAACAGAGGAGATTAGAGCAGGAGATGAGAGGAGAGTGGGGAAGCAGAAGAGAGAAGGAAGAAACAGAGGAGAGGAGAGGAGGGGAGGAAATAGAAAAGAGGAGAGGAGTAGAGGAGATCAGAGGAGACAAGGAAAACGAGGAGATTTTTAACCTTCTGTAGCCTATTAAAACATGTCTACCATGAACTTGTTACAGCACTGCATGTCACATTAAAAAAAACTAACCACTCCATTTAAAGGCTCCACAAAAACCCATTACATTAGCTTACTCTTAACATAACCAGATAACCAGTTAAACTACATACAGCCCCATCTACACAACACATCCTCTGAACCATTTCATGGTTCTTTACAAAAACATAGTTTTCATTTTCATCCCTGAGGTGCACGGAGACCTGCCCTTTAAACAATAACTCAGGGTCCATCAGCACTTCTGTCCTGTGTTTGCTCTGTTTACATAGAGGCCAGTACATAGAGCATCTCAGAAAACTCTTTTGTACAGCACCCTCCACCTAAAACCCCGAGGTAACACTGCCACTTATGCTCTCTGACTTCTTTCAGCACAATTACGTTCTTAGCCATCACTACAGCTGCATGTAAAATCTTGGACACCCAAACTTGGAAAGCGTGATCATAACAGCGGTGGTCATGTGTAGTAGATGTGGCGTACCGTCCATCATCTGCTGACCCTGGTTCAGGTGATATGCAGTTGGTCTCTCAATACCCTCCTCCAGGGGAAAAGAGACCTCATAGGCATCCAGATACAAACCTCCTCCTCCTCCTCCTCCTCCTGATGATGATGATGATGATTGAGGCATGTAGTGCTCTGATCACACACACAAGACAACAGACAGACAATGAGGTGAAGGTTCTGCAAAGCAAGTTAAGATTATTTCCATTATCAATTCATGTGTTGTTTATTATTTTGAACCGATTTAAGTCTATTAAACAGTTTTTTATGGCATGAAAATAAAGATCGCCTCCTCAACCATCACGTAAATTAACAGAGGTGCTATTTCACACAATAAATTCTGTGTATTTAATGGGTCTGTCCTTCATTTAGGGCTGCCATCTGCTAATTAAATTGCTCACAACACAGGATGTGTTAAGATCAGTGTTGTGTACCACCTCTGTAAAACCTTCCCTGGTGAACACATGGTAGACATACAGTAGGAACCCCTCACATTTGAGAAGCTGGAACCAAAGGATCCATCCATTTTAAACAATGAATCAATATCAAACGTGATATAGATTAATTACTGTTAACTCACAAATTATTTCAGATCCAATAATAGCTAATATTCAAGTTAATAAAAGTTATAACTTATAGGACTTTATAATAAATAGACAATAAAATAACTAAATACATGTAAAATGAACCAACATCAGTAAAACAGTCATAACAGAAAACAAGATGCACAGTTTATAAAACCAAGTTAGACATAAGTTCATAAAGCCTAAAATCGATTGGCTTATCAATATTAATGACTTTCAAATGCCATTTAAAAGCCCAAAGTGGTTTGGTGAGCCCCAAACTTTTCATCTCTTTATGAACTTGTCAAAACAAACAAAAAAAACATTATTTCGTTCAGTCAAGGAACTCTTTAAAGACAGTAAAGGAACAAACATGGCATTGGCTAATTATTGCCTTGAACAGTTATTTAAACGCACTGAATCAGTTAGTACGTTTGTTGCACAAGGTGCATACGCCATTTAAATGTTGCTGTTACCTGGCGGGCTTGTTTCGTCTCTGCTGGTTGAAGGATTCATGACTGAAAACAGTTAATCGATACTGATGAATAATAACTCGGTTTTGTTATTATTAGTCTTCAGCGGTTCTGTGTGCAGTTATACTTCTGTAATACAGCCTGAAACGACCCACACTTGCTGCTCTACAGCCCAGCGACCACATTTTCAGCAGCAATTACCTCATTATAAGTTTCTTCAACAGGTGTACGCGCTCAGGTTTGGTTGGTTCGCACATGCGCACAACGAAGCTATGCCTTCAAGATTTGAAAAAAAAAAAAAAAACACTGTTTATGTTTTGTTGCCTCAGCGCCTTAAACACTAGCTTCCTGCCTCCACAGACTCATAGGCTATCTGTTGAGTTGAGAAGGAAGTGTTTCCAGATGTCTTTCACGAGAAGGTTGGAGGAATAAAAGTATTGGAACGGGTCCAAGTCCGACCGGAAACGTCACCTGAGGGCGCGGCGCGCAGGTGGGTGGAGAACACCTATGAAGGTAAACGCGGAAGTAAAGGTAAATTCCACTGGAGAAACATCAGAAGAACAGTAGATCAGGATTTCATGCTGCTAGACGAACAACAATAACAAGTGAGTCAAATTAAAACTAAAATGTTTTGTTTATTTTGATTACAGAATATGGATACGAAGTGTTTTTGTCTAAAACAGGCTCACCTTTCCGGGTCTGGCGGGAGGTGACCGAGTTGTTTTCATGAAGCCAAATGAGAAATAGGTTTTAGATTCTGCGGTTATTGTTTGAAAATCTGCACAGTGAAGATTGCACTTGTTTGTTGTTAAACTTACCGGCATGATAAAGACAGAATACACCTGACAGAATATCTGAAAACCAGCTAAAACTGACAGAATCCCATCGGTGTAGCCTATAATAGCTGTGTTTGCCAGGAAAAGAGCCCCAGCACATAGAGCCCCTGAGAGGCCCCTCATCCCCACAGACAGCAGATGGGCCAGACAATAAAGATAAAACAATGACATTCAATAAATACAAGATGTGCAGACTCAGGCATGTACAGAACAGAACACAACCCGCCCAACATTAGGATCCTGAAGATCCCCTGACCTCTTGAGAAGAGGGATCTTGTACAGCACCCTTCACCTATAACCTGTCGTGGTTAAACGTACTAATACCACACTAAAACACCCTCCAAGTAAAAGTCCTGTGTTGACAATGTTTTTGTTTAGGCCTATAGCTATATAACTTTGTTTTAAAATGTGCTATATAAATAAAATATTACTTACTTACTGAAGTAAAAGTATGTAAGTATAATCAGGAAATATTATTTAAAATATTAAAAGTTAAAGTACTCAAATGCAGAAAAATGTCCCCTGTGCAAAGGTAGACTGAGCGGATCAAATATAGTCTAACCTCTCAACATCATGTTGACCACATTAAATTGGCATATTTTTATGTTTTGATAAGATAATATCGACCTAATACAGCAGCAGAAAGCTGCACTTCTTATGTGTTTTGTGTTCAGATAACATCTTTTCTAACTGCAGTTTCATTATGGGCCTGTGTGACGGCCTCTCCCACTGTAAACTGGCTCTGGCTTTTGCTGTGTTGATGGATTTACTGGGAGGAGCCACTCTGCTGGTGGGAGTCTTCGTCCCCCTGGAGATCAAAGGACAGGACTACGGAGACTTACTGGTCTATTCTGGTATGAAATATGATTTTTATTTTTTATTTTTTTTATTTAACCTTTATTTTACCAGGAAAGAAATCCATTGAGATTTTTAATCTCTTTTACAAGGATGTCCTGGTGTGTATGTATGATCTGTTACACATACATACACTAGAAAAACAGAAGCAAATAAAAGTAGCAAGGAAGCCCAAATTAAAATTTTGGAGGGTGATGAATGATGTTCTTTACTGATGTGTAAAGTTCATCTGACAGACTTATTGTTACTTAAGTGTGATTATTTCAAGACTAATACACTATGTGATAATTCATTATTAGTGGAAGGTAAAGAAAACATTTTTGCTTGTAGCTTTATTTATGTGGTTCAATTTAAAATCTCAAAAAGAAAAATGTGAAAAATTCAGAAACATTATGCAACTGTATCAATGCACTAAAACACGAACATATGTATATTTACTTTCTTTTCTGGGTTTCACACCCTCTGATGATGACATTGAACAATGTCTTAAATGCAGGATGACGTAAACATGTGGAAACATGCAGAGTAAAATCAGTGAGGAGAGGAAATAGGATTAAAACATCTTTTTAACAGTTAGAGCTTTTTTGTATCATTAACTTTCCTGGTTTTAATGAAGCTGCATGTGATGACACAGTTACGAAGGAGTAGATTTTCACTTAATTTGCTCTTGCAGATGTCACATTAAGACTTCTGTGTGGGCTCTTTTTTTTTTAAAGTACTTGCCATGTTATCCAACTCTCTGTATACTAATTTGAAAACATCTGTGCAGGGGTTCTGTTTGTGCTGATGTCTCTGGCTGGATGGCTTCTGTGGTACAGCGGAAACATCGACGGCCTGACGTCCAAGAAGGAGCTGGGACACATGGACAGCGTCGTCGACCGGCTGGCTCGTAACCTCAGCCGCAAGATCCGCACGTACAGGGGTCAACACTGAGCCGCAAGGAGGATGTCAGAATTTCATTTCAAAAGTCTGCTTGTATTTATCAGTATTAGTATTACATACAGATGCTGAATGAAATTCTACTCTACCTGTATACCTGTACTACTGAAATACAATGTAAATGTTACAAGTATGTGAGAAACATTATAGATGTGCACCTGCTGTTCTGTCACAAAGTTGTGTTATTGATGTTTTAATATAATTAGTATTTTTATTTTATAAGTGTCATTCAGTCATTCAAGCAGTGGTCTCATGTTTCAATAAAAGCCTTTTTAGACATTATAAAACTGTTTGTTTTTATGAATTTAAACAATATACAAAAAATGTTCTGCAAACATACTGTATATAGAGATAAAGCACTGCATACGTCATTACACATGTATATGTTATTTGTAATTTTATCATAGTGTTTTTTAACGTAAATATTTCATCATTTTATATTTATTGCATGTCATATATGTATATATTTTATAAATTTTATAAAACATCTTTACATTTATGCATATTCTGTACTTCACTCAGGAGACTGTATTATAGCTTAAAATCAGTTTTTGCACATATGACAAGGTGAAAAAATGCTATTTAAAACAATAATTGAAATCAATTAAGATAAGCTTGATAAGATTGAAATAGAGCCAAGATGTACTTATAGTGTGATTACAAGGCAGTAAGTTGCAACTGTTTTAATAAGGTAAATAAAAGTACGGTAGAAAATTAGATAATGCTATTATACTGCATATGTTTATGATTTCAAACTTATAATTTAGAATTTCTACTTACAATTTCTGTATCTTTATCTGGGTGGTTTCTTCAATTAGTATACATGTATAACATGTACTGACCTCTGCTGGTGACCAGCAGGAATTACAACAACATCTGTGGCCTGTTCAAGATAGATTAGATCAGATATTATATTTTTATTGTCAGGTGAAAAGGTAATATATTGTCTTGCTATATCTGTAGTCCATCCGAAGACAATAGAAAGTACTGTATGATAAGGCGGGAGGCTTAAACTGGATAACCTGAGGAGTGAAAAGTGACTTTTGGCAGGTGAAAATCTTTTTCCAGTTGAACTTCACATGAACTCACGACATCCATAAAAAGAAAAGAATTTAAAGAGAGGAACTGGCCTCGCAGCAGATTTTCCCTCCACCGAGACGGAATTGTCCTTCTGACACGGCTCAGCTAATCTGATTCAGGTCTTACCTTGTTGCTGAAAACACAGTCCATGTACGGGGTTACACAGTAATAGATAACTCACTGTGGGATTATTACAGGTAACCTATTGCTCCTCCCAGTTTACTTCTGTTTAGTAATCTCTAGCTCCTGCTGGGTTCACTAAGAGTTGTCAAACCTCTATCTGAAACTCAGTTTGACTTGTTTTCCTGCTGACCAGCCTTGATCTTAGTTGCCCTGATATGCTAAATCCCCCACCAAATGGATTAAATTCTGGACTACAGTATTATTTGCCACAGATTTTATTTGACCCCTGGTTTGGTCTGAACTCAGGTCTGTCTTTCAGGTTATTTACAAGATGCTATCACAAAGACTCTGTGACCCTCAGTGTGTACACTGTGTGAGCAGGGTATTCCCCTGCAGAGAGTCTTTGTACAACTATTAATGGGATTATGAGGGCAGTGAGTATGTTTTCTCTGGCGTTGTTTTAAAATACCGTCTGGTCAAGTCAGGTTGTTGACCTCAGAGATGTGACGTGGTGGAATATAGCTAGCAGACTGACCTCTTAAGACCTAAGGCACAACAACAAATGTACTTTTTAAAGAAATTGCTGTCCTTTAATGTCCAAAACAAAATACTCCAAGTGTTTTACTGTGCATTTCTTTAAAGTTTTTTACACAATTTTTACAATTTTCTCTTCTTTAAGAGTGGTGCCTGGAGGTGAATTTAACACAAGTTTAACTTCTATTATTAATTATTAAAAAATAGTAGTAATAATTATTAGCATATTAATTAGCATTTAATGTAACTATTGCTGTCATTTAAACCCTAATTCCCAACAAAAGTGTTGTATTTGTTTCATCCATTTACTCACAAATGGATATGTGTCTCCACAGGGCTACTTGTAGTGCCGAGGGTATCCAGATGTAGAATAGGAGCCAGAGCCTTTAACCATCAGGCACCTCAGCTGTGGAATCAGACCCCTGTCTGGGTTTGGGAAGCAACCAACATTTCCATATTTAAGAGTAGGCTAAAAACTTTTCTTTTTAGTAAAGCTTTTAGCTAGGGATGTTTTTTCTGTATTTCGTGAGAAGGCTTATAGTTTGGGCTAGGGTATTTATGAATTTTTATACATTTTAATTGTCTATTTTATTTTATTGTATTTATTATTAGTTTTATAATTGTCTGTTGTCTATAATGTGTGTTTTTTACGTGTTGTTAGCCTTTTTTCTGCAAATTCTATGTGTCTCTGTTTTCTGTAAAGTGTACTGGGACCACACAGCTAGTGATTTTACACTTGGAACATGAAGGAATCCTACAGTTCCCTCTTTTTGTTAATTTTCTTCTAATAATTATTATTATCAGGACAGCTACAAATACCTTGGGGTGCAGCAGGCTAACAGAATCCATGAGGAGGCAGCAAGGAAGTCCGCCACAGCCAAATACCTACAGAGAGTGAGACAGGTCCTGAAAAGTCAGCTGAATGGGAAAAACAAGATCCTGAGCCATCAACACAGCCAGGTACCCCGCTGGTATAATAAACTGGCCAAAGGAGGAGATAGAGGCCACTGACATCAAGACGAGAAAGCTCCTCACAAAGCATGGAGGGTTTCACCCCAAATCCAGCACCCTGACACTGTTCAAGCGTAGCGAGGTTGAGGATGACACATACCACCCCTCAATTTTTTATATATATACCTTAACCTTTTCTCTCTTTATTAACCTTTTCTTATTATTATACTCTATATTAGTCTGTTCACATATGTAGGGTTTTGGTTCAGAGCTGTGAGATTGTTTAGTGTTTTTTTCCCTCTCGTGCTGTCTTCTCCTCTCCTTGAATCTTCATTCAAGGCTGGGAGAGGATCTCTATTCCCCAAAACATCGAAACCTAGACTGTGGAAATGATTATGCATCCCTTTGCTCAGGGCCAGACGCCTGAAGCTGCCCTGGGCAGCAGGTCTCTGGACCAGCTGTGAATGTGTTGTAGTAATTCTCTGTTTATTCTCTGTTATTAATAAATTCTTCAAAGACAACGGTTTGTTGAAACTCAATCATTTTCTCAGTCCCTCACCAGCTGAATACAAATTTCCATGACAATTAGTATCCGCACGGAAGCCATGACGCCCATTAGGACGTCTAGATTAAACAGTCCTTTTCTGAGAATAGATTCCTCAATGTCGAGCCAAAGAGCTTTGATAATACTCATCAGCCCCGTTCTGGCAACCACAGATTTTCCATTCCCAGTATCGACTCTTTGTCTGCTTTACATCACTGCCAAATCCTCCTTATACTGCCTAACATTAACACCTTCACTGCTTCTCTCCTTTATCTCTTTCTGTTTGTCCATTTTAATCCCGCCCTCTCCTCTCAATCAAAGGATTCCCTTTCCTAGAACAGTTTAAACCAGGTTGAGGGTTAAAGGTGAGATGTCAAGAGGGAAAGGTTCATCCCAGGAGCCCAGCAGACGAAAACTGCTAATCCAATAAATCCGGACTCAGTATTTGTAACCTGAAGGGAAAATCCCTGTTCTAAAAGAAGAAAGACCTGCACAGAAAAAGAAGCGCTACGCTGAGAGGATCAACCTGGGTGCTTCCCTTCTTCTTTTTGTTTTTACACTAAAGCTCAAAAATACTTCTCAAAATCAAAATGGTTAGTTTACCGTACATTTCAATGATCTAACTGGCAAATAAGAAACTCTGGTCAAACAATGTTTATGCTGTGTGGCAAAAGAAGTTTATGGTTTCAGGGGAATTCTTCAATTCAAATTGGTGGAAAAAAGTAAAAAATAAAAGGCAGACAGGATTAAGAACAACAACTCAGAACACAGATAATAATAATACAAAATTAAAAACTCAGAAATGATGGATATGTGGCTCCAGGTTTTCTTCAGTATTCAGGCTGACTTTTGATCTTACCTCCCTCTGCTTCCTTGGCTAGTATCCACAAGGAAGCCATGACAGCCATTAAGATGTCTAGGACAAACAGAGACTTTACCCAAATTATTTTTATATTTAAAGCCATACTATGATACTATACCATACTTTTACTAAACAGTGACCACTGTGGCCACAAGAGGCAATAACAGGATCATGGCTAACTGAACATGTAACTGAATTTCCCTTTTCTACTTCCTGGTATTCTCTTGATTCTCTCCGGGTGCTCCGGCTTCCTCCCACCCTCCAAAGACATGCAGGCTGGGTTAATTGCTGACCCTAAATTGTCCTTAGGTGTGAGTGTGAGCGTGAGTTGTCTGTCTATGTGTGGCCCTGCGATGGACTGGCGACCTGTCCAGGGTGTACCCCGCCTTTCACCCGATGTCAGCTGGGATTGGCTCCAGCCCCCCGCGACCCTGTACGCAGGATAAGCGGTTGACGATGGCATGGATGGATGGATGGTATTCTCTTGAGTCAGTTGCATTAAAGACATAAATGGGAGTTTAAGATGTTGACCATGTTATCGCAGTGTCCAGCTGGGGACCTCTCTTGCCAGAGTGGAATATTTTTTGCCCAATCGGGCTACTTTTTATGAAAAACAATTTCTTTCTTTCTTTTATTTTTGTGATAAAAACTGTGAAATGTGTGTCAGTGACATATTAAAATGCAGCATAGTAAAGTATGCTAGTGTCTCGATAATGTCTGTTATTATATGCAATTGTACATTTAATTGGTTATGAATTGAACTTTTAATTTGTGTGTTTGTTTTCTTCATTTAAAAGCTACACTGTCCAGCTTTAAGAAGCTATACTACTTAAAAGGTGGCATTGGTTTTGCTTGTCCTCTGGCGGAGCTCCCCAAAGCCTCGGCAGCCAGATGGCAAAATCCAAATCACCTTTGGAGCTGTCTGATGGTGCCAAAGCGAAGGCAGGGTGCTGAAGTTAGGCCTCAGCACGTCAGCAGAGGAGTTAAGTTGTTTTATTTAATACAGAAGAGATCTCAGCAGTTTGCCAAGAGAGCTTATGTGCTGCTCCATACTTGTCCTGTGAACAATCAACCCAACAGTCTGCAGGTAGTTATGTCATCCTAATCAGGTTGAATGCACATAGAGTAGGTGTGCTCTGAGTCTGTTGTTGTCGTTAAGTTTCTGAGCTTATGCCTTGATCCATTACAGCCGTCCAGAGTTCATCTGTCACTTCGCTAAATGGCAGCTCATTGTAGGTAACTGAACGACGACAAACTCTGACAAAACATGCAAGTATATCAAACCGCTGATAAAATTTTTTACAAAAAATAGATGTTTATAGTAATGTGTATGCTGTGAAACTAAAAGAGCAGGAATGCATAAAAGAAACATTCAGTCACATGCTAACACACATCACTCAACTAGCTATTTGGAAAGTAAATATGGTTATCAAAGAAATTTGAAATCTTATAATTGCCACAATGACAAAGCAAGATTATAAACGGGATGCAACCCACTTCTGTATATCATTTGTTTCATTGGTCAGTGCCATCATTTCTATATTTTGCATTTATTTATTTAATCTTCATTTATTAATAAGTAAATGGTAAAAGGACTGTACTTGTATAGCGCCTTGTCTTCCGACCACATCTAGATTTGCTTTACACTGCATGCCACATTCACCCTATTCACACACTTTCATGCACTTCTTGCACAGACTTCAGTATCTTGCCCAAGGACACTTGCAGGGGGAACTTTGGAATACATTTTTACACAAAATGAAGACTGTGAGTTTTGTCCCCCATCATTTCCAGTAAAATCGATTTAGGGAGAAACAATTACAAAGACCAAAAACTTTTGTTCAACTTCCTGTTCACATGCGATCAAGGTCACTCTAATCTGAGGTGAGCACAATTTTATTATTTATTTTTTGCTTCAAAAGTAAAACATTTGCACTTTACATTTGATGTAATCAAACCTTATTAGGTATGAATGTTCAAAATGATAACTTTGCACAAAGTAGAGGAGACAATAATGTGTCCTTTGATACTTCAGCTGAAGTGCTTTGTTTAGCTAACCTTGAGATTTAGCCAACATTAGCACACATGTCAGTTTGGGGCAAGTTGTCTCAATAACTTTGGGGCAATTCGTCAAATGTGATTACTTGCCCCAGTACAAATAAACAAATAAAACATGCTCAAAAAACTATGTGAAATTGTGTAATTACCTCTGACACCAGTATTAAATGTTACTGTAAATATAATATTACACACTGTACTTTACAGCAGCAGCCATGTGCCTGGACAAGACTGAATTCATGACACAGTATATACGGTCTTATACTCTAGGCATTTAGTGTGTTAGTAGATACAAACACACACACTACATCATACAGTTATTAATTTAGTTATGCAACAAGGGTAGCAGACAAATACGCTTGTATTTATTTGTAATTGCAAGGAGGAATGTGTATTTTTAAGGAAGGAAGAAAATTAGCAACAGAAGACAGAGAATGACAGCACACCACCTGACATAATGTTAAAGGCAGTCAGGCAGGTGAAGTTGAAGAACAAATCAATCAAAAGTACAGCTAAGGATTTTGACATAAGCTGCTGACTCGTTTGGTCTCATCTATGTGGAGCCATTTTTATACAGTATTCCAAAGAAGATGAGTTTAAGTGTGTGAAATGCAACAAAAGGGCCTGCGATGTTTGCACCTCAGGCCAGGCAATTTATGTGTGCCAGAACTGTGACTCATATGTACATCGTACAAAAATGCACATTGTTGCATTAGTGTGTTTAAACACCACATCTGTGAAGTTATACATTTAAGCAAGTTATCTGCAGCATTACATTCAATTACCATAGATCTATTTGCACTCCAGAGAATGTTTGATTTTAAAGTTCAAAGAAAGAGGTTGTGCCACTTAATGTGTGCTCTGCCAACATTTTTGTTTTGAATTAAATTATTTATTTTCCAAATGCTCTAGGCTTGATAGTTGATTTTTATTTTGGGTTACAATTTGAAATTGAAATCAATTTTCACAATTAAGTGTTCTCACTGTTTGATAATCCAGTGTGACAACTTACCCAATGCAGTGTAACCTGCTGATGGGTCAAACTGTCACAAGTGCACACTCTCTATTCAACAGTCTACAACTCCATAATGAGATAAGATATGAAGATGTAATGATTATCAAACTTCTGCCCAAGTCTTCATTCTTTCATTTGGTATTACATTTGTACCATTGCGATGTACGTTGCTCAGGAAATATTAGACAGTGTGAAAAGTGTGACAACATACCCCACTCTCCCCTAGTTCTCCAAGATGTTTTGGCCAATTTACCTGCCGAGTTCCTTCAGAAACTATGTGCAAGTGTACCTAGAAGAACTGATACTGTTTCAAAGGCAAAAAGTGGTCACACCAAATACTGATTTGATTTAGATTTTTCTTCTGTTCACTAACGTTGCATTTTGTTAATTTATAAATATAATCTCTTGACATGTCTATTATTGAAAGCTTTCTGATCTTTAGCACAGTATTGTACACATGAGCAAGTGAGTTTAATTTGTTATCTCTGTGTAATGAATTATCAATCAATTCACCTTAAAGCCATAAAATGCATTAAAGTGAGCTGGTAGAGTGGTGAGGGAGGGGAAAGGGTCAAAGAGAGTAAATCCACTCTAACACCAAAGTCATGACCTCTGAGCCCTGAAAAAAAAGTTTAATTCCTGCTGCTTTCCCACCGTGTTTCAGTCAGTTAGTAGTTTACACCTGTTGAGGGACCACATTTCCCTATAAAAGCAGGTAGTGGATGTTTTCTGTGTAGACTGGTTTCCAGCGGAGCAGATGGTGGATCAGCAGTCAACAATCAGTTAAGCGCATATAAAATCCCCTGCTGTAGGCTACACCGCAGAATAGTTGCCAGCACCCGCTGGATTTAAACTGTTAAGTCTTTGCCTGCGTGCATGACAGTCCAAGGTAGTTTTGGAAAAGACAATTTCCTACTGTGCCACTTCCATATGATATGGTTTATTTTTACAGTGGATAAACCAGCAGTGTACTCGTAACAAGGCAACCTTTCAGTGCCATGCAGGTTCAGTCAGCTGATCTGCTGCAGGTCGAGACAGGATCCAAGCTGCAAGGAAGTGTTTAGTCTGTCGAATGTCAAACCTCCTTCCCTGTCTCTCTCATTGTATCATATCTCACAGTAATGAGATCACATGCTCCGGGGACATCCACGCCCTACCACAAAGGGAAACAGCAGAGAGCCGTGCCAGGGAGCCCCCCGCAGCCACAGAGCGAGAACACAGTAAAACCAGGGCCGACAGCCCCCCAGCCCAGCCAAAGGCCTCACCACCCAAGGGCAGGCAGATGATGTTTGACACCACAGCTGATAAATGGCATATCGGAAATTTTATTTTCCTTTCAGAATGTTTGTTCTATATCCACCCTGGGGTGGTGATAGAGCAGTGGATAAGACACATACCTTTGGTGTGAGAGACCCAAGTTCAAATCCCCACTGTCACACATCCACCAATGTGTCCCTGAGCAAGATGCTTAACCCCTCGTTGCTCCATAAATAGTGATTGTAAGTCACTTTGGATAAAAGCATCAGCAAAATGAATAATTGTAATTGCATCCATGAGGGGTCCAGTGGGCTTTGATTGATCCATTATTATTATTTTTCTTTAATGCACATACAGAATGATTCATAATTGTGAGGTTGATTTTTATACATTTCTGGATGTTTTTTGATCTCCAAAGCCCTGCAAGCCTGTTTGTGAAAAACACCTTATTAATTAATAAGTATTGACCACTTGACAGAATGAAGAGAGAAAAAAGCTAGCTCAGTAAGCTGCTCAGTAAGCTCAGGGGCTCACATGGGTGCAGCTGTGGCTCCGCCTCAGGGGGATCCGATCTAATTGACTTATCTCAACAAGTGGAGGCTGATTTCCTCTCTTGATCACAGACGGAGCATCACTGTTTACCCTGGACTCCTCAGCTGCTCACACAGGTAGGAAACAAACAGCTGCGCTTCATTAAACAACAAGAAATATTACAAACCTTGCTCAACACTATGAATTACCATTGGACCTTTAAACTTTCTTGGACTATTTGTATTGGTAGCATATGTCTGAACCTACGTTTAAGACAAATACTACTATATTCTCTCTAAAGAAAAACACATGGATATGAGGCATATAGAGTCAAAGGAAGAGAAGACTTTAATGGATATACAGTAGCATTGTTTATTTATTGTTGGATGTGAGTAAACCATAACCTTTAATTACACTGGTTTGTTCCCCAACCACAGCAATTTACCATGTGGAACTTTTTATTACTTAGATGATAATGTAATGCTAAAGAAAATATTAGAATGCCTCAATAATCTTAAACACCTGCTGTTCACTTTACCCACAAATATATTAAATGTCTTTTATTGATGAATTGTATCAGTATTTATTTATGTAAAAATGCAATCATCATGGGTTGTTTTATGTAATGCAATGAAATACATGAGAAACAAAAGATGAGATAATTTATTTAGTTTTATCATAGTCAAAAGCATGAAACAATAATAACTATATTGAATTGTTATGGTAATTACGACGGCGTATTTGGGCCAGTGTATGTAAAAAGTTTGAGCTTGGGGATTGTGGTAATGTTAGTATAAAAAACGTATTTTATATTCTCTGAGATTAAAGTGAAAAGAAAAAACTCACAACTTCTCTGAGATTAAAGTCACAAATTTACAAGAAAAAAACACTGTATGTGAATTACTTTACATTACAAATTATTTTTATTAATTTTTAATCAGTCTCATATGCAGTCGTGCTGTGTGTTTGTTCCTTGTGAAATTAGTCTACATTTTTCTAGTAATGTAAGTGTAGTGATTTTCGGTCAGTGGGGATAACAAACCAGGGCACAGCCTGATTTTTACAGTGCATTATGAAAAAAGTACATTTGACTGGTTTTGTTATTGGGACACAAAATATCTTATATAAATAAATAAAGTGGCTGCAACACAACATTTTCCTTAAAATAAGAAACCGAAAAATAAAAACTCTTGAACACCAGCCAGGTCAGCCTGAAATGGACCGGCTGTTCGAGATTGTTCCCAAAATTCCTGATGGCCAATCTGCCACTAGTCATAGTGCACAAGTATTCAGTGCTGGATCGAGTGCAATGGGAATCAGTTATCACATTGTTGATGTGCATTTGTCAAAATGTGTCAGGTAACTCTGTTTAATGGCTTACAGGATTTGCTCTGTTGGTGCCATAGTACCATCTGACATGGAAATGTACCAATGCAGCAGTGTAATGTGATTGTCATCCCCCACTTTCTTTGTAAGATACCACTTACAAATTGGCATGCTGCTTATTTTGAAATACCAAAGGGGTACGAAATTGAAACTGTCTGAAGCACAGAACAATTCCAATAAACAAGCACTTCAGCCTTGATTTTCAATGACACCTCTTGCTGGTATTACTGATGGTTGATTGGCTTAATGAGCTTACCAAGTGGCTTTTGCTCTTTTCACAGCATATGCTTCTGCAGGCTAAATTGTAGGCCAGGACCAGATCAAGAAGGATACTGCAGCTGTACCCCGAGAATACTCTTAGTTTACTACTTTGACGGAGCAGAGGAGGCAACTCCTCAGGTTGAAGCTGTGTTGATTGACCTAGAAGGGCCACAAATTCACACGTTAATATAGCTCTATAACATCACCAACACCACCAACAATGGGTAACAGCAAGAGCGGCGCTGTGTCCAAGGAGATCCTGGAGGACTTGAAACTCAACACTAAGTTCACAGAGATAGAGATTGCCCAGTGGTATGAAAATTTCAAGAAGCAGTGTCCAACAGGACGCATCTCAAAAGAGGAGTTTCAGAGCATCTACTCCAAGTTCTTCCCAGAAAGCGATGCCCATACGTATGCCCAGCACGTCTTCCGCTCCTTTGACACAAACGACGATGGCACACTGGACTTCAAGGAGTACATCATCGCTCTCCACATGACATCAACAGGGAAGACCACTAGGAAACTGGAATGGGCCTTCTCACTGTTTGACGTGGACAAGAACGGATACATCACCAAGTCAGAGGTCACGGAAATCTGCACGGTGAGTTTTGGAGAAAGGGAAGTGATGCAGTAGCCTTGCAAACAACCATTCATGACCTTTTTTGTTGTAGTTTGCTAACTGTTTGGCCTTCAGATGATTGGGAAATAAATATTTTTATAACAGTTGAAAATTCTTGTTAAGAGACAGCATAGGCAAAAGTTAGTATTGGGCTGGTTTTGCAGACCTCACCAGTAGGTAAACTGGGTTTCAGGGGGTTAGGTTCCTCTTAATACTTTCAAAATGGGATGTAGAGAACAACACTCATAGATTATTTAAAAGGCACGTGGAGATCACGGGAGCAGTGAGATGTGATATGGTCAGATGAGTCTTCCTTTACCATGTTCTCCACAAATGGGCTATTGTATGTGTGGCATACACCATGAGACCGGTACGGGCCTAAATATTTGACCCCTACAATGAGGAGATCTGGTGGCTCTGTTTGCTGTGGGGGCATTTTCCTGGCATGGTCCACTTGTCCCCTTAGATTAGCCTGGGAACCAGACAAATCTGTAAGTTTAATTTAACTATGCACCATGACAAGTTTCACTGCTCTGATTGATTGTTGGTCTATCCAAATGTGTTAAGAGGCATTTTGGTCAACTCACATCGATTAACCCCTTGGAAATTAAAAATGTACTGAGAAGTTTCAGAATAAATCACAATTGGCTGACCCTAGAGGGAAGGGTCATTGGCAGTAAATACAAAATTGCCTTAAGTGATCACCATTATCCTACGATGAAACATTTCTATGCTAATGGGAGTAGTCTCTTCCAGGGTGATAATAATAATAATAATAATAATAATCCTTATTTGTAGAGCACTTTTCAAAAACAAGTTACAAAGTGTAAAGAACAATACAAAAAAACAAGATAAGAGATCTAATGCAAGATTCTGTAACCAATTAAACCATTTTGTGTAAATTATGGCAACCACTTATGTGGTTAAGAATGTGCATCAGCAGAAACCAAATGAAGTATAAACAACAGTATGATCTGCCTGCAGGATTATTTGGGACTGTCATGTACTGTATCTTTTAGTCGCTAAAGGTCGACATTGGCAGTTTTGCAGATCTTAATAATACACTGAATTTTACAAATTATAACCTAAGACATAAATAAGTATTAAACACACACTTAAAACCTTTCAGTCATCAGATACCATGTAAGCAAACATTTCAATAAAAATAACCCAATATTAACACCAATATTTGCCAATATTTTGGCTACTTAAACAGAACTGACTTACATGTCCTCTGTTTTAGCTTTTGGAGAGGAAAGTGGTAGAACATTTTATTATTTCTTAATATTTATTTCTTTATTGTGCACTACAAAAATAGCTTGAAAAGACTGTGAGGTAAACAGCGTGACAGACACTGAAAAATAGGGTTTAAGAAAAAAGCCAAATCCTTCTTCTGTCTGACTGCAGTATGACAGTTTGTCACTGATTTGACAGCCTGGCTCTTTTTTTCAAGTAATCTTTTCTCTAAGCTTTGCAATTGCAGTGAAATGTGAGTTAGTAGTTTTAGTGTTCACAGCACTGCCAATCCCTTGTTTTTTTTCATATGTGATGAGATGATTAATTGTCTTATATGTAAAATGCTTTAAATATGGATCCGATCTTTTGGTGGTCCAGAAAGTAATTTAGAAGTCACTGTTAAAAGAGAACGGTGTAACGATCATGGGTTTTAAAGGACACCCATTATGCTTTTCCATATTTTATGACTTATCTATTATAATGTTACAATGTTGTATGTTCATGTTAAACATGGCCAAGGCTTCAAATAATGAGGTTAAATTATTTAAAAGAAATCCCTGTAAGTCAAAATCTCAGATTTCCTCCTGTTCTCAACACTCTGTTTTGAACAGCTTTTTCTACCAAGGGCTCTGTTTGACAACAACCCCTTCTCACTCCCTGACATGTCACATATGGACGCATGGTCAAGACCCATCGGTGTCAGTTTGTGACACACTGGGGATCGCTATAGCGTCATAGTTCAACTCTTTGTTGTTGCTAAGCATTGCTAACTTGAAGAGCATAACCATGGTTCTGCTCGAGGTTTCTGCCTCTTAAAAGGAAGTTTTTCCTTGCCTCTGTCGCCTAGTGCTTGCTCTTGGTGGGAATTATTGGGCTTCTGTAAATAGCACCATAGAGAACGGTCTAGACCTGCTCTTTTATGAAAAGCGCTGTGAGATAACTGTTGTTGTGATTTGGCGCTATATAAATAAAATTGAATTGAATTGAATTGAAATTGAATTGAATAACATGAAGAGCCAGTATAAGATAGAAAATTATTTTTTTGAACTTTGAATCATGCAAAGCTAACATACAGGAGTCACAAAACAATATATATGACTGGAAATGCAGTATAATAGGTCTCCTTTAACTCCAGGATAGCACTCCATGACAATAAATTCTTAAAAATTCACTATTTTTTTTGTGGATTCCACTGCAGGCCTATTCATTGCCACCATTGTAAAAGATTAGAGGTCATATGACACACAGACAAAAACCACAGAGCCGCTTGGTTAATCCATAGCGGCTCGTGTTTTTGTCAATAGACACATGATCAGCTCATGAATGTTGAAATTAAAGACATTTATGTGGTATGGTTTCACTCCATTTGCAATCATGAAATTAGAATACAAAATAGATAGGATATATAGATTTTATAGTTGTTCTGGCTGTGATGATGTCTCTCTTGTTACATGGACAGGTAAAATATGAAATATAAATAAATATATATTCTGTTTTTGTTTTCCTACTAGGCGATCTTCAAGCTGATTCCTAAAGATGAATTGAGTAGTCTGCCTGAAGATGAAAACACAGCTGAAAAGAGGGCAGATAAACTCTGGAAATTCTTTGAAAAGAGCGATGAAGGTAAGATACAAAAGACTGCATGGAGAAATGAATAAAGAAATATGAGATTTGTAAGAACTTTGGTGCAATGTTAATACGTTAAAAGGCTTATCAAACACTGCACAACAATTTGTACTCTGGAAAGTTATGATGGTGGTAATTATTTGACTTTTGGTACTGAGGTAAACAGTAAAAAAAATTATTTCATTACAAAGTAATCTATCAGGAATTTGTGCTAGTATGTATTTGATCGGCCACCACAGCACCTTGCCTGATGGTGTTGTGTTGCATCTGGTTTTTACTTTTTTCCCCTGCCTGGTTGCCCAGAGTGGCTTTCATTTAAATGAACAAGACTGCTAGGTTTTTCACATAGGACTAAAGTCAGTCTAAATGTGGCCATTTGTTTTACCAGCACATACCGTTAAGTAGCATTATGATTTAGACGTCGCTCAAAGAGTATCTTTAAGAAGTCTAGTAGTAAAAGGGTTCTCTGCACATCTTCAAGCAATTTGCAGCTGAATCAGTTGCTTCTCAACACAAGGACAGCAATCTTCTCATGGAACCTTTCAGAAGTGTTTTTAATTTAATTTAATTTAAATAGCCTGACCTAAACCTCTTTTACTTTTCCTGTTCTTTCTCCAGAACGAGTGGCAGAAGGAGAGTTCGTCCAGGGAGTGTTGGACAATGATGAGGCCCTTCGTTTGATTCAGTATCAGCCTTTAAAGTAACTCTTCCACACATTCAGTGTATCTCTCTCCAGTCCTGTCTTTTCAATTTCACCCTTCTCTCTGCTAATGCAATGACACCTGACAGCACCTTCACAAAATGTGAACAAAATGAAATAATAATTCGGAAGCACTTCCAGGGTTTTATAACATTTGTTACCAATGTATGTGTGCTGTCTGAACAGTTTTCTTTATCATACATGAAATAAAATAAATGTTCAAAAATGGAAAGCAGGAGAGGTTGCCACCAGGTAACCTTTGATTGCAGTTACCATACCAACCAACCATATACAAATTTTAAATCTTTACAGGAACACTAATTGACTACTGTCTGCCTACCATGTAATTTCCCCCATACACATCTGACCTGACACTTTCCAACAACTACTACAACTGCAAATGCTTGTTCTGCAAAGATTAGCCTCTTCATCGAAGTTGCAATAGACAAAGCACAGTATTTTTGAAATTGTCAGTAATTAGTAGACATTTCTTGAAAAAATCAAATTATAAAGGAGTGGTTTAGCAACTCAAGCATGCATTTTAATATGATAACATATGTGTTTTAGTTCAAGTCTCATTACCGTTAAATATGTTGTTTTTTTCTTTCCTGGGCAGTCAATGCTGGTCTATTGGTAATTTCTCATTTTACCCTAGCATCTTTTTTAAACACTGACCAACATGTAAGTGCAGTAAGGTGTAATTGTACTTGGGCCCTTGTACTGTCTATTGTTCTGTCTTTTACAGTGTTCATCCATGAGGCACAATGCTCAATGTTTGATGTTCTAGTTAAGTGGTACATATTGGAGAACTGGTGTTATCATGTTCAACAGCTTGTAAAACTAAGTGTTTCTACCAGATTTCCCTTTACGATAAATGCAATAAATCCAAACCATGAAATTTTAATAAACTTTAAGGTGTCAGAAGTCTTCTTTTTTCATTCTATTATGTTATTGTTAAAAAAAAAAACTGTGATTGTGTACATGGTGTGACTGTGAAGAGGACCAGGGAGTGATAAGACATCCACTACTTATGTAACCTAGGAACACGGGCTGTTCCAGGTGACGCTCATCAGCCACCTGCAGAGCAAACCAAGATACAGGTTATTACCAGATCACACCCCACGAGGACACGAGGGACTGTCTGAAGGATAATCCACACAGCTTGTGTCTGTAGATTATCCAAATTGAAGGCCCACCAGTGTGCTCCGAAACCCATATATCCACTGTCTTTTCGTTGTGTCGAACAAAGCACGTGTGCAGGGTATAGGTGTGGGGACGAATCTAACAGAAACGAGGCAGCTAACCAGACTCAGAAGGCAAAATGGAGGACAAACTAATAATAGCTGTTTCTTTGAATCTTGAATCTTGGATCTCTGCTCATGGGCCGCATTTTTCAAAAGGTGCATTTAAAGACCAAATGTGTCACAGCTGGTTAACAAGGCTTTCCCATTTCAAAGGCTCGTTCAAATGCGGTTTTCTTTCTCCTATTTTGGAAGATCCAACAGCCGCACCCTTCATGGCACAACCAATCCTATGGTTCATTGCGATTCATTCACTGGATTTTTTCCGTCATCGAACAGTGGCTGAAGATTACGTCTCCATTTCCTCCAATAAGTGATAAAACAAACAAAGATTTATTTTTATTTCTGGCTCCATTTGTATTAACTGTGTTATTTATTGTCAACTGTAGCTGGCAAGGTTGCCATGTGACAGAAATGGCACTTCATGAGGGCGGTATAAGGGCGGGAACATCTGGTGACGCAAACAGGAAATCCTCCGTCTCATTTAACAATGCTCTGTTTGGCCTTCATAGACCACATCCTTTGAAGGATTGGTTCCTTGAATTGAGACACAGCTGTTGTGTGTATCTGAATTCTCTGAATTGTACAACACAAGTTTACTCTCTTAACGAGACCTCGGAAGGTAAGCCCTATCTTGAACGCTCTTTTAGGCAGTGATGTTGCTTCTTTGATTTTTAAATGTAATTTTTTTTTATGCTGTGAGCACCATGAAGGAAATCCCATTCATGACTTTCCTGGGGTAGATGGGAAACAATGTTCTTTTTTGTGAGTTGAGTAGAATGAGTTGAACCAAATGTGTTTTATATATATTATCAAAACACAATTTTGATTTCTTCAAAGTAAACCCAGAAGTAACCGTTGGTCTTCAAGTACCCCTGGTTTGGAATAACTGGTCTAGATGCTCAAATATCAATGCAATAAATGTGTTTTTTTAATTTATTTTTTGTTCACTGAACAAAATTATAAACGCAACACTTTTGTTTTGCCCCCAAGATCTAAGACTTTTTCTGTGTATACTGGCTTATTTCTCTCAAATATTGTTCACAAATCTGTCAAAATCTCTGTTAGTGAGCATATCAAAATATCAAGATGATGATCAGACAACATGGGTATTGCACAAGTGTGCCTTAGGCTGGCCACAATAAAAGGCCACTCAAAAATGTGCAGTTCCATCACACAGCACAATGCCACAGATGTCGTAAGTTTTGAGGGTTTCAG
This sequence comes from Micropterus dolomieu, assembly GCF_021292245.1. Taxonomy (NCBI): domain Eukaryota; kingdom Metazoa; phylum Chordata; class Actinopteri; order Centrarchiformes; family Centrarchidae; genus Micropterus; species Micropterus dolomieu. The sequence goes on from NC_060158.1 coordinate 5,437,434, forward strand.
AGAATTTGGCAGTACATCCAACCGGCCTCACAATTGCAGACCACATGCAACCACATCAGCCCAGGACCTCCACGTCTAGCATCTTCACTTATTTGGAGAGAGCAGCCAACCGGACAGATGCTGCAACAATCTGTTTGCATAACCAAAGAATTTCTGCACAAAGTGTCAGGAACCGTCTCAGGGAAAATCATCTGCATGCTTGTTGTCTTCATCGGTGTCTCGACTTGACTTTAACTTTGCATAGAAACACAAAACATTGAAATCCAACAAAGGTTAAAATCAAGGGCAACTGGACTTGGTTGAAGATACTGGAAGACGTTTCGTCCCTCATCCAAAGGACTTCTTCAGTTCTGACTGACTGGCAGGGAAACTCAGCTATTTAACCTCAGTGGGGTCGTTATCAGCATCTTGACATGCCACACCTGTGGTGAATGAATTATCTCGGCAAAGGAAAAGTGCTCACTAACACAGATTTTGACAGATTTGTGAACAATATTTGAGAGAAATAGGCCTTTTGTGTACATAGAGAAAGTCTTTGATCTTTGAGTTCAGCTCATGATTAATGGGGGCAAAAACAAAAGTGTTGCGTTTACAATTTTGTTCAGTGTATTTAGCTCTTGCTGGAATATGTTGGTGTTGGGTGAGTTGTGGAGTTGTGGTTCCCCAACCCTTTGTTCCTCCCAAAGTCTCCAGATGTTCACAGTTGGCCTGTTTCATGATGAATGTGTTCTTAAGTTACAAAAGACAAACACAGATCTCTAAATAAAAGATTAATATTGTTTCATAATTAAAAGACCTAGTTTACTTTACTGCTCCACTTTGCGGGAGACATCTGATATGTATCTTTTTACATGATGCTTATTTCATTATGAAGCCAAATGAATTTAAAAGCATCTTTTACTGCTTCACCAAAGAGGAAATCTATTTTGGAGGCTTCCTTCCAAAACAAAATAATCACCTCTGAAAAAAACACACTGGGAACCACTCATGGAACATCTCTAAAAGATAAGTATAAAGATTTCTTCATTGATTTGAACAAACAGATCTTCTATTCCATGTCCTGTACAATATTAAATTACTTTAAAGTATATAACTAAACTTAGATGACTTTGGGAACCAGATGTTAATTGTATGGCCAATGGCAGCTGCAACATAATACCGGACACACAACACAAAATAAATTGTGAAAAATTACATTTGTTAGCTATTTTCATCATTTGTTTTGTTGTTGGTGGTAGATACACACAGGTCTCTTTACAGTGAATTACAAAATGAATCAACCCCTTCATGCCCTTTGTGTTGGGTAGTTTTTGAGGAATAACTAAACAGAGTGAACTAAATCATCTCAGTGGTGTGAGAAGCTCATCTTACATAAACTGTTGTATAATTCAACCTCTTATTTTTAATTACTTTCCACATACTGCCCAGCGACCCGACAGCCCTGTTTATCTCTGCTTCACTGCCTATATTATGTCAATCTTTCTCTCTCTCAGTCGTATTCCCCTGACTGGGGAGATTATTGACATAATCTCCTGTCTAACATTTGAAAGCATCTGCCTTAATATCTAAGCCTCTCTGCTGCTGAAATCTTTGATTCTCAGTTTTCTACTTTTCTATCTTTCGTAGATGAACATTATCATAAGGAAACATAACAAACATAGGATATAACAGCTGGGTATGCTACACCACCAGATCCCATGCGAACTTGGCATTTAGGCTGCAGCAATAAAATAAAATAAAGTTTTACTTATTTATATTTGTCTTGGTTGTAGAGTCATGAAATGGATAGAAAGAAGATAAATCTGTAATGCATACAGATATAAACGGATATAAAAGGTAATTTGTTACCACAATAGTTGTTCATAAAACTTTTAATTTTTTTATGAATTAACTTAATTATCATTGAAGCAATTTTTTATTGTTCATACTGATTATTTCAGACAGTTTCATGGCCATCTGACTCGTCTATGAGGGAAATTAACAAAACTCTTTCTTATACTGGAACACGGGATTCCCAAAATAACCTAAGCCCCTTTTAACATAATGAAATGGCTAACATGTCTTAGGTAACTGTTTCACATGATGAACAGTGGTGTGTCTGTTGTCATAAAATCTCTTTGTGGTACATTAAACTAATCTTACCATCATTTATGTCACTAATGTTAAATTTGTATTCCACAGTTTGTGCTCATTCCATAGCAGAATAACTTTATGCTCAAAAGTGTATTAGGACAACCTACATACTTGTAAGTTATCTACCATTATCGAAAAAGTTTTAACAGAAATGAATACATGATTATAGGGAATCAGTTAATGTGTGTTTGTTTTTATTTATCACCTTAATTTAGGAGATTTTCATCCATTCATGCAAAGCAAACATAGAAATAAACCAAAATGTAGATAATATCATATGGCAAAGTCATCTATCATCTCACATTTTGAATACAATTTCACATCCTGTCATAAATTTCATAAGCCATAAAATTACATGCAGTCCCTGAAGAAGTCATTGTAAGGCTGGATTTACATGAGCAAAGCAAACTGAAGTTTGTACTTCTATTACTGTAATACTGATTTGATACAGTAAGACAATCCTGGAAAAAACAAAATATAATTTCCATTGCATAGTGTCACAAAAACAATTTCTGTATCTCTATACATCCATCCTGAAATAGCAAATTTGTTATGAGACATATAGAACAGCCAGTCTTAGTCCTGATAAAATATTACCTCAAAATGTAGTGATACAAAGATTAACACGATTTCAACAGAATATAAAATTAGATTAACACAGTTCTATTAACATGTCCCACATTATTGTTTTCCGGTCCTTTCAACATATTGAAAAATATTTTACAATTAGTACTATAAAAATAGGCAAGTTTTATTTGGCTAATAATTTATACACTTCTTGCACATGTGGGGTTTGGTCTTCCTGTCATTCGAACATCCTAAAAAAAATTGGTAATCGGGAAATGAGTTTCAAAACATGTCATGCAGCTGGGTAAAAACTGTGGGCTTTGAGTGTGCTATTTTAGCCTCTTTTAGCCAACTGTTTTGGTTCTTCTGCTGAAAGACAAAGATTTTGCTGTTGATGGAGACCAAACCGGAGGTAAAAGATGAGTGAATGTTGTGCTTACATTCATTGAGTGCCCAGAAACACCACTGCAATGTGATGATAAGGTTGCTCTGTGTCTGCTGGATGTGTGAATGGGCACTTCTCTGCTAACTTATTGGACGTAACAAAGCAATAAACCAACAGTGCATTGGAACTGTGAGTCTGTGAGTCTTTCTGCCCTCTAGTGGTTATCATTTAAAACTGCATATATACAAATTTTCCGTCTCCTTTATTGTGTTATATTTCTCCTTGGTGTGAATGTAATAGGTTTGCACAGTGAAACCTGTGCAAATAGGGAGTTCCCATCTCCCACAGAAAACACTGCTCTGAACGGCCTGAAAACAGCTCGTTTGTAGTCCAGCCAGAAAACACGCGTCGTAATGCTCATATCTCTGAAACTCTTGCTCCAGTCTGTGTTGCTAAGCTGTTAAGGGGATATATCAACGCATTCTCATCTCAATGCATCATAATTGACGTGACAAAGTGTAAGTATTTTACGCTAAAGGTATCCTTCAGCGTCCGTGTGAAACGCCACCGTTTGCTATGTCCCAGCAACACAAAGGAGGCTAACCCTAGCTGCTAGGGGAGAGAGAGGACTCACGGCCGATGTGCACAGCTGAAGGGGTTAGCCGGTCGACATGCATTAAGTCAGTAACTTAGGTTTAGGCACTAACATTTCTGATGGTTGTGGCAAGGGTAAGGGGTTTTCGAGGGACTGTCAACACCTTTAACACGAACATAGCTAGCTAACTAGCTAGCTAGCACTTCCGGTCAATATGAGACACCCCAGAGCATCTCATAGAGACGCATCCGGAAGCATCTCAATGCTGAAGGGTACCTTTGGCGTCAAATAACTATGTTTGGTCCCTTTTTCTGAAAGTGTTGTTATTGGACGCCCTGAGATGAGAACGGTCTGGATATACAGCTGAACTGAAGCCGTGTTTACCGGCTTTTTAGGATCCGCCCGACTCTGCTTCTAATTGGCTAGTAGTTCTTAATTAGGTACTGCAAATGTGCAACTCCCAACAAAGATCTTGTAGAAGTAAGATGCATCACTCCATAGCTAAAGCGGAGCCTTCAACACACAGGGTGAAAAAAAAGGTGCTGCAGCAGAATGACACAAATATGGTGTTTTTTTTAAATGAAACCATGTAAACCTGTTCTGGTACAACCCCTAAATAAAATTATGAACCTGAAAATGAGCATAATATGACCACTTTAAAGATGTAGTCTTTGAAAGTAGTTAAATCAAACAGAATGTGTTGAGTTAATCCTTACAAATCCTCTGCCCACCAAAGACTTAGCAGAGTGAGTCTTCTCTATTCTCTTGCAAAACATAATCTATCTCGTCCATCTCTCGTTCACAGTCTTCACATCCTTCAGCGCAGCATCTCTGTACTACTACCATACCGTGATGGTCCACTAGTCTTCCCCCTCCCACTCCAGCTCCTCCCACTCCTCCCAATGTTCCCACTGTACCTCCCACTCCTCCTACCCCCATTCCTCCTACTGCTCCCACCCCCATTCCTCCCATTCCAACCTCATTTCCTCCAACCCCTCCTACTGCTCCCATTCCAACTCCATTTCCTCCAACGCCAACCCCTCCTACCCCCATTCCTCCAACTCCTCCTATTGCTCCCACCCCTCCAACTCCAATTTCTCCTCCACCAACAAGCAGCGCTCCCCCAGCGCCACACGCTAGAGGTCCAACAGCTGGTCCCAGTCCTCTGGGCCACAGAGGGTCAATGAGCGCCCCGTGCTGGCCGAGCTGAATCAGCTGACTGACAGAGTAAACTCCTCCACCACCGGCTCGAACGACCTCCTCATAAGATGGGGCGCGGGCAGCAGCACGAAACTCCTCCAGCCTCACCCTAGCCCGGTGCTTCATCTCGATTAGGGTCTTGGTATAGGAGTTGAGTGTAGCCACGGCGGCCGCCATGCAACAGCTGAATGACAGCCAAGCCATCCTGGTGAGTACGGGGAGGAAAGATTTGGGAGAACTTTTTGATCTTTTTCATCAGACCACATGCAACTTTGTTGTGGAACAGCAACGTTCTTCCATGTGTCATTGTGAAATATTTGGTTCTAGAAGTTTGGTGACGTAGTGACTACTTACAGGGCTAGTTGGAGAACTACAGTGGCTAACACACTACCCAGTGATGAACACACTACTGCTAGTCAGTCTAAAAATGATGGTCACACTTACAAGGTACATTGTTTTGTGATTTTACAGCACAGGGTTGTATAGCAAGATGTAGATGTAGAGATCCCTATATGCTATTCACAAAAAAAAAAAAAAACAACTGATAGAAATCAAACAATTTTACATGGCGTAATGGTGAAAATTAATTCAGGAGTCTCAGCCTGGGGAAAGAAGCTGGTCTGAAGTCTGGTGGTACAACAGCACAGACCTCTGTATCTTTTGTCAGATGGCAGCAGTCTGTGGCTGGGTCGGTACTGTCTTTTAGTTATCCTTTGGGCTCTGCTCAGGCACCTCACCTCACTGATACCATTGATGCTCAGGAGATGGGTACCAGTGATCTTTTGAGCAGTTTTAAGCACCCGCTACAGAGTCCTCCTGTCCTGGGCTGTGCACATCCCATGCCAATATGGGATGTTTCCAGTCAGGATGCTTTCTATTGCTCCTCTGTAAATGTGTGTAAAAGTACTTGGCATAGGAATTTTCAACACGTTCTCATCTCAGTGTGTCATTACAGACGCTTTCAGACAGTGTGAGAAAGCTAGTTATTTGACGCTAAAGGTACCCTTCATTGTCACCCCAGGCCGTCTCATACAGACGCTGAAGGGTACCTTTGGCATCAAATAACCCTTTGTGAAAGCGTATTTGATGCCCTGAGATGAGAAGGGTCTGGAATTTTGCCTTCTTAATTTTCAGATACAGCTGTATCTGAGCTTTCTGTATCAGGGTGGAGATGATCATTTCAGGTTCTCTGTGATGCTGATTCCTAGGAACTTAAAACTGCTAACCTGCTCCACCTCAGCTCCACTGATGTAGACAGAAGTGTCTTTGCCTTCGTTTTCCTTAAATCAGCGATCAGCCCTTTGGTTTTGCTGATGTTGAGCAGTAGATTATTATCTGGAGATTCTTCTACAAGATTGTCAATTTCCTCCTGATATGAACAGCTCAAATTAGCAGCATTAACCTCTTTTAGCTAATTGTTTTGGTTCTCGTGCTGCACATTTACTTGATGGTAGAATCTCACTGCTTTTACCAACCCTCCTTAATAAAGCAAAGGTTGCTGTTCCATCATCAAACAAGCTCAAACAAGCCGAGCCGACTGTACGCTACCTGCCCAGGAAGAATTGGCAGGACGCTGATGATTTTTGTTACATTTATTGGTTGGCCATAAACATGACTGCAATGGGATAATAATGTTGTTGAGTCTGCCTGATGTGTACTCGCACTAGTAAGTCTAACAACCATGGTAACAACAGCTCTCTGAGGTTGCTGGCTTTTAGCTCACTTGCTAATGGGAAGTTCACAGTTTATTCAAAAGATGCATTTGTATCATCAACTTTTATCTCATAATTGTCACAGATTTGTGCTTGAAGTGTGAAGCAATTAGAGAAATGCTGAATAAAATTAAGGTGCTCAAAATTGCTTGAAATTTCAGCAGTACCTTTAAAATAATTCACTTTCGCCGCAAGATTTACTGGGGGGGGGGGGGGGGGGGG
>NC_060158.1:5444267-5538100 GCF_021292245.1 Micropterus dolomieu
GGGGGGGGGGGCATTAAATTGAAAGAAACTTACGCAAAAGACCATCCGTAGTCCCAGCTCTGTGGCCTCCAGTCTTTGGGCCCGATGCTCACAGTCATCTGAAACACTGTGGTGTACATCATGTGTGCTACCATCCCCATCATACCTGGTAGAGTTAAAAAGAGAAGAAGAAGCGAGAATAAGTCCAATCATTTGGGAGAACATTTGTGAGAAATGAAAGACAAAAAGCAGAAATTAGAGAATTTGAAAGTTTTTACATCAAGGGGGTAGAACAACAGAAAAAAAGGCCAACAGCTGTCAGGAACCGCTGAATTTCTTAAGGAAACTTAAAAAGGCTAAATTCCTGTATGGCTCTGCAGCAGGTGATTAAAACAGCTCAGAGGATCATTGGTACCCATCTCCTGAGCATCAGTGATATCAGTGAGGTGAGGTGCCTACGCCGCCCTAAGAACACTAAAGGACAGTACCCTCCCAGTATTTATGTTTACCATTTTATATTTTTTGTATATATTGTCTGCTTTGTAGCTACAAACTACATTTCATTTTCCGTCCCTGTTATAATAAGATAATTAAATTTACCTTGCACCTTGTACCTTGTACACTATGTAGCAAACTACAACCATCTGAAACTTCAGGACAGTAACCACATGTTAAAAACTCCTGAAATTCATATTGGATCAAAATCACCAAAAAGAGAATGAATAAACTCAGATTATCACAAAGTCAGAAAGATGTCGTGACAGGAAACTATCAGTGTTCATAAAAGTTCTTCTTAAAACGTCTTTTAAATTTAGCAATCATCCGACTAGAGAAAGTTTGAATTATGTGTATTTTGCCTTTATTATCACTTTATTTTGGTACGCAAGAAGGAATACTTATGTGCAGTTAAGTGACATCACATTGGGACACACAATTCAAACAACTACCCCTCACTGATCCTGGGGACTGCCTGTGTGTATGTGTGTAGCTGTTTAGTGGAAGTTTGAGGGTTGCTATAAAGAAAAGCAGTGAAACAGTGAAATTTTATAACAACTCAGCAGAAAGTGGATCCCATCCTCACCTGAAAGGACGGTGCACATGGCTGCATAAGCATTGATCTTGAGAGCGTTCATCTCCCTCTTGGCACAGAGACAAGTCGCTTCCACACACATCAGCAGGAAGCCCATGGCCAGAAGACCGATGTACATGAACTCACTGATGACTGAAAGCCAGAGGACACCTGGAAGCATAAGTTGGAAAATAGTATGTTTTATGTGTTCTTAATAATTTCATGTAACTTGTTTATGACGAACTAAAAATTAAATTTTTTTATACTGATTAGGTGTTTGGTTGTGGTGATAGAAACGTTTTTTTTTTGGAATTCTGGTTGTATTTTCTACATTTTCTGCTTGTATTGTACAAACCTTGTGTCTCTCCTGGCGTCAGCTCTATGAAGCTGCGACACTTTTCTTCCTGATCATCACCTGGAAGAAATATCACACAGTTATGTGGTGATATACAAATTCTTTGTCTTTAAATATTATGATGTTGAATCTTTATAATCAGAATTGAATGTCAACCATAAAGGGGGTTGAAGAAAAACCCTTTAAGCCTCTGTCAAACAAAAGCCTGAGTGTTAAATTACAACTGCAATATGTAGTTTTTGCTGCAGGATAACATAAATAATCTCTTGCAAATACTGGGAATATAAATCCTGAAACGTAATGAAAAGAGCTGCTTTAAGCCCGGTAGATCACCTCCATACGGGAGGAAGAATTTAAGGTCAAACCGGTGACTACCAACCATTCACAGTGTCTTTTAATGGAAGAATACATTCCAGTGATCACTTGTTTTGAGGAACCTTGCTCTGTGCGTGGTTTCTCAAATAATGTGTCCGAGTGTCCTGGTATGTGCTGTGTAGCAATGATATATTTTGTTTAGAACTGTAGAAACAAGCAGGTTAGATGAGATAGTTAGATGAGTATTGATTCAGTATTTTATTCTTTTGGTTTTGGTTTTTGATGGAGTAACCAACAAAAGAAATATATACAAACAGGGATATTTGGCTCATTTGTTTTTTTTGGTATTCTCTCTGTAGGTGATGGTGCTTTAACATCAACCTGGTATAAATAAAGATAAAAAGTTTGTTTGTCTCTAAACAGTTCCCTGCAGTTCACTGTGATTAACATTATGTGAACTTCCCAATATAAACCTGCTCTCTGAACCAGTAACAGACAGTTTACCTGCCTGCCATTTCTGTGGCTGCAGGCTTGTACAAATGATCTTCCTTAGTGAGTACTATACAGTCTATGGTACTAACAAGAGACTTAGCTGTGTAAATCATCTATGTTGGCAACAACAATAGTTACAGTTTTGAAGTACTTTCTTGAGTATTTCCATTTTATGCTACTTTATACTTTTAATCTAGTACATTTTAGAGGGTTATATTTTAACTATAACCTATTAAAGGTTAGAATTTTACAAAAAAATGTATGATAAATTATATTATAAAATCATAGAATCTCATAAAATACAATGTGCTGTTAAAGATGAAACAAGTTTTTGCTGACATGTATGTAATGTTTCAGCTGTTAGACTTTCCACCAAACAAACATTTTCCCTCAGTTTCATTTCAGAGACCCAAAGAAGTAAATCCAATGTTTCACAAAGAGAAAATAAAAAAATAAAAAAGTGACTATAGTTTGTGTAGCAGAACATTTGCTTCATTTTTAATCATATCATCAGCCCCAAAATATATCTTGTGATCCTATTGAAGGCTCCCCCGACCCCTAGGTTGGGGAACCACAGACTAACTGTTTATAAGTAGTAGTATCCTTAGTAAAAGTAGTTAAAAGTAGCTCAACCTCCAACAGCTATAGCAGTAAAATGCTAATTACCCAATCATACATCAGTATGAATAAAATGCGACCCAAAATATCATATCATATCAGTCACAGCACCCATCCTTCTGCAGAATGAGTACTTTTACATTTGATTTGATTGAATTACTAAGAGAATTTGCCGATAATATTTACTTACTTAACTAGAGTTTTGAATGTAGGACTTTTACTTGTAATTAAGTATTTTTACATTGTTGTATGAGTACTTTTACCTAATACTAGTAAATGATCTATATACTTCGTCCACTGCTGCTAATCATGTTTTGTCAGAAGTTACTTTCTACTCAATTAAAACTGCCCATCAGTGTTGGTGGTAACACAATTTGAAAGAACTTCATGTAATTACATTACTTTTCCTAATAAAATAAAGTACTTAAAATTTTGTAAACATTAGTCCTTAAGAGTTTAAGACTTACTTATTGTCTGTTCATTTACTATTGAATTGTATTGTTAGATAAGATTTACAAAGCACAATGTAAAACTGTTGCGAATGACAACAATGCAGAGAGCAAACAGAAGCTGGAAAATAAAGAGTAATTTTGATTACAGACTGAGACTGAAAATATCACAACAAGAAGTTCTGTCCTTGTCAGAAATACCAGTAATAAAATTATCAGAAATTTGCCTGCTAAATAAACTATACTACCTCTTCATTTTTGTCCACCAACGCATGTATGTTCAATTTTAATATTTCCATGGTGTTTGGGAGAGAACTTAAAAGTAATTAGTAGTGAAGTTGTTGAAGCTGTTTAACCATTGGGCCCGTGTCCTTGTTCATGTTTTCTGCTCCCACCACAAACCTTCATTGTGCTTCTCACAGGAGAGCCAGAAACCGGTATGGAAGTAACGCAGCATGTACTTGTCCTCGCCTGTCTCCCAGATGTACTGGACAGCATTGGCCAGCTGCTTTGTCTTTATCCTGGCCAGCTCCTCCCTCTGCAGTGCAGACAGCGTCGTGTTGGATGAAGAGTTCTTCGGGTCCGGGGTAGGGGCCTCTGCATAGAGAAAGATGGGACAAAGAGTGATGAAAGTAATAAAAAAGAGAAGGAGGGAAAACTAAACAGAGAAGGGATAAATATGGAGGAAAAGACAATTGAGGTGAAAGTGGGGATGGAAGGATTAAAGTTTTAGAAGAGGGAGCGGGAGGAAAAAATGGAGGAAATTAGATGTGAAAGGGTAAGGAGGTTAAAGATAGAAAAGATGAAGAAAGAGGAGGAAAGAGGCATTTATAAATGAATTGTTTTCCTCAATATTGCTCAGGATCTTTTTTAAAGCCACTGTGCCAAGAAACTGACGTAAATCCTGAAAGGGAATCTCCTGTGGGTCACAGCTTGTAACACAATCCAGCCCTGAAACACTGTTCTTAAGGTAATCTGTCATTTTCAATGCAGTGAAAATTGAATACTACATGGAAACAAATAGGCTTAGTGCTGGAAGATAAGACAGCGGGTTAGTGAATCCAGATAACATGCAGCTGCAGATACAAGGTTCTGAGCTTAGCAACAAAGCCGGGATTATGTGAATCTCTGACTGTCAAGTAAAATGTAAAAGACTTGTATATGAGGTGCAAGAAAAGCCATAAAATCATGCACTAAATTAAATGTACTAAAAAGTATTTTTGAAATATTAACAAGTCATTCTTATTTGAACAATATTCTGTATGTTCACTTTTTTATGGTGGATAGTGACATGCATGTAACAACAGGCCTTCGCATACAAGAGGTAGGTCAGCACATACAGAAACTACTTATCTTTGTTGTACATGTGTAAAATACATGTTATTTTGCCATTATAAACAATAAATGTGCAAGAGTTTAATTTCCTCCCTGTTGGAGCGGTACATGTGGTATTAAAACTGCTTAAATTTAACATGTATTTGAGAAGATAAGATACACAAAATGAACTCTCGTGTGTTCCACACAAAGAAAGAATTAAGTAACTAAACATTAAATAAGGGAGGACTGATTATAGTACTGTTATGTACCAATTAAATGTTGACTGAGAGCCACAGACATGTTTATTATAATAGTCAGTGTTGATATAGAAACATATCAACCTTTGATTCAGCATTATTCAGGAATTGCTTATTCATTCATAATGACACTCATATACATATATTGACTGATATATTTTCATTCAAATAAGTGCAAAAGTTAATGAGAAAATAATGAACATAAAGTTACTGGATCCACACTGAAAATCACTTGTTCCTAGACCTAAACTTTCCTCCAAAGTGAAATGAAATTTGATGAAGTCTTCAGCAAATAAAGAGACAAACAGGACACAAAACTAAATGAAATTAAATGAGACATGTGACGTTAGGCCCTCCTTGACCAAATTGGTGAAAGCTGTTTTGACACAATTATAAAACAGATCATTATTAAGTTCATAGATTTGGTGATTTACCAACCAAAACACAAAGCAATGTCTAATGTAACACTACATTTAGGAGGGAAGTTTAAACAGCATTTCAACGATGGATTTTACATGATGAATCAATTACATATTGAACAATAAAATGCTATTGAAACAATTGTTTATTTATGTCAATTTAAGTGTCTAAAAATCCTTTAATTTTCTACTAAACTTAGGCCAGTTTTAACCTAAACATAATACACTTTAATAATAATACACTTTTTATACAGCACTTTTCAAAAACAAAGTTACAAACTTTTTTTCATGGTTGAACCAGGAATAAAACACTTAAGGACTAAGGCAAATGACAATAAAAATGAAATGTGTAAAATGTGTTGAAATCTGTTTTGTCAGTTTCAGGTTTATTATGTGATTTCACAACAAACTGCACCTGTACACCAGAGGCAGCCATAAATGTAAATCATAACTTCCACATTTAAGGAAAAACTAATTTTTTGATGTTACATCCCGCCCCCTCACCTGTGGTATACGGCTGGCTGTTGTTCTGCCCGCAGTTCTTCAGCTTTACAGGTGACAGGCAGAGAGGCTTCACCACCTTGTGTGTTCCCTCACACCAATAGGAGGTGCAGAAAGCCGAGACAGACAGGGTGAGGGCCAATGAGGTGAGGGACAGTGACAGCAGGGAGCGGTTACGTCTGGACATGTTCTCCAGCATTGTTGCTTCTTGAGTCGAAGAAACCCAGCGAGAAATTAGACCGAATTAAGACCAAAGAGTGTGCTTCGGCTTGACTTTGAAGTTGGTTCAAAAATGGCTGAGGGGCCCCACATGTTCTGGTGACCAATCAGGATGAGGATCAGACAAGTCAAGATGAAGTCTGATGACATGGTGGGTGTGGAGGGTTGTTGTGGTGATTGGGCTTGATTTATGGAGGATTTGAGAAATGAAAAAAAAAGAAAGAAAGTGAGAAAGGGGATTAGGGATGTTTGAGAAGTTGAATAAAGGTCAGAAGGTAATCCGAAAAGAGGTCGAGTGGATAGATGGAATGAGGGTTTGAGAAAGGAGAACAGTTGTTGAGCGGAGGTCAGAGGACAGTGGAGTGGAAGAAGATGAAGTGCTGAGATTTAATCACTTCCACCGAGTAAGAAAGAAAAAGAGACAGATGTGCAGGCCAGAGGTCGCAAGAGGAACTCCAGCTCTCCTCCCACTCCAGTATCAGTCAGTGTTATTCAGCGTTATTAAAGTAGTCCATCAGATTCAAGTTGTTAGTCTAGATGTTACGGCACGAGCCAGGCGAGACGTTTGACTCCACACATTTCTTCTCATCAACCTGCCACTCTACTCCATGTTTCCACTGCCATCACAAGTCCCGTCTCGTATCCTTTTCTGTTGTTCTGACAGTTGCTGCTTCCCCCTTGGATAAAGATAAACGTCAAAATCTTATCCTGCGGATTTTGAAACTAATCCGTCTCACTCTCAGTGCACATTGTGTTCCTCAACCTGTTCCTCCACCTCTGTGGGAGGGATTGAGCTCGCAAAGGAGTGATTAGTCCAGTATGTCAGGCCTACCTCTGGGCCTGGTAATCTGTCTTAATCGCAGGGTTAGGTGGATGAGATTACTGCCCACTCTCTTTGACGACCACCTAAATGTAAAGAAAGGAGACAGAGGCAAGCATCTGGTTAGGAAACAACTGAATCATGCCTATGATGGAAGTCAAGTAATTTATGTTGCCACTTAATGGTATGTCTACACAGAAGGGGTTTAAGTCTGGCTCATAGTGCAGACACATTGGATGTTTTGACGGATGTGAAGTCGACAGATCCTGTTCATTTTCTGTGTGGAGCGGGAGATATGACATGTCATTTTATCTCATTCTGATGGAACAGATAAACTCCTATTTTTTAAAAATCAGGCTGTCTTCACAGACTAGGTAATTGTTTGCGTTTTACTTGCACATGCTTGAATGCGACCCAAAGCGTATTCTTACACTTACAGATTATTTTCTTCTGTTTCACATGCGTAATTGCAGGTGATCTACAATCAGTACTAGTGCCTAAACCCAGCTGTGTAGACAGAGCACTGAGCTGCTCTGCTAACATGCTGCTGACTCTACGCCTCCTGTGTTGAAATGAATGCAGGATTGTCTTTGGATTTAGGAAACAGCTGAGGCTATGTGTGAATAGGTCAATGCATAGGAAGTACTTCGGTAAAAACAGTAATAACAAGCGAACATATGGCCTTCAGACTCAGTGTCTCATCTTGGTTTCCACCCATATTTTCTTTGGTTTTATCAGCACAACCAAACAAACAACAGTGAAGAAGGGATTGCAAAGTCCTGCAAGTTTCAGGCCTGTTTCACACCTGTGTAAGTCTGGGTAACTCTGCAATAAATCTGCAAGCTGGATCTGGCTGTGCCAATCATAACTGTTTATCTAATATGGGCCCCATTTGATACTTTGACTGTAGAGGAGTATGACCTTATTGGCCCTTGTGACATATTTTGTAAACAACCAAAATGGCTGCCACTGATGTGGAGCCAAGCAGCAACCTCTAGGGCTGAAAAATGGAGCCAATGCTGAGGTGCCAAAAAACAACAACAACAGATGTTAAATTAGCCATTAAAACCACAGCAAAAAACACAACATGTAAACCTTGAACAGGTGAAAGAGGAACAGGATAAAAAACCTTAGAAGTGCAAGGCAAGCATCATGCAAGTGGGATATGAAATGCAGACAATTAGAACAAAATGCAATGCAGACAGTGAAAATCATGGCAGGTGTGGTTGTTGAAGTTTTATAAGAAATTGTGAGATTCGCCATATCATTGTAAAAGGACCTTTATGGCTTTTATATATGGATCAAAATAAATATTGTGATGCACATTTCACTGACATTGTACGACCAGCAATTGCCAAGCTGTTCAAGTTTGGCTTCCTGTTATCATGATTGCAATATGACTTCCATGAGCAGCATCATTCAAACACCTAAACATAAATTCCTCACTGTCTCACTTTATCTCATAAATTATATTCTGTATCAACTGGTTCCAGCTCTTTACATGAAGCTGAAATACTCCATAAAATAAAAATATTCTACATTGTGTGTCATGTTATATGTGAGTATATGAGTGACCTTCCGAAAGGAAAAAGAGATTTAAGCAGTGTTAACAGGTCTCATGTACCGTCAAATTAATCAAATCATAAATTATTATCTCTGCTCTACTAGGCAGTGGGGTTTAATCAGTCCATCAAATCATCCCATGTTGTGAAACTATAATCCATACAGTACACTGAGGCAGTTGTTGTGCCGCTTGACTTTTAACTTACTGTACATGTGTGGACTTGATGTCTTTACACACCTGTCCAGCTTACAGATTATTCGATACAGGCAAAGCTTTGAGACATGAACTGAGTGTACTATCTGAGCATACAGACAGCCTCCAGAGCATTCTTTTGTAGAGATTTTAGTAGGAGATTTGGTGAATAAAGACTGTTTTTACTGGTCGTTCACTACAGAGACAGGAAAACCATGAATATATTATCCACATCAGCAGGAGATTCAAAGTTCATAAAAGTAGAACACGTAGTTTATTGCTTTTTTCTGTATCCCCTCATCATGAAAAGCTAAAACCTTTCCCCTCGTGTAGCCTATGCGATCGGAAAATCCAGCTGTTGTTCACGCTCAACTTTTGATCAGCTTACAAGATAAAAATTAAAAAATTGCTTCACTCACCGTGTTTGGGACCCAAGGCAGAGAGACTCTTTGTGGTTCCTTCACCACTCCTTGAGCTGGGATTCCTTTACCTTTCGTTCTGCGTTCCTCAACACTCCGTCCTCTATCTTGGGTGAGTTCCCATCAGAAACCCACCCAGATTTCCCTTTAATCCTCACAAGTCCATCTGTTACTTTCCCTACCCTTTGCTCATCATACTGATCTATTCATTCATCCACACAGCTCTCTGTCTCTATCTCTTGCTTTCTTCATCTCTCCTTCTCTCTCACTCATAACCTTCCTGACCTCTGGTCCTACAGTGATTAATTTGACAGTATGGTATGTAACAGCTTGGACTGAGATGACACAGCGTTCTCATGGTTCGTGCTTCTCTCTAAACTTCGAGCCTTCTTAACACAAACCGGTACAGCTGTACAGTATATACAGCTGCTGGCTTTAGGCAATCCCATCACTTGAAAGTCACTGGTTTAAATTTCTGATTGGAAACCAAGTGAGTCAGGAACAGCATGTTTGTAGTTTCACTTAAGTTTCTGATGATTGACTGATGATAGAAGCCTGAAACAACAGCATCAGAAACATAAGGAGAATATAATTCAAGCAATTTAACAGGCTGTAATTTGTTGTGCTCTGCCAAGGAGAACAAAACATTCTTGCTCATATTTAGCCAAACTGATACATGTGACCTACTGGGTTTCTTCAAGAAGACAAGTCCATTATCCTCAGTTAGTGTGCATCAGCCAATAAGTCATACTGGGAATGGGGATGACATGTAAGGTCCAAGTTGGAGGATATGTATCAACAAAACTAAGAGTCTACGGCCATGCTAGCAGCTCTGTGTGGCTGTATGTAGGCACAGCAGTGCTTTGAGCTAATTGCTAAAGTCAGCATGAAACAACATGCTTACAGTGACAACATGCTTATATTTAGCATAAATGTTTGCCAGGTTCACCATCTTAGCGTTTAGCGTGTTAGCATGCTGACACTTGCTATTGAGTAAAACAAAAAGTATGGCTGAGACAAACCAAACAAACCAAAGATTTTGTCCTAATCAGAATCAGTGTTTTACACATATGAGGAATTTGCTTTGGTGATGACACATAGACAAACATAGAGTTGACATAAATAAATGTAGAAATATATAAATATGGAATAAACAAATGCAAGTTATATAAGAATAATGAAAGAATAGAGTAAAATAAAACAACAGAGAAAGAACAATGTGGCAGATATTTACATGTGCATTACTCCGGTTTGTGTGTGCAGACATATTTTAATGGAAGAGAATATTGTGAACATAAATATATAAATTGACAAAATATAAAAATATAGAACAACAACGATTAACAATTAACAACAAATATGTGCAAAGTGCCAGGTTTGTGCATGATATGAAATTAAGTAAAATTTAGATGTGCAGAGACATTTGCGTTATTTGAAAGGGGGGGTTCCCCACTGACACCTAACACCGAGGCAGCTATGCGCAGCACTATCTTGGATAATATATAATAATAATTCACTTTATCTGTAACGCACTTTTCTTAACAATTATATTTACCCTCAGTAGAATATTCTTTATGGTTGTGCGCTTATTCTTTTAAATGGTTCATAATCTAATGATTATGTGTCCTAATTTATTTTGCTTCAATATGCCAAGTACAGTGGCAACAACTGGTAGTACATGAGGTGTTTCGTGTGAGTGACAAATATCTGTTAATATTTGTTGCCCTCTTGTGGTGACAGTAGGCAAGTTCTTTATTGGTTTGAATGGAAGGCAAGGTTTAGCCAAAACAAATCCCCAATAAATGAGTGATGCAGTTTAAAAATTGAGATTTGAGAAAATCTTCAGAGAAAATGATTGAAATCTGATATAGAGAACCAACAAAAATGCTACAATGCTGAGTAGACACAGTGAGAAATGAGCATTTTATTTCTCAAATGTACTGTATACCATCAGTTTACAACACAGCTTTAAATTCAAATACACAGATAAATCCATTAAAAAACTATTTTTTCATTCTCATCTTTCTCTACTATAACTTCTTAATGCTAAACTTCTTTCAGTGAAGTTTTCCAACAAATTTAAATTTCAAGGAGTCAAAAATACATGAAAGATGTTTACAGGCCCATAAAACACAAACTATGTGACCTGTTAGAAGTCACTGGTCCTGTAGATTTACTGTTTTCACATTACCTAAACTGTGGCTAACCCTGCTACTGTTTATGTTTTCTTAAAGTCAAAATGTATCTTCAGCCCCAAGGAAGCAAGAACAGGTGTGTGTTGAAATATTTCAGTTATCACTCACAGGGGAGGATCCGCTCAGACAGCATGCACATTAAAGACGTTGATATGTTCAAATTCGGTTTTTATTTAGCCAACACCGTAGCTAAACATCATACAATAATACATTTCTGTTTCTTGTCTAATGCCAGGAGATACAGCGAAGACATGTTCAGTTACACAATGAATCCAGAATGACAACGACAACTCAAAACAGGGAAGAGAAAGCCACCATTGGTTACTGAGTTGATTGATAATGCAGTGTTTGAGCAGCCAAGTCAGGTTTGAGCCAATCATGCTTGACATCACATGTGATCAATACCATCAGGGGAACCGTTCTGATTATGACACTGTAACGAAAGTTAACCTGAACTTCTCTTTGTTGGAGGCCACTGCTGCATTGTTGCATCAATAAATAATCAAGCAATAAATCAATCAATCAATCAATAAATTGATAAATAGTTACTCATGATTGTAACACTCTTAATATACAGAATAATTCAAGGTTTATCTGTGATTACTTCCACTATTTACATCAGCACAATAAATACTGCACACACACTGCGTGCATACAGGTCAAACACACACACACACACACACACACACACTCCGCCTTGTACAAACACATGCACACTTAATGAGAACCTACAGCGACGTCTTTCCCAGATCAGTCCTGTCAGTGTTTTAAAGGACCAGTCACAGAATGAAACAACACTCACATAAACAGTAATTCTTCAGGATTTCCACGACACTCTCACAAAGGTGCTCTTTGTTTCTTAGACCTGTGCATGAAAATGACTTTGTTTCAAATAAGTACACAGTTTCATACATATTTTGTGTGTATTTCAGTTAATATATTATGCTGCATACATTTAAACCATGGCTTTTATATTAATTGGACATGAGTAGATCTCAGGGGGAGGATAGGGTAAGCTGGGGAGGTGATGGGTTTAATTAAAAAGGATCACACTAGAGATTTTGCATGTTTTAGCCTGACAAGTCACTACTGCCCATTTTCCAACAGTATACCATAATTGTTTATACTGTTTCTTACCTTCCATGCTGCCATTGGTTCAGTCAACCAATGAAACATTTATTCTTTTGTCAAAGTAATGCTATTAATACATGCTAGTCCAGTTACAAGCAGGAACTTTCACGACTGAACTCGTCACGTAAATAGTTTTGGAAACTCTTCATTCTTGGTGCATTCAGGCTGCTGAAAATCAACCTTTTAATACAAGAAATGGTCAAATTCACGTAATCCTTTTCAGAATATCACTGTTTGATTATTGTTTGTACACTTAGAGAGGCACTTTGAATTTTATTGTTATTTGGAAGGTGCTATACAAATAAATGTGCCTAGCCTTCCAATATGAGTTACCTTAATAGTCCCTCTCTACAAAACTGAAATAACATTTGATGATACTATAAGGTTGACAAAAAGTATGATGGAAAATTCACAACATAACCAGTGGCTGCCTGGAACGTACATAGGAAAGCAATCTACTCCTATGGCTATGTTTTAAAAGCTTAAACAGTAGATATTCTGGAGGCTAAAACATGTAAACCTACCCAGTGTGGCCATTTAATATAATCCCGGCATCTCATAGGAAGGAATAACCTGTCAAGTTGTCAGAACATGAATGGATTGTTGTTTTTCACAGTCTCACCCAACCCACTGCTCGAGAGCCACTCCGGCTGGAAAGGGACTCCACCTCCAGCTTGTGGAGTGGACCCTCGCAAGTGAGCCACTCCTGCTTGACAGTTCCCTCCAGAGAAACTGGACTGACCCATTCTTTGTTCAAACAAGAGGGGGTCTACGAAAGGATTCCCCACCAGCGATCCAGACTGCACCATTCCCACTCCTCCCACAGAAACAGATTGTACCATTCCAGTTCCTGAATACAGAGGAGCCACCTGAGATGCCTGAAGCATATTTAAGCCGGAGTGAGATACCCCCAGGGTATGGGATGGTAGCTGAAATAGGGGAGTTTCAGCAGCTCCAAAAGTGGGAGAAGGTGCACCAAAGGAGGGAGTAAGGGTGGAACCAAAAGGTCTGCAGTATGGGGCTGATGTTTCAGGAGGGGACATCCCTGCAACAGCCCCTGGTCTGACCACAGGGCCAGATGTCATGCCCCTGGCTTTGAAATTGCCTGGGAAATAGGAGGTGTAACAGGAGGATGGAGGGATAAGGGGAAGGAGGGGGGGTGGATATACAGTTTGAAGTATTTCAGCAAAGAGAAAATGCACCAAAGCAGAGAGAGGAGTGAGAAAAGTTAAATATCTGCACTGGATAATATACATTAGTTTCTATACTAAACTTCAATAGGTCACTATTTCTCCCACACACACACACACACACACACACCACAACATCTATACACTACAGTGAGACCACAGGGTAGGGGTGGTTAGGTAAAACACATAAACACAATAAGCTTTCCCATACAAACCTATTAATAAATATTTATTTGTCTGTCATAATATCTCCACCCATCTCTGTCTCTCTCTGGACTGAAGACTTCAGCTGAACAGTAGTGGAATGCATTTTGCAACATCACCAGGAGATGCTTTTTAGTATCCAGTCTTTGAGGTTGATCATGCATCCATTTGACTCAAGTGCACCACAAATAATTCCACATGAAGCCTTTGTCAGAAATTATATTTTTCACCCAAAGTGAAGGATTTTTTCTGTTCTTACCAATGACTTCTGTCTGGGCGTTAAGTGTGCTGACATGGGGGCGCTGTTTTGGTTTGGGGTTAGAAGAAAATAGATCATCCAAGTCAACAAGTGACGCCCCCGCAGAACCCAGAAACGAAGCAGTCTTTCTATTTGTCTCCTTTCCCTGCGATGTTCGCTTTCCTGCAATAAAATAAAGGTCCAGTTCTACTCTAAAAGGTGTTTTCTTTCAGGGACAGGTCAGGGAAGAAGAGAGAGCAAAGCGGAAGAGAAGATTAATTGATTATGAAAGCTAGCCAACTGCTGACTGATGGGAAGATGGAGATGAAATGGAGAAAATGGAAGACAAAGGTCACACATGCAAATGACCATTACAAGTACACATGAAGTGTCTTTTCATACATAAATGCAAATAAATAATGCAGAGATGCAGGCACAAACAGACAAGTTACGTTTTTAGTCACCACTCTCAGCTGAGCACTAAGCCAGCTCGCAAAAGCTTTCGATTAAAAATAAGCATACATTAACAGAGGTTTTATTCTTATGAATAATGGATGGATCAAAGAAATATGCATTCAGACAGAGAGTATAGTGCAATTTACCTGTCCCATTGCTAGGTGCACTGCTCGATGCACCCCAAGGGTCATCTTTTTTAGATGCTCCGTCTCCAAAGGGGTCACTAGATGGGCAGGAGTCTGATGGCGGAGCAGGTGAACCCCAAGCATCATCTGTGCTAACTGGAGCTGCAGCTAAGCAGGGAAATAGAGCATGCAGGATCAATGGGGACAAAATAGTGATATACAGAAGAAACCAACATTTAAATCTAATTGCTTCTATCATTTCTTAGTTAAAAATCGCTAAACACGAGGTTCCATTATTAGCTTTTCTAGAGCTTTCAAACATATCATACAGTGTTCTTCAGCAACTGGAAATGGTCCAGGTGTCATCATGTGAACTAAGGTACATTATAACAAGTTGTTGCATATTGGTGAGATGGCAATTCCTGCCTTTGTTCAAAGATTGTCTTTCACAAACTGTCCACTGATTCCTGGCCCGATGACTTTGGTTTCTTCACAGTCGATGCTTTGACTGGTTTTGATGTTCTAAAGCTGATGATACACAGAGCAACTTTTAGAGCAATCGTGCAGGGCAACGGTGCCTCAGTGGTAATGAGTAAAGATTACTACCGTAATCCCCTTCCCCCACCCGCCCCGCCGCTATCCGTTCAAAACATAGTCGGACTGGCCACTAGCAAGATTGCCCAGCAACATTGCTCAAAAAGTTGCCATGTGTATCATCAGCTTTAGACAGATGATGTCTGATTCTGATGATTCTGGTGGCACAGGGATTACGTCACTCCAATATATGACCACTTGTTTTCACATGATCAAAGCTGTGATGACACCTTAGCAAGGTCCATTTGCTAAAGAAAGTCTTGCAATACAGAAGAAAGCTCTGGAAAAAACTACTAAGAACTACTAAGAAGTGTTCCCATGTTTCAAGAATTAATCTTCATGCTCATGCATTTGTTTCTTACCTGGGACTCCCCATGGGTCATTGTCTGGTTTAGATGCGTCCCCAAATGCATTAGAACTATCAATCGGTGAGGAGGCGCTTGTCCCGTCCCCCCAGGGATCTCCGTCTTTTGTTTCCTTTGGAGCAGATGGAGCCCCCCACAGATCTGACCCGGTGGCAGGTGGAGGGCTAGCAGGGGCTCCCCACGCATCTGCACTGCCTTGGGGCGAGCTCACCAAAGGGGCGCTGAAGGGATCAGAGGCATCATCTTTTGGTGGGCTGGATGGCACTGTGAATGGGTCCTCTTTAGGGGGTGTTGTTGGTGCAGAGAAAGGGTCGTCTTTTGTGGGTTTGGGTGGAGCAAAGAACGGATCCTCTTTAGGTGGTGTTGTTGGTGCAGAAAAAGGGTCATCTTGGATAAGTTTAGTTGGAGCAGAGAACGGATCTTCTTTAGGAGGTGTTGTGGGAGCAGCAAAGGAGTCATCTTTTATAGGTTTAGTCGGTGCAGAGAAAGGATCCTCCTTGGGTGGTGTTGTTGGTGAAGCAAAAGGATCGTCTTGGATAAGTTTAGTTGGAGCAGAGAAAGGATCTTCTTTAGGTAGTGTTTTGGAAGCAGTGAAGGGATCGTCTTTTGGGATACTGAATGGGTCATCTTTTGGAGCAGTAAACGGATCATCTTTTGGAGCAATAAACGGATCATCTTTTGGAGCAATAAACGGATCATCTTTTGGAGCAGTAAACGGATCATCTTTTGGAGCATTAAACAGATCATCTTTTGGAGCATTAAACGGATCATCTTTTGGAGGATTAAACGGATCATCTATTGGAGCATTAAACGGATCATCTATTGGAGCATTAAACGGATCATCTTTTGGAGCATTAAATGGATCATCTTTGGGGGCATTAAATGGATCATCTTTGGGGGCATTAAATGGATCATCTTTGGGTGCACTGAATGGATCACTGTTAGATGAACTGAATGGATCTGGTTTATCTTTTGGAGCAGCAAAGGGATCTTCCTTGTCTTTTGGTGCCTTGAAAGGATCATCTTTTGATGCATTAAATGGATCGGGTTCATCTTTTGGTGCTGCAAAAGGATCTTCTCCATTCTTTGGGGCAGCAAATGGATCTTTGTCTTCTTTTGGTGCTGAAAATGGATCTTCGTCAGCTTTTGGTGCTGAAAATGGATCTTCGTCAGCTTTTGGTGCTGAAAATGGATCTTCATCAGTTTTAGTTGGAGCCCCCCAAGGATCACTGCTGGCTGTTGTGTCAGTTGTGTCTGGTCTTGTGGGTGTGCCCCATGGATCTGTGGCCTCCTTGGGTTCTTTGGGGGCTCCCCATGTGTCTGGTTTCACCTCCTCCTCTGCTTTCTCTCCTCCCCAAGCACCTCCTTTAACGTCATTGCCTTTGCCTGCATCCTCCCATTTAAGCTCATCTTCAGTCATCTTGGCCTAGGATATTACCATTGCAAAATGACAAATGTAAACACAAACCCTTACTAATGGTCTAAACTCCTCCTGCTTACACAAACACTGAACTGATTAGTTGTTGAGTAATCAATTTCAATTGGTATTTGACCTACAGGATTTTGTACTCATAAGTATCCCCACAGCCGCCTGGTGCCTCTCAACCAAGGCAACAATGGAAAAAGGAGTCCAGCCCCTGTCCATGAATTGGGCACCAGAACCTTTGCAGTGCGTGATGGTGAGCCCCAATACTAAATAATGGGACCAAATGCCAACTTGAAACCAAAGAATCTGAACAACTCATTGCAATGCCTTATTGTTGATTGACTAAAACTTTGCATTAGTTTTTGGTTGATCATTTAACAATTTATATATGTATATATATTGGGCAATACATGTATCCTATCTATAGCAGGCAAAGGTTTAGTGTCTCATAGGATATAGTGGATATAATGTATTTGTAAGTATTGCATCCTTTTCCCATCATTCATGTGTCCTAGGCTTTTTTTTATAAATATGATACATAAACATTGGTTTCCCTAACAGAAAATACGACAGAATAAAAAAATAAATATACAGGGGGCAAACACCAAAACATGAACACCTGTGTGATATGTAAATTAAAACAGCAGCCATTCAAAAACTGTGTTGTGGAATGTACGGTTTTGTTGAAACTAGGATGTTGATGCTGACTTGTGGTTAGCCATAGCGGGACTATGGTATTAAGTGTTGTTGACTGCATTGTATTGTACAGGTACTTGCTATATGCTTACCCTCCTCTCTGCTTCTTTCTTCTCAGCTTCCTGTCTAAGACGCTCCTCTTTGCGGGCAGCAAAGGAAGCAGTCAAATCGGCCACCGAAGGGATGTTGTCTAAGGATGGAAGCCCTGAGCCCCCGGCCACGTAGCATGGCTTGTAGTTGGGATCCTTGATGGCATCAGTGGATGAGGCTGGTTAGAAGGGATGAAAAAGAGATTAAATGAGAGTTGTGTGAGAGACGCAGAAAAAATTTGAATTATACTAAAACGGTTGAAACAATGGGTGCTTAGCAGTGATACTAGGACAGAGGGCTCACCAGCAGAACTTTTTGATGTCTTCTCTCTGGTCTTGACAGCAAAGTCTCTCTCCTCCTTTAGTTTATCATCATCCTCCATAAGAACAAGGACAACCTTGGCCTTCTCTCTCACATTTGCACCCTGGGATAGACGTTTACATTAGACATGGCTGATTTGGCTCTGACCATTTGAGCAAAATCCTATCTAAGCCTGAAAAACGTATACCAGAAACAAACCACAAATGGTACAGGTCTTATAAATTTAACCAATAAATAAACTGTAAACTCTAAAACTAAACTCTGACATAACTCTTATGGGGCTAAGCAATCATGAAAGTGTCATGAAGTCAGGCTTTGTTTGTTTGTCAGACATTTGTTTGAGACAAACCTTTAATTGCAAACCTGGTGGTTAAAAGGACTGTGGTGATGGGATATTATGGGAACAATAATGAATAACCTTAATGTATAGCATGCAGCCTTCTAATGGATACTAAAAGGTCGTATGCTTTAGACATTATCAGGAAGCATGTATCACCTGATCTTTGCCATCCTTTTCTACAAAGCGATACTCTGTGAGGGCTTTGACGATGTAGATGTTGTCTTTCATTTTCAGAAGCACACGATCGTCACCAGTCTTTAACAGGTACTCCAGCAGTGTCAGGGACTGGTATGAAAAAAGCATGACAGTGAACAAATTAATGTGAAACAAATGGATGAAACAAAAATAAACTGACAATCCAAACAGTTTCCAACTGTTTTGTTTTTTATATAATTGTGGAATTTATAGGACAAAACAATAATGAAAGAAACAAAACATGACTTATATAAAATCATAGATTTGGTAGGAAAGGATAAGCAAGATGCAAAAACCTTAAAACATCCAATACTTAGATAGTAGTGGACACCAGTGTAACTGATATGCCAATACAAAGTCATATGACTGGCAAGTTACAATGGTGTGTTATGTTACTGAGTTGGTGATACCAGTAACATAATAGCAGATACGTGGTGCAGTTTAGGTCTTTACTAAAGACCAGATAAATAAAGCATCTCGTGTGAAAGAACAGAGAGTGCTTTCACTGAAGATCCTTGAAATGGTAATACATTTCAGTTGAGCTAGAACAGTTAAAAACTGCTGCATTGGTAAATGCAAAGTTCATTTGTAATCTTTTAAACTTTCGATATTACTGTACATGCAAAATATCCTGTTTTTGATCACATATTCTAACATCAAGAAACTTGAATTGGTTTGTTAAACTGTTGTTTTAACAAACCAATTCAGAGAAATTAGACCAGAGAAATGTTGTTGTATTGGCTTCTGGTCACAGCCCTTGTTTCCAAAAGAAAGCTACAGATCTTTGGGTGACCTTTTTTGCCTCAATTAATTATTATCTATGACCCATTCATCATAGACACCACAGAGGGATCTGGTGCTATATGTACCCATCAGCCACCAGTATCTACAAATAATGGGTGTATTTGAAAATGTCCTGTTTTAATAGATAAACTGAAATTTCAAGGATGACAGAATATCCATAATAATGACAGTGAAATGACTGTTCTGAAGTCTGAACACAACATGTTGGACTTGTTGTGCATTATCATTGTTACCTTGTGGATGTGTCTCCAGTTCTTGTCGTCTTTCAGGCGTTTCCAGAGCATCGTCATGATCTCGTTGCAGGCAACCACATTGTAGGTCAAATCAGAGATGTCAGCCATCTGAGTGCTGGATGGGCCCCATGGGTCATTAGATGTTGCCTCTCTCACCTGCAAAAGAAGCAAAGCAAGAAATGTCAGTGTTTAGGAAATATAAGGTGGTGGCAACTCCTTGCCATCATCTCATTTCATCATGTTAATAAAAATGCTAAGTTATCTGCCTTTTTATAAACGTTCATGTTTCATCCGATCATTATTTTAGCAAGAAACATATCCCCGACTGTAAAACCTGAAGGTTTGCATGTAAGAGAATAGCTCACTGTGACTTAAGAAAACGTATGCGTATGAAAATTTAAAAGAATGTCTTGTTCTATTATTCAATGACAACTTAACAATTTGTAGAAAATTAGGCACAATATATCTAAAATTTGTCACTGGATTTTAAAAAAATGGGATCCTACAGGCTTAAGATACTGAATATTGTGGTTTACATTGTTTTTAACCCATTGATTTCAGTTTCTCACCTTAACTTCAGCCTCGGAGTAGTTCTGGACCAGGTTCTTCAGCTGTCGGCGGAGCATAGAGGACGTCATGGTGTCTGGGGGGGGGGAAGGTGGGGAATCAAACCACCGTGATCTGATTCAGAGAAAACTCGTGAACAATTGCTGCATGCTTACAGAGTTGGCACAGAGAACTGGAAAAGAAGGATCCAAAAACATGCTTACACATAATCAAATAACACAACACATACACTCACATATGCCTACCTTTTGTAAAGTCCACCTGCTGTGCTGTCAAAGACTTATTTTTATGTTCCTCGGGTGCAGTTGCTGGCTCAGTGAGCGTACATCCTGCAGGTCTCTCTTCCCCCTGACTGCATTTGCTTGTCTCAGGATGTCAGAAACCAGATCCTACAGCTGCAGGTAGATACCAGTCAATAAGAAAAAAGAGCTGAGGCATGGGTTGGCACTGAGTGACAATGGTAAACAGAAAGGTAAGAATATATGACAGCAAAGCTAGACTAGAGGTGTTCCTACACCTGCTGTATGTGACAGCTCGTATCAGTTTGTCATAATCACTGCGACAAACACACAGATTCTCACCTAGGTTAGCTAACTCGCTAAGCTACAACCATGTAAGCTTCCAGCATCCTGGTGCTGCTGCTGTGAGAAAATATAAGTCAAAACCTAATTTGTAGTGCACCTGGATAACTGTAAGCCACATCATCTGTAAATTGACGTGTCAGTAGTCACGCAGAGTGTTTTCAGGACCTCGGAGAGCGACTGAAGAAGACCAGCAGCCGTCAATATGGCTAACGGTCGAGCGTTGTTGTTAAGCCAGCAACAATCAGCTTAAATATGACACTTTAGCGATCAACGGAAGGGTTTCAAACAGTCGCTGCTTTTAGTTAAAAACAACATCCACTGGTAGCGGCGTCGTTTTGTGTATTCTATATGCGTATTTGCAAAAACAAATAAGCACTAACCTCCAACATATCTTCGGCTATCTTCGAGGAGTCGACACGACGTGACGGTTTCCGCTTCCGCAGTTTTCAGGAGTCCACGCCCCTTTACGATAAATATAAACATTTTATATATATTTTTTATTTTTTACTTAGTTAGATGCCAATTTAAGTAAACATGTTCTGCGTCTTTTATTCTTAAATCTTTTATTTTTATTTTTATTTTTTTTTACAACAAAAAATATGAAGCAGTTTCCAGAGCGTAAAGTAACTGAGATTAACGTTAGTGAGTGAGCTTCAGCCAACGTCGTCTGGCGGTTGATAATAATAATAATAATAATAATAATAACAACAATAATAATGTTTATTAGTATAGCAACCTTTATACAAGAAATTGAGCTTAATGTGCTTTATATTACAACAAAGAAATTACATGCAACAAGTGCTCCACATAAGAAAATACATACAATGACTATGAAACAAGGATAAAATACCACAATTAATGGAAAATACAAAAAACTAACCCACTTGATAAAGATAGTGAAAACAAGATAAAGATGAGAATATAATACATAGAATGAATCTTTACAGGAGGTTAGGACCTCGCAAACAACACAAATCCCTCTCAGAAAACAACCGAATAAATAATGAGTCAGGTCACAAACACAACTCCCACATCAAAAACAGTTGATTCAAGATGGCGGCCGAGGGCGAGTACGAGTCGATCTTGTGCGTGAAATCCGATGTCAACGTTTATCGCATCCCGCCGCGAGCTTCAAACCGCTCATACAGGTAGAGAAATAACCTTAGGTTGTTGACGGCACTGTGAAATATGATGTAACGGTGTTTGGTGTCGCTCGGTGCGGGCATTTCACTTTCACTCCTCGCTGCCAGTGCATGCTTTCTGTAACGTTACGACTTCACGTTAATGTTGTTTTTTGGGGGAGACCGGGGATGAAAATAACGTTTCTTGTTGACACGGTGTAAACCGTTGGCAGGTGTTTCTGTGCCGCTTTGTTCTTCACGACGGTTGAGCTGTCTGTTATGAGGCGGAGGTGTTTGTCATCATGCCGGGGTCGATATGGGCGATGTGCCAAGACAGTCCCACTCGCTTGTGTGACAGCTTGGATATTGTCCTCATACAGTCAAACTACTGAATTAAGAAATGCCGTTTGAGGGGTTTTCTGGATAGTTTCTGCTTGAGGTTGTAATTACTGCGGTAGTCTGTTGACGTTGTCTCGATGGCATAGGGAGAGATTACACAAACTAATCAAAATGTTCATTAAGAACATTTGCATAGATCCACGCATATGCGTCATTTACACTTACAGACAGGCTGGTATTCAATCAAACTTCAAAGGTGCATATGCCCGATATAAACTATATTTTATTTCTCATAACTGTCAGTTAATTCTAGCATCCTGTCATGCAGAGATAAACATTCAAAAACCAGAGCAGCAGTCTGGACATAGCTGTCATTTATACTAAAATACTTGCACCAAGAAATGTTAAATAGCAAATGAAAATGCTTTGAGAAAGGTTTATTTGCACAATAACAAAACATGCCAATGTAAATATAGAAGAAACAAATATGCATTGTCCAAAAAAAGTAAACTTAAGCTGCAAAAATTTGAATTGCCACCTGATTTTTGTGTTTCACTTTATATAAATCAGTATATTTCCACCATTTCCACATTGGTGCAGAAAATCTCTCCAGACTGCAGGAAATTAAGTGTTTTAATACTCAAATGTTTCTGATGGCGGATTCCCGGACACCCCAATCATATATATTTCAGCACTGAATATGTATTCAAAATAGTGTTAAAATATCTTGTCTTGTTCTGACGAACTCAATATTTTGCATCTTCACGTCTCGTGAGCTACATCATCACACCCCTAATCTGAGCCCTTATGTCCCCACCACTTTTCAACAAAAAATAATGCCCTTGGATCCATTTGACCACCTACACCCTCCTATTACAGTATATATATATTTGCCCCATTTGAGATACAGTATGACTTTAGAAATTAGAAAGAAAGGTGAAGTGCGAAGGTTTACCCAAATTTTTAATCATGCCTAAGCTAAGTTAAAAAAATAACTAATAGACCTATGTATTGTAAAATTAGTTTAAGTTAGTGGCTTCCCAAAGGCTTCCAGAGTCAAATCTGAATTGATTCTTGTGATGATTGAAGTGATGCTAAGAACAAACAAAACAAAAAATGAAGTTTAATTTAGCAACTTCTTTCTTGTGTAATGAAATCCTCCACATTTCATATTTCTAAAAGAAGATTGCCTACTTAATATTAAGGGCTCACTATTTTAGGAAACACTGGTTTAATAAATAATATCTCTCTATAAACCATAATTCAATACTTTTCTGAAAAAAATAACTATGCTATGTAACATTTTCTTGACTGGTATTGATTTGAATGCTATTTCACTTGACTAATCAATACCATCACACAGTCTCTGTATCTATGGTAGTATTATGCAAAATGCTGTAATGTTCTTTGGATGATCAGATGTTTTAAAACTACTACGTTGATTTATTGAAATCCAGAGTTCTTAGCTCAGGGTTTATATTATATATCATATTAGATAGTTATGTTATTTAATATATCAGTGTTTATATCAATGTCCAGTATCAGTTTTTGTGAGTAAAATGTTAGTCCAACACCCTGTTTGTTTACAGGGCAGCTGACTGGAAGCTGGATTCTCCAGACTGGTCTGGTCGAATGAGAGTCACAGCCAAAGGCCAAGTGGCTTACATCAAACTGGAGGACAAGATCTCAGGTACGTCTATTAAACTCAATAATTACATGAAAGCAGCTCACACAAGCAGACTGTACATTACTGTAGACTGCAATGCAGTGCCTTAAACCTGCATTCTTTCTATATACCAGCAGGGGGTGACTCCACTGGTTGCAGAAACAAGTCAGATCGTATAGATTGTATTGATTTGTTACCTCAGTAAACACTTTCCTAATGAGTTTATTGTGTCAGTCGGTATTTTCATGTCCTTTTCACTACAGCTTGATGTTCATTTTGTAAATGATGGTCCCATTTAGAGTAACATAGACAATAAAGCAGGGTATGCTTTAGGGCGAGGCTTCCTTGTGATTGACAAGTTGCTACCACTGTGTCCTGTCAGTCAGGATAGAGGCGTAGCAATGCATATCCAACCTCTCTAGTCCAGATATGGTCACTTCTGATGCCAAAAAACCATGTGACAGCCAAAATGCCAAATTTGAGGATGGATGATTCCCTGTTTTGACACATGAATCACTCATTTTGATAATCATTGTCCTGCAGGGGAGCTTTTTGCCCAGGCCCCAATTAAGGAGTATCCCGGTGTTGCACTGGAAACGGTCAGCGACTCTAGCCGATACTTTGTTCTGCGGATACAGGATGACAATGGTGAGGATGTAAATGTTATAAAAATCCGAACTATTTTTTGGTGCCCACAACTCCAAAACATTTATTAAGCTTGCCCGTTACTATCAGCACATGGATTTGAACAGTGTTATGCCGGCTGTTGTTCATGTCAGTTACTGTAACAGCATTTCTTGTACGCAGGTCGCAGTGCTTTCATAGGAGTTGGCTTCGGGGACCGAGGGGACTCTTTTGATTTCAACGTGGCTTTGCAGGACCATTTCAAGTAAGGAGTGACGGTGTGATTTCAGCGAGATTACTGTCTTTCTCCTTTGAAACAAAATGCTGTCTTTGAGATATACAGTACTTGTAGAAAGCTGCATGCTGTAGTTTTTCTGAAAACTGCTGAGATGCGTTGTTTATTTCTGTATCCGTGCTGATGTGATGAGTGTCCCTGCATCCCTGCAGATGGGTGAAACAGGAGAATGAAATCAGTAAAAGTGCCCAGCTCGGGGATTCAGGACCAAAACTGGACTTAGGCTTTAAAGAGGGACAGACCATCACACTCAACATCGGGGTGAGAACCAAAATGTCCAGCTTTCAGTACATTTTCAGAACAATTAAAATAAAATTAGACTGTTGGCAAGTGTAGAAAGTGCGTGGTCTGGGATTGGCTCCAGCTGTGAAACAAAAACACAGATTTAAACACAAGGAAAAAACAAGTGTAAACAGTTTTTCAAGTACATGTTTAAAGGGATTATGCTAAATGTCATGTAAAGAAACTGGTGGTTAAAACGCAAAGGTAACGTGTAAACATTTTTAAAACCTCCAGGAACGTCTGAGTTGTTTTCTCTTCTCAAAAACATAATTTTTCTTTCTCTGTCTCCAGCAAGGTAGAAAGAGGGATAAACCCCGTCCACACAGCTCAGGTGGGTTTGGACTCCTCCCACCACCACCTGGATGCAAGATAGCCCCTCCTCCCTCATCAGGCTCATCCAATCACAACATAGTTCCTGAGATGGGCGGCACAGCAACAGGTAGATGGTCTAAATATACTTTCTGTGCAATAATATCAGTGAGCATTTACTTTACAAATGGAGCAATAAACCTCTTTTCAGTTTGTGATTGTGGGATACAACTGTATTTTAGCACAAGAGTCTTGTGCAGCTTTAACCTATAAGACTGACCTATTTTCTTAATAACTGCTTTAATTAGTTGCTGTTAAGTGAGTCATACGTTTTAAAGCTTCAGGCTGCAGAAAATGAAGTGTGTCAGTTTGTAAGCTTCTTATAATGAGCTGCGTGTTTCTCTCTATCTCTCTTGTCAGGCTGCCTGTTGGAGCTGGACAGTAGCAACTCTAACACAGTGGTTCAGTCAAACCCTAGTTCAGATCTTTGGGGAGACTTCTCTGCTCCTGCAAGGTAGACAACTTATTTCTTGTAATTTACACTATGTGGTATGTATTTGGTAACCCATTGCAATTATACACTTATGTGACTCTGGCAAAACATTGTAGGGATTTGTTTTCATTCAGCAAGAGCGTTAGTGAGGTTCAACAATGATGAAGGGTGATGACATTTTGCTCGCAGTTGGTGTTCTAGTTCGTCCCAAGGGTGTTGGATGGGGTTGAGATCAGGGCGCTGCGCTTCCAGTCAAGATCATCCTCACCAAACAAAATTCTTTACTGCCAAATTTAAAATACAATTAAATAATTCAATCATATAGTCATTTTAATATTTAAGGGAACTCATTTGTAAAAAGATGGGGATGATCTGACAGTGAGGGGTAAACTGTCTCTCTGAGTTGCAAAATTTATGATAAAATTATGAAATGAAGATATACTTTTGGCCATGAAATGTAAATTCAATCGCTATTTTATTTGTTTTATGAAACCTTGCATTTTAAATTTTGTGCATATTATACATAGCGTTTTTGTACATCTCAGGATGAAAAGTAGCACCGAGACTCATCTGTTGTTGTTTTTAGTGAATTTATTTTAAATATTTGTATGAGAGAGGTCATAACATGCAAAACACCGGAATTCCCTTTAATAACTGATATGATGTTATTAGAATACATAACAAACTAACATTAGTTTGTGTTTCCAGCTCTGTTCCATCACGACCACAAGACACCGGGAACTGGATCCAGTTTTGAGTTGTTGTGATTTCCATCTCGCCTGCATCTGTCTGTAGCTTCCTGTGCATCACACTGAGATTAACTCCCACACACTGATCCAAAAGCAGAGACCTGAAACACTACAGCTATAGAAACATCCCATGACATTTCAAGAATCATAGTTCTTTCAGATATTCTTGACAGGAAATGAAGCATTAATTTGTTAAAGCCATTACTTATGATATGAGCCATGTCCAATAATATTTAAGGGCTATGTGTGACGTCCCTGAGAGGCAGGTTTTCCTCTTTTATGTATCTGCATCGTCTCCCGCTACAGATGACTCTCTGGACAGAGCTTAACCTTTAGATCTGGCATGTTTATGTCACTGCAACAGCTCCCCCTGCAGGCACTGCAGAGTGCTACATCTTAAGAAAAGGCACCAGTGCTTTGCATATCCCGCTGTAAATAATGTGCAGTGAGCTACAGAGCTTAGCTAAAGTGAAGGCTACATTAACTGTAAGACACAAATCAAAAAGGAAATTCAGACATTTTTTTTTATTGCTTTACATTTGGCACTTAAATCTTATTTTTGTCAGCCTTATTATTTCTAATTAAATTAGAGATTTCATCATTTCAGTGATCCATGTAACTTGTTTGATATAAAGTCCTGAAGACAGAACAGTTTGAGATAAAACACTGTTTTACCTCCATTTACAAGAGTTTTCACTTAGAAACGTTGGGTTTTTAGTCTGAGCAGGGGGTTAAATGACTGACTCGTTCCCACCCTCACACTGTGAATTGTGGAGTAGTACAGCCTTGTCCACACGTCTGAAAAGATCTGTATTTAAAATAACTACTGTAGGTCTAAAGTGGGGTTTGATTACATAATGCAATGGTGACTTGAAGATGAAACTTCAAAATGTTCAGATTAGCTTTGCTTTGTGGGGTATGAAAACTAAATTGTCAAGATTTCAACTCTTCTCTGAACTCAGATGCAATTCTTTGCTTAAAACACGTTTATCATCTAAACTACTGGTATAGTTATCGCCAATTATCAATTGTACAGTGTTTAGTGTGATTAAAGAAACACTGAGATGATGAAGATAATGTGGGATGAGATACTGTAGGAAGAATGTTTTAAAATATGTTTATAGAAATATATGGAGTACATTAACATTCCTTTCTGCTGTATCATATCTATATATTTATGTTTACAATGTAAAATCATATGTGTTTACTACTGGGGGCTTGTTATCAACAGGCTTATTTAATTATGTAGCTCTGAAATCAGTAGCCAAATCCAGACACACATTCATAACTGTCAATTATATACATTTTATTTTACTTAAATAAACTAAGTATTAATTATTTGGTGATAGGTATTTGTTTGCTGACAGTAAATGAAAACTACTGAAATACTTAATTTAAATTTTTTTTTCTTTTACTCCTGTGAAAACAGCATCTCATCCCAATTAAGGGAATTAAATAAATGAGGTAAACCAGGGCAGGAATTTAGGACTAGTTATCAGCAATTTTGCATGAAAAGCAGTTATTTTCCTCAAAGATTATCAGAGGGAAGATCGAATG
This sequence comes from Micropterus dolomieu, assembly GCF_021292245.1. Lineage (NCBI taxonomy): Eukaryota > Metazoa > Chordata > Actinopteri > Centrarchiformes > Centrarchidae > Micropterus > Micropterus dolomieu. The sequence goes on from NC_060158.1 coordinate 5,472,442, forward strand.
TGGGGATGGTTGGCAAGTAAATCTTCAGATTCACTTCTTGCCTGTCCACCAGATTTACATTTAGATGTTTAAAGAGCAGTCTTTCTGCATCCCCTGCATCTCCGAAATGGTCTCCTCCTGTGAAAACCAGTGTTATGTTAAAGAGAAAACAGACTGAGAGGTGAGTAAGACGACTTACACGTCAGTCTAATGTGCTGTTCACAGCACAGAAGCAGAGTTACTGGGATGTGATGGCTTGAGAAGTGCACATACAATCAATTTACTTGCTGCAAGTAAGAATAGATCTTGATGAACAAGTAAATACAATTCCAGATGCAGAAGCTGTTCAGCATGACTCAGTGCTAATGTTTCACAGCAGTTTTAGACAGTGAGGAAAATATTTGCTTAAAAGAGCAGTTTGGGAAATATGCTTATTCACCTTCTTGCGGAGAGTTCAATGCGAATATAGAAACTACTCTTGTTCTGCGCACTTATATGAAGCTGGAGCCAGCAGCCGGGTATATTAGCTTAGCTTAGCATAAAGAATGAAAACTATGGAAACTGCATGGCTCTGTCCAAAGGGAAAATCCACCCAGAAGCACCTCTAAGTCTCACTATTTAACACATTGCATCTCGTTTGTTTATATTTCCTAAAATGTCGACCATAACCTCCCTTATGCTGTTGTCCCCGTGTAGCTTATTCAGACAATAAAATTACATCAGAAAGGCTCTTTTACTGAACCCAGGTGTACTGTTAGAGATTTGAACACACCAGTCTCAGGACTGAAGGCGAGGAAAAACAAAATGATTGTGTTACTTCATCCAAGGAATGTCTTAATGGCAGTAAATGATATGTGAATCTTTGTGCTGAAAAGGCTTTGGCCTATTGAGAATTTAGACGGTGTTTACATGACTTTGACATATGAATTGTGATAACCATTTCTTGACTGTGAATTAATTTGGGCTGATTGATATAATATGTTGTGTTTACATCGCTTGTATTGCTGACTAAAATAAAAATATGTCTCCCATTCCTCACATATTGTAAAATCACTGGACTAACACTTGATTTGAGGCCAATTTAATGAGAAAGAGGCAATAAATCCTTTCAAAGGATGCTTGATGTCTTGTTCTTATTTTGAGTACTGCAGTATCAGAAAAAGTAATTAATTTGCATTCAAAGTGCTACAGGAGAAATTATAATCTGAATTATACTTCTACTAGACTTGAATTAGCTTTAGTAACATCCTGAAGGTGGTGCCAAAACACTGGTGTGGCAAACAATTTACATCTCATGACCCCCTGAATCACTGAAATGGCCTGATTAGCACTTATGTGACCCCACATCTCTTACATCAAGTCTAAAAATCAAAACGATGGAACATCAAGCCTATAAAAAAGACTAGATCAATTTGCGGTGACTTGGTGAGTGTTATTATTACTAGGTATTATTAGGTATGATGACTAAAAGATACAAGTTGTAATAAACTAATTATCCTTTAACCCTGATTTCACCTGAATTCCTATGGTCACTGGTTTAAAACAACTACATTTAGTTAAGTATTGCAGTTAATGCTCTTTACTTTTGTTCCGCTTACACCGATCAGCCATAACATTATGACCACTTTACTTTAATTTGCTGCCCATGACCCTGTTGCCGGTTCACCTCTTTTCATTCCTTGCACTACTTTTGATAGGTAGTGACCACTGCAGACTGTTTTGGAGATGCTCCTACCCAGTCGCCTAATACTGTATATCCCACCCACTGACAGATGCCATAACAAGATAATCAGTGTTATTCACTTCCCCTGTCAATGTTGTGGCTGATTGGCGTATATTAGGCACCTATTAAGCCAAAGTGTGTTATATGTTTGAATACAACACTTCTATGTAGTAGCTAAAATAGCTCCATATTGATGGTATGTATTTTGATTGTAGGGTTTTTACAACATTTAAATGTATTTCTTTACACTGTGTTATTCCAACTTTTACATAAATACAGGTTTTAAATACCTCCTCCACCACTGCCCCTTGCTATTGCACGGCAGAGAGATCCCACCATTATACACTCTGTAAGAAGTTAGTTAGGGAAGAAAGGGAGACAGTCTCAGTAGAAGTGAGAAATATTGTGTAAGGTTAGGACATGACCTCACTGAGCAGTAGCTTTTAGCTCTGCTGACAGACAGAAAAAGAGAACGAGACAGCTGGATGGACACATTGAGGGAGAGAAGAGGAAACTGGTGACAGTGTCAGATCTCGCTGACCTCTCCAGAGCTTCATCAGGAACACGATTCATCTTCCTCTGATTTTCTTGTCACCTCTCTTCAACTCTGAGGCGCACTGTAGCCTTTTATCAAGTGTGAGAGCGCTGAACATGTAAGATCTGTGTGCAAACTTGTTCTGAGTGTGCTGTGTGAGAACTTTAGATCATGTGTTGATGTGTGTGAGAGTGTGTATAACTCCTCTTGTAATCTGGATCACCCCCTGCTCTGTAACCCACACCGAGCAGCAGCACATCTCTCCAAAACACCATCAGATATGTCTTATTGATGGATTGATTTGGATCTGTGTTACAGCCAAACTTAAATTACAGAGAAATTCAGGAAATTCATTCAGTTTTAATACACTTGATATCCCTGCATGCTTGCTGAAGATAACGTTCCCCTTTCCAGAGAACTTTCCCATCTATCATTATCAGATTGATGGAGGGATCAGATGTAAAGGTTCAGCATGTAACTCAAATACAAACTCTACAATAACCCCATCACAAAAAGTTCAAGTATAACATGGGATTGTTTATTTAATGGGTTTCATATCTCTTAAGGTGTTTTCAGAAGAGTGGTTGCCGTGTCCGCCAGTTTATTTACTGCTGCATTCAGAGTTTATGATGGTTCATCTTTTTTAACATGCCACACTGCAGCTAGTTGTGTGACCATGGCAGAGACTATAGCGAGGGAAATTAGGAGTTAGTTTTACTGTATCTGAGTTCCCTGAGTTATACACCTTTTCACCAGTAGAGAACTATTAAGAGAAATGACACCTGATGATGGTGCTAGATAAAGTCTACCACATTTCATGAAATTCCATCCAATAACTGGATCCGATAATTGCCAATTTGTGTACCATTAATTGAATCTCCCTTAAAGAAGAAAATGCTTAAAGAAGTCTGACTGTACAGAAATCTTAGACAAAACGAGGCAGGTTAAATTAATTTACTGCCTTTTTTATTACCTCAGTAAATACTTTCCTAATGGTTTTATGGTCTCAGCTAGTTTCAAGTCTTACCATAAACCAAGGTATGCTTTAGGGCATGGGTCACTTGTGATTGACAAGTTGGTACCATGGCAACCTGTCAGTGCAGCTCCTCTACTACACCCTCTCGTCCAAATATCTCTCTGTCTGATCCATCTTGTAGGGGTTTGAGAGACAGACACATAGACTAGATGGCCAACACACTCCAAGAGGACTTAGGTCACTAACTCTAATCTTAGTTTAGCATCACTTTCAATGCCACATACATCAGCACTTCATAAGATAAATAGACAAGTATGTTTTATTATTTGGCTTTAGGTTGTGATGAGAAGAATTCAGAGCAGCTGCCTAGTCATGATATCGCAGTCAGAAAACGACATGTACCCATTAGAGAAGACCTGTTTGCCTTCTGCAGATCCAAATGGAATAACTCCATGTTTCTTTCAAGTCAGGTGCTCAACACTGCTGCAGCGATGTGTTTTTTAACCAAACCAGTGTCAAGTCAGTTAATTTTGGTCCAGTTTGAAATAATAATATTGGCAAATATTGCATTGGTTGCCATTAAATTAAGTATAGACTTTCTTGGTCCCCAGAGGATGAATCTCTAAAGGCACTGCAAGACATGCTGTGTCTCCCAAAGAATCCCTGATAGGAAACAGGTGCTAGTTTCAAGATTAATTTAACTGCTGATCCTAACTGGCCTCAATAAGGCCTCTGTGGTTTAAAATGTCCAGAAAGAGACAGCATTTATTCACATTCAAACAGCAGAAACTTAAAGGATAAGTCCTGTTAATAACTTAGATCTTACTTTCAAAGTTTTGTCCATCATTCCTGAAAATACAGCGTCATGATACAACATAGATCACTGTTTATAGCTGTCAAAGGCAGTAGTGGAAAGCTGAACAAAGTGAGATGTGATAATGGTAAAATAACGACACATTTTCACACAGTCCCACCTGGAAGGCATTGACTCAGTTGAAACCCTCCTTACTTTCTAACCTCTGCACACATGACCTATCAGTGTGTGATGTGGTTTTGAATATTGGATTGTCTGTTTTGAAAAGGTACTGAACTTCTTGGATGCAACCAGGGTTTCAGATGCTGTTTGACGATCCAACAAGCACTTTGGATTGAAGCATAACAACACTTTTACTCTTGAACTTTTTCAGTACTTGTCACCTTCGCTACATCTCTTTCAGCTTACCTTGTCTCATAAACATTAAAATATATCTGGCAATAAGACCTGTAAAGAGCCATTCTAATATTAATAATAATACTGGGGATTTTCCAAAAAACGGCAGTCTGCCGCACTCATCGTCTTCACTTTATTGAATCCTCTGCTAGATGATTTAAATACTCTATTGTAAGTGCATTTAAGTTGTAGTTCTTTGTAGTTACAATAGCAGCTGCTATAATGTGATAAGATTATGTAGCACACCTTTATTAGCAGACACTTGTCACTTCTACAAATATATCACAGTATTACTATATGTCATATTTTGTAGTGTTTTGTGATGTCTTCATTTTCAGTCAAATATTGTCTTACTATTTATTACTGTAATAAAATGTTATGTATTTATGATCTGTCCTCTTCACAACTTCTAGCCTTACTTTTCTCCCTTTCTCAGTGACACATTCGCTAGACAAACACACACCCAAACACAGTCACACTCACTGTTACTCACTGGCATACTTAAAACGCACAGCGTTAATGCAACATATCAGGTGAAATGTCAGGAGAGGAATCTATATCGGAGTGGTTCACAGACCACCGGCAAGTGTCCCCCCTGTGACCCTCCGTGTGAGATGGTAATGAAACTGTCTTCCTTTAATTAGCTTGCAAATTCATGAGCTTTGGCTCAGGATGGTTTGTGAGATAAAGTTGTTCCTCCTTACAGATGCTCTCTTTATCGTTTTAATCAAAAACATAAAGAATTTTTTTGTCGACTCAAACCAGCAACAATATAATATTTGACACTGAGTGATTTAGGTGCTGCTGGAGTAAGCAGGCGGTGGAGCGGAGTTTAAAGGTTAGAGTCACTAATGATCACTTTTTCCTTTTAAGTTTTCAAGGAAACATGAACCAGCACCTTGACAGGATGATTTAGGTGGAGGTGTGTGTCTCAGGTGGTTCATGGGTAGTGAGTCAGTGAGTACATACAGTTGGAAATCCTGCATTCATGTCCTATTATACCAGCATGTCCTCTATTTGACTAAATATTTCTGTAATGACGCGACATTCTCTGTGCTTTGATTTGGTAGCCCGTCTGGTGGCACGTGCATGTTAGTGCAAGTGAGCACTTTGGCTGTAAAACTGTTAACTTTGAGTTAAAACGTCTGTTTCCTTTCTCACCTAACATTGTGAATTATAGCTCCTTTATGAACATATTTGCAAATGCATTGAAACTCATGTTTGGTTTTATATGTGCATGTGTTATTGATTGTGTGTAAGAACCCTTTATCTTTTAAATCTCTTTTCAGGAACTAAAAAGAATAGCCTTATACTTTTAGCTTTACCAAGCATGTTGGAGTTTATCCAACTGATGTGATCTGATGTTTCACAAGCATATGTTTATTTAAGATAAGAAAGTGGATTTTCAAGGTTGCATTTGGTAAAACATGACATCTGTATGATCCGTTTCTCCCTCTGTCCTTACATTTGTTGTGAGGAATTATTTTAAAAATAAGTGTCTTATAGTGTCATTTTTGCAGAAACTGGCACTATATCCTGACAGTAAAACATGTGACAGATAATCTGTAAAAAGCAACACTTGTTTATGTTATAAGTGAAACAAGTAGGTATCCAGCTGATTGTACTGGCATTAGAGTTCAGTGTGTGACTTGGCAAGACAGTGAGGCTGAGGGGGTCACGGCACATACATGGCGTCGAAAGGTTGTATAGTGTCAAATTTACAACTGAGGATCTATTTTTGAAAACATCTGGGTAAGCTCTCCAGATGGTCCTCAATGTGTGTGTCTGTGTGTGTGTGTGTGGGCCTGTGATCTATTTGAATTGGCGTATAATCTTACAAGAACATTATTGAGATATGAGCATGCCAGGCCATGTTTTTTTAAGGTCAACATACTTAAAATCAGTTCGTAGATTTATTTATTTGCAGAGAATTGTCAGATATGAGTTTTTATTATGTAAAGTAAAACCATTCATTGTGCTATTAAACTGCTTAAGTCACAAAAAAAAGCCTATAACAATAATTTTATAAATTCTTTTACATTGTACACTTGAAAAATATTTCAGTAGTTGTATTTTGTAACATTACATTTAATACATTTGATACAGAGTACATTTAACATACAAAATAAGAGAAGACAAGATATGTGCTACAGCAAAAGCAAACAGCTTAGGTGCTAACATGCTAAAATACAAAACTCTGCCATGTTAGCTAAAGGTTGCTAGCTGCCAGCTTCGTTTACAGTGCTAGAACAGTGCTACACAAGTGCTACTAAAATATAGGCAGCATGGAAATATTTACTTCCAGTATCTGTAAGTGTCTATGAATACATTTACATTTAGTTAATATTTCTTATTATTTGAAGCGTTGAGTAGACAAAAAATTGTGTTGTGCTCCTTTCAGTCTGCTAGCAGACGTGTTTATGGCTACTGCAGTTTATGCAGTTCATAACCTATTACGATGTAAACACTCTAAAGTCTAGACCCAAATATAGATTCGGTGCGCTAAAGAGGGTATCTTTTACAAGTGCATGCTACCATTACAGCACTACTTATTACAAATAATCCCCAGAACTGCAGCTGTTACACCACTGACTTATCAAGTTATTTTTTAATCTGATATATAGAGTAAATGCTTGAGTAAATCTTATTTATTAATTAAAGACATTTGGTTAAATTAATTTACTTCCAAAAACAAATGAGAAAAAAACAGATATCCCATAAATCAAATGTTTTCATTTGACAGTGTCCTCTTGCATCGAACATTTAGTGTAGAGGCTTAGTCTCTCAGACTGCAACAATAATTTGTGTTGTTTATTAATCTTGATGAAATATAATAATCTTATTAAGACGCACAGCGTAACATATCAATCAAATACCTGTTATTGGTTCTAAGAGCTTTAAATGATGTCTTCAGATGTCTTTTTTTGTTAGTCCAAATTCCAATTAACAGTCACATTAAACAAAGAAAAATCACCAAGGCTTTCCAGTGTCCATAGCTTGTATCCATAATGGCTTTACTATAACTGTTTAACTATAAACTAAAAACAGTATTAGTCAGATTTAATAAATTAAACCTAAACATCACATATCTTTGATATAATGTCATGTAAAAGTTGACCAGTATTTGCCTTATTATTCATCAGTATATAAATCAGATTACAAATCTCCCTATCGTTCTCCTCTTCCCTCCATCTCTTTCATGTTCCTGATTGCTCCTTTCCCTCTGCTCTTCTTCCTCTCCTCCTCCAGCCGCATCCTCTCCCTCTCCATCACCCAGTCCCCTCCGAGGTAACTCAGCATATCCTCAGGTCGTCCACGAAGCCGAGGCCTCGGGTCGAGGAGCGACTGGAAGAAGGAACAGGCCAGCGGGGTCAAACATGCAAACTGGGGCGCTGTGGGAGGACGTTCTTTCTGTTCAAGTTCTACCCCAATTAACTCAATGACATCCTGTGCGCTCTCACCCTGTGGCTCTGCCCACACGTCCAGTTTGTCATCAGGGCTTTTTGCTGTGTCAAACCATTCCTGATATTTCAGGTATGAGTGGCAGTCTCTGGTTGTTTCAGCCCAGGGATGACTGCCGGTGAGCATGGCGTAGGTCAGGATCCCCAGCGCCCAGCTGTCCGTGCTAGGCTCCACAGACACCCAAACTCGTGCCTTCTTTTTCTTCTCACCATCCTCCTTAACACCATCATTCCCATCATTCATGCTTCTCCAGCTATCCTCATTTCCGCGAGCGATCTCGGCCTCAGGGGTACAGTAGGGAGAGCTATACCAGACCTCCGGGACCCTTGTGCCCCTGGCCTTCACCTGGTGTAGAAATTAAGTTATTTGTCAATTCTATCTAACACAGAAACCTGTAAAATACAATAAATATTATGGAATTAAAAAAAATAATCCTGTAAATTGACACATATCATTTAAACCCTCGACTGTTTATGCTCAATCTTTACCTGCTTCCATGCTCATGGCATAGACCCTGTATTGTTTTGTTAGGAATACCACACATCAAAAGGTCCTCTAAATTAAATAACAAAATACACTGTTTATCCATACCCTTTAGATACATACTTTCAGACAGACAACATAATTTGTCTGTGCTTTCCAAAACTGCAACAAATCACTGCTGAAAATGAATCATGATACTAAAATGCTGTCGCTCACGTTTGGTTATTCTTAGGCACAAAGGCAACTTGGTTAGGAAAAGACGATGGTTTGGGTTGTAATACGTACTGTTAGGGTTAGGGAATGAACATTGTCATTGTAAAGAAAAGTATGTGTGGGTGGGAACAAGAAACGGAAAGTGGTTACTCAAAGAATTAAAGTCTGATGTTTTGTTGACCTGTTCATCCACCCAGACTTCCTCCCTTTGTGGACTAATGGACCCTCTATTACATCACTTGACTTCCTCTTTGCTCGCTCCAGTCATGATTACAAGGCCACTGGAGAGCTTTGTCACTTGGATGTAAATATCTGTCATTCTGTGGCAGTGGCTTAAATAACTAATGTTATCATTCTCCTTGGGAGGAGAGGCTTCATACATTGTTAGGCTTCTCAAAAATGTCACCATTTGACAGTTGAGTGGTACAGTACCATATGTATTTTACACTGACCATGCCAAAGTCTCCTAGTTTGACCCAGCGGCAGGCAGAGTCACACAGGAAGATGTTCTCTGGTTTGACGTCTCTGTGGACAAAACCAAGAGAGTGCAGGTGGGACAGAGCGCCACACAGCTGGGACACCACCCGCTGACAACAGTCCTCCTCCATACCGACCTGATGAGGAGAAGGAGAATGATGTGTGAGCTATACTGAAAGATCTGAAAGAAGTCTAAATGAAAAGTAAATATATGTCAAAAAGTTACACATCATTTCTATTGCTTACGTTTTATGTTAAAGTGATTAGATGACTGCAAACCTTTATAGTCATGACTAAAAATTTTCTAGTAGCAGAAACTCTAGATCCAAGAAATCTAAGCATCTGTTATTCCTTAATCTGATGACAATCTGGTCATTACACTTTATTGCCCACTTTTGCAGAAAGTGGTAAGATGACCACAAAAACATTGATTAATACAGCATGTGCTGTACTAGTCATAATAATGACTTAATAGCTCTGTTGAAATAGCTGTAACCTCAGGCAAGATGACATCATAGAGATCACCAAAGAGGCTTGCTTGCTGAGCAAAGACGTAGTGCAAAGGCGTGGAGTAGGCGATTCCTAGCGCTCTGGTCAGGGATGGGTGGGTACAGAACGACAGAGAGAGGTTATACTCCCTCAGGAAAGAGAAAAGAGAGGTGGACTCACGAGGGAAGAATTTCAGAGCCATTGGAGTACCTGGAAGATAAAAGGGAAAGTTAATGATTTATGTCTCTCTTTTTTATGTGTTGGAGCTATAATGAACAGGCGTTCGTATCCCCCTCACCTCTCTTCCTGTGTACAGCTAGCATGACTTTGCCATATGACCCTTCACCCAGGAGCTTTAGGACCTTGAAGTGCTCTGATGTGTCCATTGGTGTCAGAGACTGAGCCGTCAGATGGCACATTTCATCCAGGAGCTTTGTGGCAGCCTGGACACACACATACACAACAAAACCGTGACGTTAAATGTATTTTTTTAGAGCAGAAGTTAGATTATTGGCAAACCTGACACGTGAATGTGCTTTGTGCAGATTCCCAAGCCAACATATTACGTATTACTAAATTGTTTTCCCAATTACACTGTGGTGACAGACATAATTGTGGTCTGGATCAGAGGCAACATCGTTTGAGTGAATGAAGCGCTGCATTTATCTACCACACTGGAGCCAGTCAAGATGAATAAACACAACATTTTAGTGCTTCTTTTCAGAGTCGAGTCCCTTGTAGCTCTTTGGTATGTAACACGACCAGTGCCGTGATGATTGTTGTCATGGTGAGGCTGGCATACCCTGATCCAAGGCTATAAACATGTCTGTTAATAGCTTCATGAAATCCTTTGACACACACACACACACACACACACACACACTGGTCTTTGTTTTGTCTGATGGAACGTTGATGTTTCCACCACAGCTGGCACCCTTGGGCCCAGGCTGGGCTTTGGTGTCACCCTTACATCCAGACATGGGGCAGCTCATTACAGCTCATTAAAGAAAAACTCAGAGCTGTGAATGTGCCGTACACAGATACTCCCAGCTGAGGCTTCACTCACACCGACAATCACTACATTTTGGGCAGATTTTATGATTTGTCCAGTTAAAAACATAAAATTTAAGAAGTAAAACTAGGGGGCTGCCTGTTTTCAATGAAAGGCATGATTGATAAATGCAAGTACAGTTTAAATTTAATTAATAAGGATTTTCAAGAGCATCACACTGACAGAGATTTCCTTTATCTGCATCTACCATGTTTCATTAGAAAGATGCAATACGAAAAAATCATTTATGTACTACTTTGTGATTACCGGTAAAGAGAATCAAAATGTTCAATAGCCTATATTTCATATATAATAATAATAAATCATATGTGTTGCAGTATCAGTCCAGCATATATGGCAGTGTTATGCCATATGATCAGCATTGATGTGAATACAAATAGAGTGAGAGGTCTCAGTGGTTTGTGCCGTGCTCCAATTACTGAGCTATTTAGGCCTGTCTGAGACAAACACCCACTGTAAGATCAATATCGGGGGTTAACGGGGTATTCAGTGAGCAGCATAGCTGACGTGCTCAGAGTTGGTCGGGTTTAGAAGAGTGTAAGAGGAGGTGACACCGGTCTGAGCCAGCACAGAACAACTCCAATAGCCTCTCTGTGCGATGCCGGGCTGAATGCCCACTCTGACACACAAGATTGGACCTCTAATGACTGGTGTGTGTGTGTTTCAGAGATAAATGTCCTGAGGATGTCCTCTACATGGAAATGTATCTCTCTGGACCGCATAAGTGTGATGAATGACAACATGTTCAACATGTTCTGTCAATACGTGTGTGTGTGTGTGTGTGTGTTTGTATCAGTGTGTACTGGGACATACTTTTGCAAACAATATATAATCTATAAAATACATGCAGTAATCAATATTTGAGCTTGACAGGAAATCCGTCTGGTTTTCAGGTACGTTCTTCATGCATTTAATAAAATATTTTACTATGTATTTTCAACAGGTTTCAGGAATATTAAACAATATCTTTGTGAATAAAACATAACCTGCAAAATGTTTACATATATGATCAAATGTTTAAGAGTTCAAGTTGATGAGCTGATGCTAGATTAGACATCAAAGCCTCAATCTGAACATCAAGATATATTAAGAAAGATTCTTTTGAAGAATTACTTAGTCCACATATTCCAATTCAATTTTAATCATTCTACTGAATTTCAACTGAGCTAGAGGAACTCACCACAAGTACTGTCATTTTGCAATTAGTCTGAAATGTTCTTTAAATGTGTTACAAATTTAAACATTTAACTTCTATAGGATTTTGACTTTATTATAGGTCACAAACACCCATTACTGAACTGTTATAAATGGGAAAGATATCATTTCTGTAATGAAATAGACAACAAAAGATCTAATGGGGAACTCAGTGTGGGTATCTGTAGTTTCTGATGACATGACATTTAACAGAATTTTACACTGCAAGAAATACATTTATGCCTTTAACATTGTTTGAAAATCTGCTTCACAACAATACTCCAAAGATATATATGACATTTTACTTCTAATAACAATTACCTGTTATTTAAATGGTCAGTTTACCTAACTTACGAAAATATTAATTTTCTCATAACAACAGCTTTCATAGCAACTATTTGTTTAATTTGAAATAGTTCCCATGAAAACTACTCGCAGAGATGCTCAATGCAGTGTGCACCACAAATTAAATTAAATTCACCTCCATTGTATTCAGGTGAGAAATTGAATGAATTTATGAAAACCTCAGTTGATTTCGGAGCAGTGAGGAAATCCCTACACCAGTTTTGACTTACTGTCATGTTGGAGCTGTGGTTCAGTTCAGCGTGGTTGAGCTTCAGTGAAAAATTTGCCCAACATAAATTTCCGTCCTGCTCTTCATTTAGCAGGTGCACCTCACAGGATATCCTTCACAGGTCTTCATCTGCAGTCTTCTTTCCACCTACAGCTCCAAACTGTGGGAGAGTCAGTCGGCTGCAGCGAGAGTGTGGTTTTAGTTTGCAGTCAATTGAGAAACTCTCCAAACTGTCCGTCGAGTTCGCTGAAAGATTTCATGTCTGCTGCTGCTGCAACTTTTATCCCAATGTCTGCCCACACTTCCACTCCTCCCCCTGTCCTCCCTCTGCTGCTGCTGCACTGCAGGGTGGATTATGTGCATGTCCGCATGTGTGTGTACACGCTCTAGTACTTTTATCTTTGACCAGTTGGAGTTTTAGACCAAGTGTTCTGGAGCAAGACACTTAACCTCTAGTTGCTCCAGAGGCATGCAACTTCTGACATACAGTACACAGCAATGGATAAAAGCATCAACTGAAGGAGTAAATGTAAATGTAAATCATATGGGGTGATACTCGATGGCTTGATAACAGTTGAATCATGCATGCATGATATTAAAGAGGTCATATCCTTTATTGAGTTATATATATATATTTTGTGCATGTTTGCAAAGTGAAAAAGCTCAAAGTCGACCTCAAAGGCAGGGCCTATGTCCCATAGAAAACACTGCTCTGAACTGCCTGAAAACAGCTTGTTTGTACTCCGGCCTTTTCCCTTTGATCCCTGTCACGTCCCAGCAAAATGAGTGTCATGATGCTCATCAAGTGGCTAGTCCGACACGCCCTCAAAAACACCGGTGGAATAACACACTGAGCTGCAGCACACAGTGACAAGACGTCCGCCTGCTGCCTCTCCTCTCCCTTCCAAACACTAGCTACGCTCCAGGCAGTCAATGGACATAAAGTTGTTACTGTGATGTAGAGAGTTAAAACTTTATGGATGAAAGATACATTTGTTCACCGTTCTGAAACTCTTGCTCCAGTCCATGTTGCCAAGCTGGTAAGGGGAACATATACACCTAAACCGAAGATGTGTTTACCGGCTTCTCAGGACCTATAAATCCCTACTCTGCCTCTGATTGGCTAGTAGTCCTTAACTTGGAATTGCGCATGTGCAACTCCCCAAAAAGATATACTGTAGCAATGTGCAGTATGAAAAAATTATGGTGTTTTCTGAAAATGAGCATGATATGACCTTGTCCTCGAACACGTCCTCATATGAATAAGAAAATTAAATAATATGTAAGACCAAGTTTAACACGTGGTAAACATTCATTGTTTGGTTAGGTTTAGACAAGTTAAGGAAAAGAGTGTGATTTGGGTTAAAATAAGTACATTATGTAAGTCACGTGACATGATCTACAAAACAGTATTCAACTTAAAACATGTAAAGTTTTACGTTCTTTCACACGGTATTCAAACCTCACTCTAAGTGAAATGCCTTACCTTACTTGACACATCCATCCACTCCACAGTCCTTACACAGACTTTGTTGCTCTTTATACTACGTCACCTGAATTATTCTGCCACGAGAGGTCGTAGCCTAACAAAAAACGAAAATATGGTTTGTAATAAGCTACTTAATCGACCTATGTGGCTGTTTTTCTGGTGAAGACGTGCTGTAAAATTTCACTGTATGGTTATTGTTGACAGAACTTTGCAACATAATCTTGGTGCTGTGGTATGATAAAAATCCTTAAACAGCAGAAAATTTTTAGCTTGATACAAATTAAGATAACTAAAGACATGTACAGGACCAGTCTCTTGCCAAAGTATATATTGTTGTAACCTTGCTGAGAGATGTACTGTATGATAGTTTCTTATCTGACATCCCTGTCAGCAGGATGACATTGTTTGTCTGTGTACTTTTCAGTTTTATAATGTGACAACACTATGGTTAGGTTTAGGGAAACATCATGGTTTGGGTTAAAAGACCAGCCTGCTACATTAAGGTTTGGTTACAATAATAAGAGCTTTGTTAAGGTTCAGGAACAATCGTGGTCATGGTTTAAAGAAATCAAGGTTAAACATTGAAACTTTTACCCGTCCCCGACCTCCTCCCCACATGGACTTTGCCACTCTATTACAACATTACCTATTTCCTCCTTTGCTCGTGATTTCTCCAGCAACTCAAGTGCTTGATGTGCGTTGATGTAAATATTATGTTGCTTTGGGGAACTTGCTGAATAAGTATGTAGTTACATTAGTTGGTGCTCCCGTCCCCTTTGCAGATGTGATTGTGTTTTCCCTGTCTCTGTCCAGAAAATATTTAGCTGTTGATCTGTCATTCTGCATATTTTCACATGTCACTCTCGTACAAACCATGTCTTTCTTTCTACCCCTCTCTCTATTTTCAGCCAAAGGATTTTCCTCTAACACCCAGACCCCCTGTGGGTTTCAGATCCAGCTCTCAGCTGCTACCACTGACCGCACGTACAACTGCTGGATCACTCACACTTTCCCTGGAGGCCAGCACAGGGTAAGTCTGTCTGTGTATGAGATCATCTGTCTGTGGCCACATGTCATCACATTGACATTATGCAAGTCACTGTCAATTCAGGTCACTTATGGAGTTCACAGCTGAACAGCAGTGGTCTGTACATTCCCATGTGTGTCACCCAGCTTTGTGTGGACGCTTTTATCCTCAGTGCTTTACGATGCTTGCTTTTCAATCAGCAGATGTGGAGTTCAGTAATACTGTAAAATTTGTTAGAATCAGATCTGCTGTGCAGGCACAGTTACTGGCATTAGTTCAGCTACTTCAACATCAGTGGAAATTTACAATAATCCCAACAAAACACTGTATGTCTGTATTTTCATTACTTTCCATTTGACATGACATTTGTTTTAAGTATTTAGTTTAGTTAAACTTCCAGGTAAACTATTACATTTAGTTGCCTCACTTTCAGGGCTCACTGTCACATTGTCACAGCTCACTAGGATACTAGAATAGAACAGAGGCATTGTTAATGATGCAAGTCAAAATATCTGCTGTGAAAAAGGCCAACTGTGGCACCACATCCGATTTTTGGAAGCAAGAAAACTTTTTTTTGTTTAGACTGGAGGACTAAGAAATTATTCATATTTTAATTAGAGGAAAGCCTCTCACTGCCCAAGTGTGCCTTTTAGCTCATCTACATTTAATAATAACTTTTTTGCCTTTCCCTCTGAGGTTCAGTTTAACCAATAAGATTATTTCCACATCCACCATCACTGAATGAGTGAATTATTGGTGCATTTATGTGTCGTTGGAATAATTGGAAAAATTATTTCCTGCCTGGAAAAATTTACGTGAATGCCCCCTGAAGTCGGAAAAACAACATCTGAAAGTCGAAGAAACGTTGCCAAGTTGTTGACGTCGTACTTGTAGATACATGGCAGACAACATGGTTGATTGTAAGAGAACACCATACTAAGCAAAATCATGCATATACATTTTTGCTAACATCTCATTTGTTATATGGTATTAGGTTGTAACAGTTAGTTTGCTTGACCTAAATGTCTATGTGCTGTTGAAATGCTCTTATAACACTCATCCAACACATCTTTGTTGCGTCCATGTTTTTTTTACACATTCCGACTCGAAAGCACATCAACACACCGAAGTCGAAGAACGACTTAATAACTGTTAATGTAAATGTTAACCAGTACACTCACACATCACAATGGAGCAGTCAGATCTCTGTTTCAAGTGTAAAACTTTATTAATTACTTCATATAAAGCGTACAAAAACAAAACATCCAAAATATATAAATAGTTCTGTAAAAGTCACTACAGTATGTCAATACTTTATTATTATTATTATTATTATTATTAAATATTACATAATTAATTACCCATAGAAAAAAGTGAGATGCCCGCATCTCAAACTATAATACAGTCTCATACATAATATAAAAAGCTCATAAATAGCATCCTAAATAGGTTAAAAAACAACAGTACAAAAATACGAAATATTCCACAACATTTTCTTGTCATTTAGCTCATTAAGAAGATTAACACTTAGCAGGCACTGTGAATGTAAACAATCTCAAAGGGAGTAAAGGTCTCAGGCAGGAGCATCTCTGCACAGTGCATCAGTCTTAAAAGGCTGCATGTAAAATGTGGCATGTACATATTTTCATCCATGCAATAAACATACATTCTGTGTTACTGCTGAATAGACATTAATGTGATGGCATACACAGAGTTGAAAACTTGTGTAAACAGAGCGCCAGAGCACCCATACAATACATCAAGAACTCAACCGCTTGCTACTTTTGTGTCCACCAGCTTCAGCTCTGTGATTATATGACATACAAAATTTTGTTTGATGTTAAACCCGTGTTCCCACATCACCCTGTGTAAACAATACTACTGCCATACTAACAGCTCTGAGAGGCTGTATTTGGGTACAGTGGGGCTTTGAACTAAATGCTAACGTCAGCTTGCTCACATGCTCACAACAATAGCAGGTATGATATTTACTGTGTTCATCATCAATATTTCAGGTTAGCATGTAAAAAAGGCAAATTTTTGATAAGCAGCACAAATACAAAGTCTGACACTAATAGGAATGTCATTTGTTTTGCAGGTCTTGGTCATAATCTGGGTTGCTGGACTAATTGATATACTGGCCTGGTGGTGGTGGTATAGGTACTAAATTTCATGGCAATCCCCCAAACAGTTGTAGAGATATTTCACTCAAAACCACAAATCAACCTCATGATGGCACTCCAGGAAAAGTCAAGCAATCACCAAAATGATTGATCTTTAGGGGACCGTGAATGTCTGTACCAAATTTTGTGTTAATCCATTAAGTAGATGTTGAAATATTTCACTGGATAAGTGAGTAATTAAAACTTTTACCTGTGGGCCATAATACTGAAAAAATTAGGTGGATCACTATTGTCACCATCAAAATGCAGTCGCTGGGCACTATGAATATCTGTACTGAACTTAATGGCAATCCATCCATATTATAATATATTTATGCTGCTATATGGTAAAAACCATATATGTTAAAAGTGGTTTTGTGGTTGCCTATGTGCTGAGGGTGGAGTGTCAATATTAAGGGTGGCAGGATTTTTTCCGGAGAATCCATAACACTCTTTTTGACCAGTAACAAAAGACTTTTAACCGTTCAGAAATTTCAACAGAGAACTGGAGCACATCAAAGGCTGTGGCGATAACCGGGAGGGATGGAGACGGTGACTGAGGAACCTCTTCACCGATCTGAAGACAGAAAGAATGGTTAAGATTGAGAGGTGTAGGCAGCAGCTTGGAAGTCAAATCCTATCTCATTAATTTCCCTTTTACTGCACAATGGACCACCTGAGTAGAATGGGAAATTCACCCCTGGACGACAGGAATTAGCACTCCAGACAGCAATTAGCTTACTTAGCATACTTAGATTATATACAAACTTTTTTGTCTTGGCTTTGTTCTTGTTTCTTTTCTTGTGTGTCTTTTTATATTCTCCTTACTCTCTCTTTGTAAAGGACAGAGAGAGTCTTCCACAAAGACCTAGTTTAACTGAAATAAATGACACTGAGCTGAACTAGATATCCATCCATCATGAACCGTTTATCCTGCATACAGGAGCCAATCCCAGCTGGACAGGTCGTCAGTCCATTGCAGGGCCACACATAGACAGACAACCACTCACACCTAAGTACAATTTGAGAGACACCAATTAACCTAGCCTGCATGTCTTTGGGTGGTGGGAGGAAGCTGCAACCAGGGTTTGAACCTGTATGATGATGCCATTTTCAAGCACATTATTCATTTTCTAATTCAACTTGCTTTTATTGTTTCATGATAGCTATAATTTTAATATCATATTTCCTTTTAAAATTTCCCATTTAACAACTAATATTTTGTACAAAAGTAAAAACTAATGTATTACCATTTGTCTTTTTATTTTAAAACATATTTTTTTATTTTTGTGTGAAATTGTCTTCCAAATCATCCATGTAAACAAATCAATCCATTCTGGTCTTCTCACCTGGTGAAGAGTTGTGTTAACGAGGTTGGAAAGCTGCAGGAGGTGAGTGCTGACGCCCTCAGCCGAGTGGGAGGACAAACTGAAGTTTTGTTTGCCTGTGTTCAACCAGTCAACATGCAGTCTGAAGGACTGAGCGTGCACATACAGCTGGGAGAGTGACTCGTTCAACTGTAGGGACATTAAAAAGATAAAGATAGAATTTATCAATGTACTTGACATACACAAGCTCGCGACATTTAGAAAGTGTAATGAATAAATTCCTTGATTTTAGAAACTTTACCTTCAGTGAGCTGAAGTAGTCAGCAGAGTGGTGCATATGAGGAAGACCGTCAAGTTTATGTTCTACATTGTCAAAGTTTATGAGTTCTTCATCTGTCTGTTGGGAAAATGATGAGAAGTAAAGGTTACTTTACAAACATTTCCAAGATAAAAGTGGGATTTTAAAGACCTTGGGGAGAAAGCTTCCACCCTAAATCAGTCATTGAGATGAATACAGATTTGCATTGATAAAAATCTGTCAGTCTGTCTGTCTAAACTACGGCCTCTTATTTGGACCTTTAAGTACATATATAAACTATTTATAAATACTGTACATATTGTTAAATAATTTGGTTAATATAAAATTAGGCGACAAAACATTGATTAATATATTTAATTATTGTCTATTAATATTAGACAGTATTCCACAGTATCCACTGTTCATTGTAGGTGACATCATGATACATCAACTATTAAAAGATTTGATCTCCAACATAATGAAAGTGAAAGTTAAAACTATTTATGTTTTTATTTTTTAAACCCTGATGGGACATTTTAAGCCCATTGGTTTAGACATTAATGTGACATCTATAAACTGCACAATATATGATTGAGGAAATTTGTTTGGTTTGCAAGTCAGTCATATTGTTTGACCAAGTTGTAGACAGTGACATCTCACCAAGTCATGGAGTTTATTGGATAAGTTTATCAGCCTGTCCACCTGATGGATCATTGATCCAAACGTGCCACAGCGGGGGAAACTTTTGGCAGGACGAGATGATGAATGGACAAACAGCTCAGCCAATAGCAGCAGGGGGAGAAGCCACAAGGTGGAGACGTGAATTACTGAAAAGACAAGAAAAGATAAAATAAGACTTTTAGTGTTTTGTGTATTTCTATGTGTCTTCTGAGGCTGCAATGTCTTGAGCTCCCATGGTCACCATAGTTCTAAGGTCTTTTATATAATTGGTAATGAGTCTGCAGTCTGTTTGCCTTCAACTTATAGCACCCTATTAAAGAGAATTACACAGCACTAGTACATTCAGCAGTAGTTGCTCACTGTGTTTACAGCTGCACCCACAACTACACAGATGGTCCCACAACAGGTGGCTACTGGGCTGCACTCGCTTTATAGCGGAGAGTGTAGCAACTCACATTTTTCCCCTCTCATTGACCCAGCCTGCTGTGCCTGAATCACTAAGAAAACCACAAAGCTGCGTGTGAAGTCATTTTTATCTCCAACCTTAATCTAAAAATCATGCACAAGTCACACATGATTAACCCAGAGGAAGCTGCTTTTGTGAATGATTCTGTCTTTAAATAGTGTAAATCATTTATCTGACATACTTGCCATAATTTTAGGTACCCGCCAGAGCAGTGATTACCATTTACCATTCATCCATAATACAAAGGCGCACATTCCCTATATGAACTGTTTTTTATTTCACATCGCTGTCAGTTTATTCTTGCATCGAATAAAAGTTGCATCCTGTCATGCAGACATGAACAGTCATTCAAAAAACCAGATAAGAGCAGCAGTTCAGACCTCAGATTAACGGTCTGCCGTACGAGTGAAGGTTCAGACACCAAAATAGGTCAGACTGATTTACTGTTAGCGTATTCAGTGTTTACGTGTGTGAGTGTGAGAGTAGGATATAGATTTCTGCAGACTGATCGTTTGTATTTCTGGGAAACATATACCTTAATAGGTCAGTTAATCTATAGTAGTTTTTCTTCTAAAGATGACCTGGATCAAAAGTTACAATGAGTCATGTTTGTGTTTATATTTTCCTGGTAAGGGACTTATTGCGGTTATTATGTTAGTATGTTATGTTGATGTAAAATAATTTCCCAAACTGTCTGTTGTAAAAGTCCATAACAGGTAACCTTCCGACTCTGGTTCAACTTTATCATAACAACTGACATTATGGGTGGGTTCACTATCAGTTTTACCTCCAAATAAATCGGTTTAAATCATCTGGCTAAACTCTAGATAGTCTGATTGTTCATGTTTTTGGTTGTGTTGCAATTTCTCATGCCTCCTGATTGCAGCACTTACTTTGGTTAGTACAATGTTGTCATAACTGATAGAAATCAGTGACAAAACTATTAAAATAAGACCCAAATTGTCATAAACAAGAATTATGTATGACTTCGACTCGACAGATTGGGATTCTTATTATTAACACTCAACACTTGAAGTTGAAGTCTTTCCCCAAAGCTACATTAATTGATTTTATGGCCACTTGGCCAAACACAACACTGATATATTGCAGAACCACTTCATAAAGTTAAGTTGAATAAGTTAGCAAACTCTTGCAGACAGGGAGCAACGTTATTTTTCACTTCGAGTCAGGGTGGCAGTGCACTTGGTATGAGAGACTAGGGTTCAATCCCCCACTGTGACCCATCTGCCATTGTATCCCTGAGCGAAAAACTTAACCCTAGTTGCTCAAGAGGCGTGCAACCTCTGACACATACAGCAATTGTAAGTCACTTTGGAAAAAACTAAATGAGTTGAGTTTCTTGCCATCTGAATCTGCAACTTTTAGCTCTGGTTTGGTCTCCACCAGCTCCTGAGACAATATCTGCCTCTTTAGCTGCTAAATGTTCCACTATGTTCACCGGCTAGGCTCTAACTCTGTCTGTTTAGTGCTGAGCAGTTAGTGTACACTGGGTTTAAGGGAGTTTCCTGCGGCTACTGCTACTGCTTTAATGAGGTTAATGAAGCAGAAGTTGCAGGCCGTGAAACCAAATCAATGAGCCTTGAATGAATGGTGTTGAATGAATGTTTGAATACTTCACCCTGTGTTTAATAAATGCATGGAAGAGAATCATCAAACTGTCATCTTTTGATTTTTTCCCAGCACTCCCTCAAATCTTCAGTGGTTTGTTTTGTCTTGGTCTCATAAGCTTTCTTCATCAATTATGATCTTTACTCAAGGACATAACACTTAGTTCATGTCTATAAATATCTCCGCTGGGTTTTCGCAGCTTCAAAAATCCCATAACCCAGGGCAACAAAGAAATGAATTGTCCATTAGTGTTAGTTCAGGGATAAGGAATGATAGGTATGCTGTGGGGATTTTTTTTCCCCCCGCCTGCTTTGGGCCTCCTGTTGGAAAAGGAGAAGGGAGCTGGCAGAGAGGTCTGACTCAGATTAATCTCTCTGTGGTGACATCACCAAGAAGACGCCTCAGGCTGCAATCTTAGGAGGGAAAACATCCGTGTTGTTATGGGTGTCTGACACAGTGCACTTTAAACAGTTTTACTGTCATTCAAACACTAACAGCAGTAACTACTTTCTGTTTTTTATTAAGGTCAAAGGTCACTGTGAAAAAAATCCAGTCCACTGAGCTGTTTCTGGTACCAAAAAGGAAATAATCTGTTTGACATTGTTTCTGTTTTTCATCCTCCTTTTTTTTGGACACAATTGTTGATGTTATATATATTTTTTATTTTATTTGTAAATGCGTTTTAATTGTGACTTGAAAATTGCTAGTTTACAGTTGATATTGTGTATTATTATCATAAGTCTCAGAAAGGTGTTACAGTCGAGTTGATTTGTATTGAAACAAATCAACATAGAGTACACTACTTCACTACATCTTTTACATCATCCTTTCAGCAGATTTGTTGCCGGTCTTCCGAGTTTAATCAGCATGTTGGACTTAAACCATGTAAGTTCATTTTGGGGGATATTAGAAGCATAACAACAAAATAATAACAAAAAAAGCCTACTGGCTTTTTCAAGAACTTTTAACTTTTGTCTCACGGTCTTCATGAGCGGATTGAGGTTGGTCGGCTTGCTAGCTACTTTATTCTGGAGCTTTTAACAGCATCTCACGGTCTTCAACAGGGCATGGAGTTTGAGCCACAAAACCCACATGTTGATCATGGCGGCACCTCGTGATCGTAAAGCTCAGTAGAAAGTTAAGACGTAGGTATTGACTCAGAATTACATTATTTGGTCAAACTTTGACCTGATTTGTTGTGAATTTTCAGCAAAGAAATGGCATGAGAGCTTCCTCTGACATAGTCTACCCTAGAAGTGATGGATTAAAAGCTCGTTCTCTGTCAGTGTTTCCAGAACCATACACCTTAAAATCAGACCACAGTCTTGGCAGGAAGTCTGTACACGGATGGTAAACATTGGTGCTTTTGTCAAACCTTTTTGATGAACAAGAGACAAATAAACTGTGTTTCTTGTGATTGCTGCACAAGAAAGACTTGTCAACAAATAGCATTAGAAAATGTGTTTGCACTAACAGTAACTTAATACAGTGTGACAGTTTAATACAAAGTAAACAGTGAGGCTGTTATCATTGAGATACACACACTGGAATGCTTATGTGCATCATTTCCTGTGAATCCTTCAGGAGTGTAAAAAAATGTTATTTTTGTTTAAGTTGTAGGTTTTCCCTGTTCAGGGTCATATGACAGCTGCAGCCTATCCCAGCATTAAATAGGATGGAAAAAAGGAAACGTGAACAGCTACAAAATCTTCTTTTTTTTCACTAATTCAAAATCCTGTCTGAATCTTATTCCAAGACCTGGGATATGTCACTGTGTTCATCTTAAAGAAAAATAAGTGCACTCACAGCTTTCTGCCAATAACCCCATTAACAGTCTTCAGAAGAGTCAGCTAAGGATACAAACAGGACAGTTGGAATACCTTCATAAGGCTTTTGGAAATTTACTGAATAAGACATCAGCAAAAACCCTCTGTCATACTAAAAAACATCCCCCGGCAGTGTAGTGTACAGTCATGCATTTGGCAGAGTAAAGAGCTGTGACAGCATTAGTGCTCAGAGCAGAACTGCTTGAGAAGCAGAGTGAATTGGCCGTCTTTGATGTATTTGGCCAGTCATTTAGTCAGCACCCGCTCGCTCAACGCACGAAACATCAACACACGCATGCAGCATCTCACATACTTACACACTTTCACAGTTTCATGTCTCGCTTGTCAGATGCTACCCAGAAACACTGGAGCTTTCTGTGTTTTCTCTCTGACGCCATGAATGCCTCATTTCCTCAGCTGGACCTTTTACTCTCAAGAACTTCTAATGAACTTCTGAACAGAAGTGAATGGCGTCTGGCTGGAAGTGCCCTGCACATGCCCTATAAACTTCTTCCAAAACAAACAGACAAGCTGACCAAGAAACTGTTAACTCTCAATGAGCTGGCAAACCACTAGTGTAATGTTGGATTTTAAACATAGTATTTCAAGATCATTGTGATGAGGACTCACCACAACATCTTTATATACATTAATCAATTCAAGACCATTGAGATAAACTTAAAACTGCACTACTATATATTTTAATCAAACAGAGTGTGAAAGGTGACACTTGACAGAAATTATCACATGAATCTGTAGGTCCCTTTTAAGCTTTTTTGTGTCATTTAGGTTTTACAGCTCTTTTTGCGCACTCTTACTGCTATACAAAGTGTTGCAGTGGCAGGAAAAAGCAGCAAGAAAAAGCTCTAAAACCCACTGAATGCCACCTTGCCTATTGCACCAAGCAGCAGACAGATGTAGTTAGCAACCACCTGGTGAACATAGTGGAGCATTTAGCAGCTAAACAAGCAGATATTTCTCTCAGGAGTTGGTAGAGACCAAAAACAGAGCTAAAAGAAGAGTGAATTTTGGACCGTCACCAAATGGCCAGATACATGACTCCAAATGAATACTAATGTTGCTCTGTTGATGTGTAAATAAGCAACTACTTGCTAACATGTTTGCAACAGCAGCACTACAATGTGATAATATGTCAGTGCTGTTTCCCAAGCTTTGTCTGAGGGGAGGCCCTGTATTAGATCATCAGGGTCACGTTTTGACATGTTGGCAAGGATGTTAGCAAGTACGTAACTGCATATACTTTTAAATAACTCCAGTTTTAAATTACATTACCATCACATAGAAATGCACTATGGTTGCATGCACTCTCATGAAAACTGTTGATGTGCTCAGAAATGCTTTAAATCCAAACTGTTCAGAGGGAAATTGAACTTCTTAATCCAGTAAATGACTAGATGGATTTCACAACCTCCACCGTTGCTAATTGTTTAGTTTCTGAGGTTTATCTTCAGACATGTGATTTCTAAGTTTTGTGTCAGCTAATTCTTCAACACTGCAACTTTGCTAAAGTGATAAATCACAAAACTGTTTGTGATTTTCATTTCTGTAGCGAACTTAATTGAAACAAACAGCTCCCTAGAATTAAGGAAATTAACCTAAACTCATCTGGCCTGTGGGTCATTATGATAACATCAGATTTGCAACATCTATTTAATAAGGTGTGACTTTTCTGTCATGCTGTGGGAATGTAAACTGCCATGTGCAGTTTCACATGACGCAGTATCTTATTTCCTTATGTGTCAAGCTTGACATAGACAGTGTGACATTAACAGGTTGTAACTTTGATAA
The DNA here is from genome assembly GCF_021292245.1 of Micropterus dolomieu. Taxonomy (NCBI): domain Eukaryota; kingdom Metazoa; phylum Chordata; class Actinopteri; order Centrarchiformes; family Centrarchidae; genus Micropterus; species Micropterus dolomieu. The sequence continues at coordinate 5,497,544 of NC_060158.1, forward strand.
CGGTGGTCTGTTTTTTTTTTGTTGCAGTACCACAGTTGGCCACACGGGACAAGCTTGCGTCAACACTGGCTACATCTCTTGATACATCCATGATCAATGCCCATGCAGTGAGTGTGCAAATTACGTTACAGTAAATGCACTGATGATGTGCAATGATGTCATCACTGTCTGCCTAACTGACTCACGTGTTTCATCTCTCTCTGACAAAGACACACACTTGGTGTTTACCAGTCTTGGTTGTCTAAGTAATAAGCTAGTGTTCGACTATAGCTGTCTTGAAAAGCGTGCAAAGTCAAGCAAAACAACATCAGCGTCATAACGACTGTGGGTGTGACATCAACATCCACACTTTCGCCCTTCAGGGAAAACACAGAGCCCACCCTCACTGCAGTGACACACAAGGTTCCAGCTTCACTTTCATATATAAAACTGTGTTCACACACACAAATATTCATTTGGCCCCTCCCAGTCACCATGTCCATGTCACAAATTATACCATGTCTTCTCCAAGTCACAGCAAGATTTTATGACTAGGACCTCCTAATCTGATCACAAAAGACAAACATTTTGTGTTGTCTTATCCAGGCATGACACTACATGCATGTTTTCATACTTGCATGAGTATTAACTTTTAATATGAGAATATTGCATCAATGAAGATTAAATAGTATATCTGTTAATATTCAACAAATATGTTTTACCGTTTAACTACAATAAGTCTAATGCTCTTTGACACAATCACATTGCCGACTAGTTCCAACTCCTCAGGGAAACCTTTAACACACACAGACACACACACATACCAGGCAATCACACCCCAACCTGACAACAACAGTGCATTGTTTGTGAAAGTCAATCACTTTTCAGCTCCTTCAATTGCAGCTAATATTGTGTTTCAGCCACAAATGTTTTACAGTTACTCAGTAATTCACTCACTCATTTACTCATTGGTTGTCTCACCCACAGACTCTCTCTCTCTCAAACTCACTCAGGCTAAAAGTAAAAGTAAAGACCACGTGCAGTTAAGCCCCCTTACTCCCCACAAACACACACAGTCACTCATTTATGCACACACTTCACTCACTCTCTGAAAGTAGCATAAACAAACTTACATTTCATCTTTCTGCTCCTGCTGTAGTAAACAAACTTCTCACTGAGTCCAGTGTGTGTACTGTAAGTGTATGTGTTTGTGTGTGGACTAAATGTAAAAGTTCCCTTTTATAGCATAGAGTATGACACATCACCTGAGTCATCAGCCATCGTCGCCATTGAAGCATCATGCCCACGCAGGACTACCCCCCCCTAATCCCACTCATCTGAAAAAGCGTCTTTGTTTATTGAGGTGATTCTGAATGAAGTAAATCATAAAAAAATGTAATAGAAGATTCAGAAAATACCAAATTGAGCAATTCTCCCCTCTCCTTCCTCCTTTCCACTTGCTGTAGCCTTGTGTCATCACCTCACTTTTGTCTTTTGTTTAACCAAATTTAGTTTAGTTTAGTTTAGTTTAATTTAGTATCCTGTCTCTAGTTCACATGCAATCTTAATGCCAGAAAGTAAATAAAGTTAAGACTCAAATTTTTTCTTATGTATGTATTTTTTGCTAATTTGCACAAAGAGATAAAAACCCAACAGAAATTGTTAAACTGACTGGAGAAAAGTCAAGCGTGCAAAAAGAGTGACGACATCCCAACAGCACAGTCCATTAATAATAAATGCATAAAAGATAATAAACTAAAGTAAACAAAGCCCCCTTCCCTTCTTTCAGAATGAGGCGAAATATTTTAAGCCACCATAAATATATTCTTGGCTAGCAGCTGCTCCCAGTTACAAGCCTGTGGTGTGGCTTCCTGCCAGTAATAAAGTTAATAAAACCAACTCAAAGAGAAGGATATTTGCTGGTTTAATAGCACTCACTTTCGTTTTTCTTACTTTAGTATTTGCTCTTGTGGAATTTCTAGAGTTAGAAAGAACAGTGTTTTAAACATCCTGGCTAGACAACATCCTCACCAAAGAGAGAAATTTCATAAACAGGCTTAATCCTTTTACTTAATACTTTTTTTAAATTATGCAGAATTGAGATTTTACTCTTTGTATGATGCATTTTCAGGATCATCAGTTCCCCTCAGTGAAATTCATCTCTGTTGCAAGATGAGAGAAAGTCTTTGTTTGAGTCATATGTCTGTTTAACCCGGCCTCATCAATCTGTGTACAAATTACACTTTTACACGTTCACTGTTTTATTTATTTATTATTATTATTATTATTTATTTTATTTGTTTGAGGAACCATATGAATGGAATTCACAACACACACACACACAATTTATTTTGAATATTTTTTATTTTATTTTAACACACACAAGCACACAATACTACTAAAACTACAAAATTACTCAGTTAGGTTTATGAAAACAGCAAATAAAAGGATCGTATCGGTATTTTTAAACAAGGGCCCTGAAATGATTTGCAGGTACAAAAAGTTTTAGAATATGTGCAGTAGAGGGCTTCAGCTGGCAGACACAAACCTGCTGAAGTGACAATGTATTCCTTCGCGGCAATTACGCCCATCAAAATTTTGTCCACAAAAAGAGCTTCTTTTAACAACCAACAGGCTCAGACTGTTATACAAGGTATCTCATACCAAAATGGAAAGAAATCCTAGGAGTCACTCCATTTGATTTTATCAAGAAACTGAAATCTTGTTTAAGGACAATCCTCGCACTGCAATCTCGCAATATTCTAGTTGTTGCAGGAAGTCAGTGGTGGAAATGTGAGTTAGAGTTGGGGAGATGAGTTTGTTGTGTTGGAGTAATCCAATATTTAGTTGCAACAACTTTGTCTTGCTATGACATTTGTGTGTACAGTCGACATGTCATCTCTACACAACACAAGTACAGCCTGCTATTTGGTGCATCACCTGCATGCACTGTTTGACTTTGGCATATGCACTGCATGAAGTTTAAAAGTCTAAAGTCGTGTGAATTGTACATAGATTGATGAGAGTGGGCTGATCTGTTGCAGAATAAGGTGATAATTCTCTGTAGATTTGTTTTTATAAGCCATCAAAAGGCACCTTTTGATTGAAAGCACTGATTAGTGCAGCATTAGCATTTGTACATTTGAAGCTTACATGTCTCATTGTGGCATTGTGTTTTGGTTTGTGGAAGCGACTGTTGGTAGAGATTGGTTCAGCAGATGTAGCTTCCTCACAGCTTTCTCCCATTGTGAGTTTTTAATGTTAACATTTAACATTAAAAAAGCATTGAAACATCGACTGAAATTTCTAAAACCACTCTGAAGATATAATCAACTTATCTGCTGATAACCAATATGTTCCAAACACTCATAAGTTTTCCACAACTAAATACATTAATGTCGCTGTCACCTTTTATTTCTCAGAAGTTATCAAGAAAGCAATGATCATTTGGAACTTCCCTAAGTCACCTTTTAAGCCTACATAAGGTAGAACAGTTTGCTTTTACACACATACACTACTACATAGCCCCACTAGGCTCAGACAGACACAACTGTCGATAAGATGATCTGCTGAACTACTGATTTTGGACATCTTTCTAAAAGAGGACAAAGAAAACATTTAAAGGGAAATCCATCTTCATACACATTACAAACACCTGAAAATCGTTGTTTTGAAGATGTCACGAACCCCCGGCCACGATGATTTTGGTCTGGGATTTGCATGCTGGGTGCTTGTTGTGTTTTCATCTTGTGGTGTTGTGTGTCACTTTCCTGGGCATGCCTATCCCTGGCTACTCCCACACCTGGCTGAGGTCGTCACCACACCTGCACCTCATCAATCCAGCAGTATTTAAGGAGCAGCCTCACATCCAGTCACTGCTGGATTGGTGTGAAGTATTGTGTATGCTACTGCTTTACAGCCAATTTTTGAACTTAGTTACCTGTTTCTGCCTGCCTGAGCTATTTGCTTCTTGTCTGTTGTTGCCCACAACTAACCATGTCTCTCTGTCTCAGAAATCATCTCTGGAGATCAGCCCTGGAAACTCAGTCCCAGAACTCAACTCACTGTGCTCACGCCTCCTGTAAGACAGTGTGTGGACCTCCGCTCTCCAAGCCTGTCAGCCAGCCACCCTCTGGATCTTCCCCCACCTCTGGAACCCCACTCTAGCCTGCCAGCACCCCCTTTGCACAACTCACTCTTTGTCAAATAAACCGTTAAAAGAACAACCAATTGTCCGATCTGCTTCTGGGTTCCCTCTGAATCCTGACAGAAGAATTGGACAGGCATGAGCTACTGGGAATACAGTACCTTTTGATGCCAGTTACCTTTCGATGCCACATGTTTATATTTACATTTACTCATTTGGCAGAAGCTTTTATCCAAAGCGACTCACATTTGAGGAGCAATATACAAGCATCATTAACGTAAGAGATCTACAAGTGACAATATTTACTAGTAAGAGCAGCAATAAATACTAGTAAGAGCTACTGGCACGTACGGCATCAATGGGATAAACACCTAGGGGGGAAAAGTAGAATATATCTAATATTTTGTCCGCCCATTCTGTATAAATCACGGTAGACTAAATAACAGAAATACCTTTCATTACAGCCCAGTACCACAAACTGCACCCTCCAAAGTCACCTTAAAGTTAAATCAACACCTCTGTATAACAGTTTAAACAAATACTGAACATTATAGTCTGTGAAGGTTATTAAGATTAGATTAGAAATAATCAATTAGATTAATTGCAGGACATTAATTCAAGCTTAAAAGTAACAGTCTCCTCATTGCCCCACAGGGATCTGATGTTTACGTCTGTCAATAACTTTTGGACGCTTGAGTCACATTTAGGTTACAGGCTTCATGTATGTTATGATTTATTGAAGTTTTTTACCACTTTGTTGCATTTTGCTTTTATCTAAACACCAATTTTCCAACCTCAGTTCAGTGTAAAAACCTTTTTTACTCAGTCCCCTTTAACCCCCCAGTCCTACGCCCCTTGTTTCCAAGACTGGAAATTTTGCAGTGGCAGTCAACAGTGCACCAAATTTGTTGCTGTTTATAAAAACCATAGTCCAGCTATTACTTTTGCTACTGCAAAGTGATTGTATGAATGGAAATTTTCAGGGACAGGGCAGAGTTTAAACAAGTTAAACTTATTTTCAATAAGTCACTAATTATTGAAAAGAAGTTTGGGTGAGTGTGTCAGCTAAAAGGTAAATGCAGCACCATTATCTTACTCACTTCATTCTTTGGAGAGCAGTTCATCTTGCGTCAAAGCTGTGTTGTCAGAGGGTTAAAACTACATTGAGGAATGACGTTGCAGAGTTTCCAAGAAGCTGGTAATTTCCTGCTTCTTATGAAATGTTTGTAATAGTTGAATTTCCACCCACCAGGATACATGATATCTGTGACAGCTGCATCCTAAAAACCATACATGTAGTACATCCTCAAACCCAACTACCTTTTTTTAATATATGTTATTGTCATCAGACCTGTTTGGATCACACATGATGTTTGGCATCGAATGCTGAACTTTGTGCCAGTGAAAGTGATGCATGGAAACAGAGGGTAGCACGTCATAACGGTTGCAGTGCTGACTCGTTCTGTCTCCTTTTGTCATCAAAGATACCCATATGGGGTAATGGAGAGGCAGTGTGTGTTAGGGGGGGTTGAGGGGGGCTTGTCCTCATAGTGGTTTTAATCATTTCCCCAAACACCCACGTTCCGGATATATTCTACTTTTTATCTTGTGTTCTCTGTTATTCTCTCTCTGTGTCTCTTTTCTGACCTCTATTGAATGGAAGAATGTGAGGAATGCAGCAGTGAATGGGCGAGTGAGGGAGGCAGCATGCAAATGACTGACGAATGCAGGGGGGTAGGGGGGGGAGGTTTGGGGGTTGGGGGGACGGGGGGGGGGTGGATCACTGAATCTAATAGGTGCACACAGAAAGTTTGAAAAAGTTGCTCACAATGTTACATTAAATTTATTACTGGAAATATAAAAAAAACTGTCCAAACATGAAATGATGTAACCCAAAACCTGCTGTAAAGCTTCAGCATGAAAAGACACATTTTGGCATTTTTTGCTCTTTGAGACCATTTGACTATTAGGCGTCAAACACTGCATGGTTTCTAAAACACAGACTAAACTATCACTAATTTAAACCATCACTTTAGACAATAACTGAAGCATGAAATCAAGGGAAAGATTGAAGTAACCAGCGTCTCATTGCTTCTGGGGAATTTCTTTAGGATGTGGGAGTTTGATGTCCCTGATCTCATTCTTTTTTCTGTTCCAGTGGGTTTATATCATCGTATAGTTATGTTATACAGATGTTATTTTTTCAAACCAAGATGGAAGTATGTAATGTTTTCACCCATTTGTTATGTAAGTATCATCATTAAGTTATGTTATGCAGATGTTACTTTTTCCAACCAAGACAGAAGTATGTTATGTTTTCACCCGTCTGTGTCTGCCTGTTACCAGTTTAGCTCAAAAAGCTGCAGATTTGGCTCGTCTGTCGTCTGGTTTTTATGGTCCTGGACACACATCTGGTGAAGGATGTCGAAAGTATCCAAAAAGTCGCAGTCCAAGATGCCAGGAGCAACATGTGGCAGGTGATGGATGTTTTGTCACACTTGACAGTCAGCGGTCAACACAGAAACAGACAAGTCTTGGCTTTAAAGGAGCAAATAAACTGCTGCCAAAACACTGAACACATGTAAATGAATGTAAAACAATACACAGTGTATTGGAATACTTGGAATAATACAGCAAATTACATTAACAATATCCAACATTAACTAGACAATTCAGTAAAAACTCACAAATGTTAAAATTGTGCAAGTTTTGTTTGAAATTGGATAATAATTATAATCATAATTATTTATATTTAAGTTGGGAAAAGTAAAAAATTTGATTTACAGCTATCTGGCAAACATCTCAGTAATACATCAACCTGATCATAAGTCAGCAAGTTTATGTGCACTAGTAAAATTACACAAGATTGTGTGTCACTTCACAGATCAAAGCACTTGTAGGTCTCAGCTTTTTGTTTCGGTGGAGACCACTGAGCCAGAAGTGACATCGCTGTTTTGTGTGTCATACAGAAGATCCTTTGAAGCAGTCTGATGGAAGTGATGTATGAAAGCCAGCAGAAAATCAAAGGCGGCAGAGTCAATGTGAGCACTTAACATCTTAACCTACAGTGTTATAAATGTTTACAAGACTGCACCTCTTAATTTGGTCAAAAAGTCTCCCAAACTATGTCCTAAAACCTCTAGCTTCAGAACATCACCAATGAGCTGAAATGATATTGTGGTAAGACTAGAGAAATCTAGGGGAGTTTAAAAATGAAGATCTTTCTAATGTATCTTTAACCAGGGTGTGAATGACAATCGGGGGGGGGCAACTTTTTCTCTTTTTCAGCGTTATGTCTGCAGTCTGTAGATGATAATAAGGCAAAAGTTAGAACATTAGCATTCATCCATAGACACTTCATATAATCTAATTAAGAAACTCTGAAGGTAAGAAAGCAAAGGGTATTAAACTAGCTAAAAAGTTAGCCACTTACATTAACCTATGATGCACAAATCATACACCACTGCAACGATGGTAGTGAAGCTGTCATGATCTTGGGTTTTATTGTGGTGTTTTTCTGTTATTTTGTTAATGTCCATTTTTGTTTTACTCATTGCCTCTGTGTTCTTGTTTAGGTTTTGTTAGGTGATAATTGCTTCCTTGTTCTCTGTTGTATTTAGTTACTTATATCCTTGTGTATTGTTGGTAGCGTTACTTCCTGTTTTATTTTGTAATTTTGGTGTTTGGTGTTTTTGTCTAGCTTTGTTTCCTGTCTGCCTTGATTCCTTGTGTGTGTGTGTGTGGTGAGCCCTTGCATATATTGCCCTCAATTGCATGCAGTGCTTGTGGTCTCGTCATTGTATGTCGAGTGTTTAGCCCATGCCTTGTTCTCTGTGATTTGGATTATTTCTGCCTTTGGATTTATGTTCTGGTGAGTTTGGGCTTCTGCTTCACCAAGTGTAAGCCTGAGTATTTCTGTTGGACTTTATGAAATATCCTTAACTGAACCTGCTTTTCTCTGGCATGTGGGTCCACACTCAGTATTCCTGCCTCAGCACTCAGCTAACCCTGATACAAGCAGGCAGACGCAAGACTTCTAACTAACATCAAGGTTATGGTCTACTTTAGAGGTGTTGTATCTTACAAGATTCTTCCAGCCATGAATATGGGAAAGAAAATGTAGGATATATCCTCACAACCTCACATGGGAAGGGCTGGGAAGTGCACGCACGCTCCCGTGCCTCTTCCTGCTGCATCTGCACCATACACACATCAACACTGCAACTAACGAGATGGAGTTTGAAAAAAACAAACAAAAAAAACAACCGGCTCCCAGCACAACACAAACTCCTTATTTCAATGTGTTGATTTTTGCCTGCAAGAAATGATGTAACTGTACAAAGCAAACATAGGGTTTTGTTTATACTAGCCTACAAGTTATGAAAGACGGGGGCAGCCAGCTAACATAACATAAACACAGATCTACCGCTTTTTGCTTCAATTTGGATTTATTGGCATTTTACCATTACTCAGGTACACAACTTCTTCACTTGTCTCTCTCACTGTAACTTACAATATACAAGAATGTAACACAAGGACAAAACTACAGTCAAAGACTCATTCACTACAGTAACTGTTATAATGGGTTGCAACAATCTCTTTTATCATCTCGTTATCATCCAATACATTTAGCTGTGCTGACATTGCTGAGCCTCTGAGCAAAGATACTGAAAAGTGGCAGACGAGCTAACGCCGATGTATCATGTTAGCTAAATGCAACGTTATCGTGCAAGATGCATGGTTTAGATCCCCCCCATGATTTGAATCCTGTCTTTAACATCTGAAAGTCTTTGTTTGTCCCTTACTGCAGCGTGCCTCCCAATCAAGGCCTGGGCCCCACACTGACACAGACCTTTATTTACCATCGACACTACACGTTGCATAAAGTGTCCACACCCAATTTGATGTTAATGCACATTTTTTTTAAGTCAAAACCTACTTGGCAATCAGCCTGTTTCGGATTCTTGGGGGGCTTTCACACCTACCTTGTTTGGTCCGGGCTTTCGGACTTTTCAGTTTGGTGCGAACCAAAAATACAGGTGTGGACCTAACAGACGAAATTTGGTCCAACGAAAAGAGGTAGTCTTGGTCCGGATCAAACTGAACCATGGTTCCGTTTGTTTCTGGTGTTGAAAGCATTTTTAGGATGGATCGGACTTTCAGACCATTTACAGGAAGTTTGTCGTTTGCTGTATAAACCGGAAACAAACAAATGCACGGAGAAATGCATTGAAATAAGGACACAATTATAAACCAGAAAGTTCATCTTTTCAAACAGAGGGCCATTATAGAAGCACACTGCCACCCATCTCTTTGGTCTCTCCTCAAACGGAGATGCAGAAGGATTGCTTGGGGTCTCCTCCTCCTGTCCTGTCGGTGAAGTTATAATGTTTGCACAACGAGGACGTTTAATTGCGACTAGCCTTCAGTATAGTTGGTGCTACAGGTAGTAATGCCATAATAATAACAATATAGTGGCAACTATGCATATGTTCATTTTTTAAAGATACCTGCTGTTTAGTAAACTAATCAATGTCAAGTATAGGGAGACGCAGCCCACATAGAGGATGACGACAGGATGCAAGTCTGTCATGTAAAGTCCTTCAGTGCGGTCGCAGAATTGCACTGTGAAACCAAACCAAAACTAACCGAATATATCAAAATGTATCAAAACATGAACTTTGGTTCGGACCTTGGTGCGGACTTTCAGGTGTGAAAGCCCCCTTAGATTATCCATCTGGAACTCACTCACAGGGACTGGATACAAAGGGATGTAAGGCAGCCAAGACTTATTCACATTTACAGATCTTTATTATAAATTCCAGCTTTCAGATAATATTTATTTTTAAACATATAATGATGAATAACAGGAAATGTGTATTGCATGTAATGGTGCAGTCACCAAAAAAAGATGAGATTTTACTAAATATTAGCATGACATGGCTTCAAAGAGTGCTTGAAACAAATAGATAAAGAATATGGATTTTAAGTTAATGAAAACATCAACCCATTCCTTCAGGCAGTGTTTGAATTACACCGTGTGGATTCCAGGGAAGCCCTATTTTTCGGGAGGCTGGACAGGGGCAGATAGGAACATTCCTGAATGGCTGGCCCATTTCAGGTTTTTATTTTTCTGTTTCTCATGTTCAACTTTAAATGATCCACGACGTCAGCTGCAGCGAACGCTGTCTGTGTGTCCATCAGACTGGACCAAACCAATACTTTCAATAGTGAGGGGGGACACAAGTGGCCCCTCCCAACTTGGACCGATACTCGTTTTTGCTAAATTCTGATTGGCTCAACGGCATTGAACAAAGGAGTTTACTCTCAATACGTTTTGTCGGGGCTAAACTCAGACCAGGGTGGTGTGACAACGACAACAAAGCAGGTAATTATGTTGAAAAGAAAGAAAGAGGGGGGAAAAAAGTGTGGTACTGAAAAGAAATGTTGGCACATGAGGCAGAATTGCGCCAAATTAACCAACTTCTTCCTTGGTGTGAACGTGCTGTGGCAGACCCATGCATTTATCATATACTGAAATTATTTATATATACATTTATGTATAGGCATATAGGCTATATTATATAATTATATATATTATCAACAACAGTTGAAGGAAGAAGGACGAGGAAGAGAAGCAGCAGGAGGAGAAGGACAATGGAACCAGAAACAGTGACAGGTACAGGGGCAGTGTGCAGGTCTGGATAGGCAATTATCCATTGATAGAATTAGAGAATGGATCATTGTTAGTTATATTTAGTACCGATTTTCTTAACATTCATATGTAGCTGTACAATCAGTACAAGCAGAGTCAGGTTCCAGCGCAGGGGATGCTGAGCCAGGGATAGGCCTACTCAGAGCTGAAGCTGAGGGATTTGATTGTTATGCACACACATACACACTGGTCTATTTAATGGGACTGACCCAGGCCTGATCTGGTCTTGTTAAGTGCAGTGGTGCCTTGCTTATACAAACTTAAGAGGCAGGTGTCATAAAATGTTTCTTGAAGGTCTTCATCATAATGAAATTGAAGTACAACACTATATATTAAAGTAACTGCGAAAAATCTTTCTCCACGCCCCCACATTGCGCTCATGTAAAAGGCATGTCTGTCTCAAAGTCTGGGCTGAATTTCAGTCCCAGTACATCCCTGGGGTCTGGGGTTGGGAGTGTACTGTACACATGCATGCGCATACATTAATGTGCCAGCCTACGTGCAGAAATATGTACATTTAGCTGACACTTTTATGGCCCTGCGATGAATTGGCCACCTGTCCAGGGTGAACCCCGCCTTTCGCCCGATGTCAGCTGGGATTTGCTCCAGCACCCCCGCGACCCTGTACGCAGGATAAGCGGTTGACGATGACGATTTTATACAAAGCGACTTACAATTGCATACATGTCAGAGGTCGCACGCCTCTGGAGCAACTAGAGGTAAAGTGTCTTGCTCAGGGACACATTGGTATCTCACAGTGGATTCAAACCCGGGTCTATCGCACCAAAGGCATGTGTCTTATCCACTGTCCCATCACCACCCCAAAAAATATACATTTCAGTTCATTCAGAGAATGTTTAACCTGAGGACTTCCAGGAGAGCTCATGTGTCTTTCAGGGAAGCTGAGCTCCTCGTAGCTCCCCCATATTTCGAACCCTGTCTTTACGTCTACTTTGGTTGCTGTTGGTTTTTGAAATCGGCTTGCAGGGTAATTCTTGCAGGTTTTCAGAACTGGGAACATCAGGAGAGAGCATCATTTTAGGCTGTCGAGGCTTGTTGAAATAAAAAAAAAAGACACAAAAATGAACACATGAACATGGAGATAATTACATACAAATATATAAATTTGTATGTGATTTGTATTTGTAATATATATACTTATATCCTCGCTGCCTGCCTGGTTTTCCGTTTCTGAATCACAAATGAACATTCTGCTTTTGGGTTCAAATCTGTTTTTACGGAGCATTATGCCATGCACTCTATAGCAGATTATGTTTAAGTCTTAACTGCTCAAACATGTCTGAACATGAAAAACACTGATACAGATCTGTTACATCACCCTTTTCTTCCTTCCTCCTTTCAGTTCATCTTAATCATTTATCCTACTTTTCACCACAACCACAGCCACATTGCACAACAAGACTACAGTTAGATACAATATTTTGTATTGTCGAATGGTGTCTGATTTTAACATTGATAGTAAATGAAAGCAATTATCACTTTATAATTTAAGAAATAGTTATTTAATGTTTGCAGATACCTGAAGGTGGTCATAGTCAGAGGCGACACTGCAGGCCTTTAGATCAGTGTAGATGTGTTCCCCCTTCAGCTCAATCTGCTGAGAAGAGAAAAAACAAAACAAAGATATATGATTAATCCTAGACTGACTGACCACACACGCTTGATGACATTCTCCTTCACAGTCATGTGGTTAAACCTATTTAAACTTGCTTGGGAAGCAAAATGGACTGACATCGAAAACCCAGATACATTAAATGTATTCATAGTAAAATATAAATGTTGGCTATAATTTTAGGAAAGGTGAAGAAAAAGTGGTAAGACAAACTAAATGCAGATTTGGATCTTTATATTGGACACGTTCTCAGCTCGAGTATTTCAGCAATATTAGAGGACTGAATTTCGGAATGCTGTGTAAAAAGCAGAAATAAAAGGAAAGTAAACTGTGATTATGTTGCACCATATGAATGTTTACAGTTATAGTGTTGCAATGAGTAAAATACATGTTTCCTACTGTAATCCTCCTTGTTAGTTTGCCTTTCTAGCACTTTACACTACTTCACATTCATCCCTTTTACACACTAACATCCCCCTGCGGTTCGGTGACTTCCTCTTCAACACACAGACTGGGGGAGCCGGGGAGTCAACCACAAACCTTCTGATAAGTGGACAACCACTCGGCCCCCCCTGCTCCACAGCAGAACAGAAAGAGGAAGTTGAGCTGCCATTCATAAATGTTTTGATGTTAATGCCATACAATTGTTGTCAGCAACACGTACACCGTGTGTCTAACAAAGAATGGTATGGTTGGTAGCTGGGCAGATGATGCATCAATGAGCAAGTCATACTAATGTAAGCACGCATATCATATGTTTTGTTTGTAAAATATTAATCTAAAAAGTAGCAATTTGAATAAATATAGTGACGCAGAAGCATAAAGAAGTATAAAAAGGAAGTACCTCAAAAATGTACTTATGTACAGTACTTGAGTAAATATACTCAATGTACAAATTGACTGTAAAATGTACTTTTCAAAACTATCGGTGATAAGTATATTCTTATAGTATGACATATAATAATACAAGTCTGAAAGGGGCCATTCTGCTGCACTGTATGTATTTTTGAGTACATGTTTTTAAGTACATGTTACGTTTGAACTTGTACTAGGACCTTTAATTTGGAAGGAGTAATTTAACATTGTTGTTGCCACCATATGTACTGTGTGACAACAACACAAATATAAAAAAGAACTAAGCTCAAAGTTCCACCTGCAAGATCTTTTCAGAGCTGTCAACTCATGGTTTTCACCCAGCAATTGGGGCAATGGCCAGAAAAATAAAAACTGTTGACCTTGAGGCTAGTGTTACTGTTCCTGTAAATATTGTGGCTTTTTAAGACATTGCACTTGCATATTTTGAAAACTAACAAGACCAAAATTGTTTATTTTGTGAATGCTGCAGGGGAGAGACTTAAAAGAAAAAAATGATATACAACATATTTTAAAGATTAGTCATTCTGACATCCTGCTTCAGTCACACAGAGAGGATGAGGATGTCAGTGAGACGAGACCGTGACTAGACCCTGGCGTCCCGAGGATGTCAAAAATCCTTATCACATCTATTGTATTAGTGCTGCACACTCACTGTCTCATGTCTGGCTGCCTGTCAGTCAAGTGAAATATTTCCTCTTACCTTCAGCCTCCTGGAAAGACTTCGGAGGAGAAGAAAAACAAACAGAGAAGAAATGTTAACCTAAACTACCAGAAATTACTTTTTGTCAGAACAAGAAATGTGGATACATTGTAAACACCAGAATGAAAGCTTTTAAAGAACTGAGAGTTTCTAATAATTTAAACTTCAAGATGTTGATATGACATTAGGAAAACCCAGGCTTTCCAAGAATTTTATAGTAAAAGTACCTCCAAACCAATACTTACGGGAGGGGAGTTTTTACCTTTGAAACTTGTACATGTTCACAACGACAGTCAGGATGTAGAGTACCAAAACCACTCCACATATACTGTAGGGAACTACCGCAAAACTCTCACTGCTGACTGAAGAACAGAATTAAAACACGACAGATAAGCAGACAACAGGTTATTATGAGTCAGCAAGTTAAAAAGAAAAAATCTTCAGTTAGTTTTTGTTGGTTTGTTCCTCTTTGTAATGTCAGATGAAAGAAATCTTCGGTTAAACATTCCCCAAGTTATTTCGCAATCAATTACTTTCTTTGTTTACTAATGCATCCACTTTCCCCTCAACATACTTATGTTAGCCATTTTCTTCACTCACCAGATAATGTGAATCATAAGGGCAATAGGGGCGTTCTGTGATTCAGCCATGTTTATTAACTCAAAACACAACATCAACAGTATGTTGCATTCTGGTCCATTATCCAATTTAGGCCTCGGTGGGTTTTAAAATGAGTACCTTCACTAACTGGTTTCTCTAATGGATTTTTTTCCTGCATAACTGGCATAAAATGGAAGCTCTGTTTTTCTTAGATGTTTCTTTTTTTTATTGTTGAATTGTTTTAGATAATATGCCCTTCTATACATGGGATTTGTTCCTGTATGCATACACTGACAGTACATGAAATATGCCATACAAAAGTTTTCTCACTTCACTTCTCATCATTTCACATCACCTTCCTTTACTTTGTAGCTTTACCTTAACTCACAAAGATTTGCTTAACTCTGTGGCTTTACATCCCCTCACTTCACTTTTCTTTGTAGATTCACTTCACCTCATATAACTTATTTAAATATTTGGCTTTACTTCCCCTGACATCTTTTAACTTTAGGTTGTAGCTTTACTTCACCTAACATTGCCTCACATCACCTTACTTTATTTTGTAGCTTTATTTTTCTTCACCTCAATTTACTTTACTGTGTTTCACTTCATTTCACTATACAGCTTTAATTCACTTTACCTCACCTTCCTTTACTGCGTAGCTGTGCTTAACTTTAGCTGTACTCCACCTCATCTTAATTTACTTGACTTTACAGTTTCACTTCCCCTCATCTTACCTTACTTTTGTAGCTTTACCACACCTCACCTTTCACTTCACCTTTACTTAAAGCAGGTTTGCTTTACCTTTCTTCACCTGTCCTCATTTACTTAGCTGCTTTACTTTATGACATTATGGCTTCATGTCACATCACCTCTCTCCAAGGCTACATATTTATAGAGTACTAGAGTAAGAGCACTAGTATGGGTGCATAGATGGATCTGTATAATGTTGGTTCAAAAATAAAAAATTAAATTCCTTCACGACTCTTAATTTACCTGCGGTGGTGTTGATCTCCAAAGACACAGGTCTAGACCTCTCAGAGCCCCTCTGGCTTTGAGCTTCGCACAGATACACCCTGCTGTCCTTCTGACTGACCTGAAGGACCAGTATTTCTCCTTCACCCTTCTTCTTGAACTGTGATGAGGAGAGGTGATGAATGGCTGTTAAAGCTGTGGTGTTTGATAGACATGTCTTAATCTAACAGGAAACTTCTGGGAATTGAAGTGCAGTTGCTGTCATTTAGAAAAGTTTTGTTTCTTCCTAAATAGGAAATGCTTAAATTGGAGTTATCTCTTATTTTAGTATAAATAAACCACATAACCAATTTCAGATATTACAAGAAATCAACCTTGGGGTCCTTACAAAACACTAAATAGCCAAAAGTATGTGGACACACGGACATTACACATATAAGTGTTGAACATGTCATTCCAAAGCGATAGAGAGATAGATAGATATGATATAACAACTTCTACTCATTTGTGTTCAGACAGATTTTTGAACCTGTGTGAGAAATAAATTTTAGGCCGGAGATTCGTAGAACTCAATATATATTTAACTCTGATCTTGGTCACAGTGATTCTGGGTAAACTGTGATTAGTCATAAAAGTGTCCTGGTCCGCAATAAACGTCTGAGAGCGTGTAGATGAGATTTTAACACAGACCAATGGATAAGACGATAGGGTTACGGAGACCTTTGATGCTATATACATTTGCATTTCCTTTTTCTCAGCTCAGAAAGAGCCACTGAGTGCATGCTAATACTTCAGATATGGTATGCCATTTGTTTTTTAGTTTACCATTTGCAGTTGTGTTTGTACTTTTTTGTATTTAAGGAGAGAAAATGCTCAGGTCGGGAGACAACCATATCTTTCTCTCCGTGGCCACGTATAAAGAATTGATTCATTATATCTCTCTGTACTTCTTCTTTGGGAAGCAATTTTCTTTGACACCTGTTTGCAGGGATTGCTTCCCATTTAGCCACAAGAACATTGGACAATGGCGGGCGATAAGGTCTGGCTCGCAGTTCACCACGAAGGGGTTGAGATCAGGTCGCTCTGTTAAGGCCAGTCAAGATTCCCATCATTGTAGCTAAGGACAAACAGATCCAGACTAAAGTATCTCAGAATCAGAATCAGAGAGAGCTTTGTTGCCAAGTAGTTTTTACACGTTTATGGAATTGGATTTTGTGAGTAGGTGCCAGAAGTAAACCTGTATAAATATATGGATTTTTTTTCTGAATCTGATGATCATTGTCCACATTGTCACCATAGAGCAGTTTAAATAAAGATTCCTATGTTCCTGAGAGCTCACACACACACACACAAGCAATCACAAGCAATTTTTTACCTTGCTTTTATGATCTTAACTGTAGCAATCTAGATTTGCTTCAAATGTAAAGTGCATTACAAATAAAATTTATAATAATAATAATAATAATAATAATAATAATAATAATAATTATAATTATAATTATTATTATTATTATTATTATCAACAAAGAAACTGAATAAAGTAGATTCTCTCTTACCTTTCCAGTGTCTGCTCTGTACCAGGTGTAGAGGCTCACAGGGGGGTTGGCATCACTCGAACATGTAAACACCACAGTGCGGCCCTCAGAAACAGGACCAGACGTGCTGAGTGTAGCCACAGTGAATCTAGGAGCGTCTATTGTAAAACAGACGTGAAATAAAACAATTGGCAAAACACTATTCAACCTCACATCCACTGTTAAACCTCACATCCTGCCCAAAGGCACCCAGAAACATCCTGTTAGCAAGTTAAAAAATAAAGACAGGCAGTTAAAGACACCGCCACACACTTCTAGTGGGTCATAAGTGATGATCGAGAGGGAACATTTTTGTTTGAGACTAGACATTGTTTTTTGCCTTAAGTGCTGCATACTGAACTTTTGCTTTTAATACAGTACTTCTACACATTGGCATTCCTACTTTTACATAAGTAAATGATCTGACTTCTTCCACCATTATCACAAAGTACCACTGAAAAACAGCAATACACTAACACCTTGAGTGGTGCATGCAGCGGTATACTTCATGGTCCATCACTTCCGTCAACTCCAAGTTAAGACTAGTTCAGCTCTTCAAACACTGGTTAAAGAAATGCTTCCGTCTGTGCACAAAAATCCCCTTCAGCTCAAGTCAGACAAAGTCATGTTGAAACAAGTCAACTGTGTTCACAAACTGTGTAATGCTGTGTCTAACACATAAATCAATATGGGCAATACGTCTTCATAATGAGGGAGGCAGGCTGGAAGAAGTAGGATGGGAGGAAGGTTTTGTCAACTGTGTCAGTGAATTAATGACTGAATAAATCCTCAATATCTGGTTGTCAACAGCTTCAAGATGGAAAACAACCAAATTCTATTCTGTTGCTAAATTAACTTTAGTTAGCTTTGAGTTGCTTACATGTACTTAAAATATACTTTAAAAGTTAAATGTTTTCCTCAAAAGGCTTTCAGTGAATTAATTAATGTATTAATACATTTTTAGAAACAAATATATTTGTTCATGTGGACTAAGGCGGTTGTTTGTGTTAAATGGATGATAATAAAATGACCATTTGGAGGTAATTGTCAGCGGTGAACAGAAAACCTTTCAGGGAGCTTTTTGAACTCTTCCCTTTTTTACTTTTTGCTGTTGAGGAAATTTTAAATAAGCTATTAGTCTAGTTTTTATTATTTAAACATATTAGGGCTTACATTTCCACATGAGTAAAACATTCTATTCTTCTACTGCAGCAGAGGTCACTGTGGTACTTTTTCCACCTCTGCAGGTTTCATCTAAATGCAGACAAGCATAGAGTGTCTCACACAGGACGTCAAGTCTCTGAGTCGTTGCAGACGGCTGAGTGCTGCCCCCTTTTGTCAGCGGGTAGGAGACAGAGCAGGCGATGCTCTGGTTGTGATGGTTGGCTGAGGCTGTGAAGGTCAGTGTAGACGTCATGATCATCTGTCCATCCACATTCTGCTTTTGCAAAAAAACAGGAAAACACCAAAATGTCCATGCAATGCGTTACAGTCATGAAATAAAACGCAATATACTAAATCCTATTTTGAATGTCTATGTAAACTTTATAACGTGACAAAAACAAGGACAATAATCAAAGTAAAATATGGATGATGATAATAGAAATGCTGTAAAATTAAGACCTTTTTTAAAGTGCAGGAAGAAGTATTCAGATTTTTGAAATGTAACAATCCTCCACTATAAAAACACAGCATTAGAAATAAATGTTCTGCATCCATTACTTATATTGAATATAAGTACATAACTATTGTTAGCAAAATGTCTTTAAGATGGAAAAATAATTAAACAAAACATACTCCTCATGCACAGTGTTATGCCCTTTGAATATTATTTTATAATCATATTATGATTCATGTAATGTTTAATCTATATTAATGCATTCTATTTTAAAATACAATCAAAGGTTTTATAAGCAGGAGTTGAAGTAAAATTTGCACAACACAAACAGAAGTAGAATACTTAAGTAATTACAAATACCTCAAACTTGTACTCAAACGAGACATTATTCTATATGTTTCTCCAACTACTGAGTGTAAGTCCACCATTGTGAATGAATGACTGATTCATCACCTGTTGCATTAGTGTCTGCTCCTGCCTGGAGTTGTCTCTAGGGAGCCAGGTTAAGGTGGGGGGCAGGATGGAGCAGGGCACTGGGACTGAACACTGCAGCGTCACCTGGACTCCCTCTGACACCTGATTCACAGAGGTCAACAGTGGAGGAGGCAGGCCTGTCAAGGAGGATAAAGATGTAAAAAAAAAAAAGAGATAACAAAAATAAGGCACAAAATACAGGCTTTTTGCACATCCAGCAGACCCGGAGCAACATGAGAATGAACATGATGATTTTTAGCCACCTGATAAGTACGTAAATTTTTTTTTGTTCGCATGTTCTTCAGCTAGTGTTTGCTTGTTTCTGCTGTTTGATGCTGGGGGTAGTGTCTGGGGGGGTTCAAGAGCTTTTTCACTAAAGATTAAAACAACACAATTTAGTCGTGCTTTTGTTTGTAGATGGCAAGAGCTACATCTACTTAACAATGTCTTTATTTTATCAACACACAAAGTCATATCTGCACCCGTTAAAACTTTTATATAATTTGACGATTAATTTTGTTGAGTACTTGTAGTCTTTTTTAATTAGACAATGTGAGTTTCAAACTGAGAACAGCGGAGAAGGTTTCTAGTTTCTTGGTTTAGACTCTAAAGTGGAAAACTATGGTGAAGAAAGAAAACACACGCAAAGAGACAAAACACAAAAACATTAAGAAAACATCTTTACCAATATGACAACACGTGGGTACACTGAGAAAACTATTTCTGTTCTTGTCTGTACTGCTTGCAGCGTTTCTGCATTTGGTATATATTTTTGTAAATGCTGTGCATGTGTTGTCAAATTGGTGAATATGTTTTCTTAATTTGCAGTGTATTGAGCTCTTAGGGCCACCCTAAAAAATGATAAATAAATGAATTGATCAGAATTACAATAATAAAATAAGGTATGATATTGTCCATGTTCACCACCTTAATGTAGCTTGTTAGCATGCTTACATTAGCTAATTAGCAGTATACATAAATTACTGTTGAGGTTGATGTGAATGTCATTAGTGTTGCAGGTATTTAGTCCTAAACCAAATTATTAGGCAAGTTAAAATTCAGAACTGATGATAGTGCTATGATGACAAGTCAGGGGACCAACAAATTTCACAGCAATCCATCCAAGAGTTGTTGAGATATATCAGTATGCTAAACTGACTGGTTTAGTGGCAGACTAATAACTGAAGGTCACATATTTGTACATGTGATTTCTAGACAAAATGACCTCAAGTTACAATTTACAACTACCTTTAATCACTTAATCCATTCATACCTGGTTCAACAGCAATGTTGACTCCATCAGTGTAACTGTACTTGACTTTTGGACAGTTCAGCCTAAAGAAATAAATGTCGCTGTAGTTCTTTGGGAAGCTGTAGAAGATTGTAGTGCAGTTCTTCTTCATTAAGTCCCCGACATGTTGTCCCTTAAAGAGATTTGAGAGCAATAAGTACAGAACTTAATTATAAATCTCTGTAAAAATGGGAAATTTCTGAAACATACCAAATATGTTAAGGTCAATTACATTTAGAATGAAGAGGAAGACACTGCTCATTTCCTGTTCATTAAACACTTCAGGATAGTTGTCTGTCAACAGCCGACAAATGCCGACAATGAAAAGTGCAAGACAATTGATTGATTGAATTCTCAATAAACACTACAAACTGCATCTGCTCCGCCTGTTCTGCGTTTTGGGTCAAAAACCCTTTGTTTTCCTGAATCTGCACTCAACCAACTTGTCTTCAGTTGTATCTGTAGTGTTTTCATGATCATTGCCAGTGCCTTTTGCCTTACATGGGATTTTTCCTTGTGCTTCAGGATTCTTGTGCTCACCGGTTGATCGTTGCTCAACTCACGCCACCTCTGCTAAACGCCAGCTGGACCACACCATCTTAAGCCTGACTGTCTCCTGCCAACCTCAGCCTTGCAGTTACTTTTACTACATTCGGTGTCTGCTCTGGGTCTGTATAATTTGACTTTTAGATTGTGGCTTCTTTTAAATTATTCTACTGGTATATGGTTATGTTATTAGAAAATTGAAACCGCCAACATAAGGAGTCACTGAGACTTTCAAATGGTACACATGCTTGAGTGTTGCTTCACAGATGACCGTCATTAAATAGGTAAATGATGCTCGTGAGTTTTGTGTACTGGTTGAGGAAAACAAAGACAGACACAACCTACTTTAATGGTGTTAGTGTCAGGGCTGCGTGCAATGAAGACGAAGGGACCCAAAAGCTTCCCTTTGATCCAAACAACACCATCTGTGCAGGTTGATATATTTTCGTCTTCATTGATGGGGACCTCAAAACGACATGGGACAGTGACACAGGAGCCACTGATGCCCACAATTTTTGGGGGTAAGATCACATTCCAGGTTTTACAACAAACACCTAGAGGGGAAAAATGCAAATTTTTAAAAAGGATTGATCTACACCAGGTGACAAAGTAATAGCACTTTTTTCTTTCCACTATATTTCTCCTTTTCATTCATTTAACCTCACCTCCACCTCACCTTCCAGAAAACAAAAGGAAACTTTTGTTTGACTGGGGAAAAACAACAAAAAACTATACTTCCACCTCTAGAAATACCCATTAACATGTGTGTAATCAGTGAACTACCAACCTTGCATCAGAGCGATGAGCAAAGAGACAACTGCCAGACCAACACCCATCTCAACTGGATGAGATGAAATTTTAAATCCAAGTTAAACCAGTGAACATTTTAACAACAACAAAAAGAGATAGAGTAAAGAAAAAGTACTGTAAGAAGATTATTTCTGCTATGATGCCAAAAAATCACAATTAATTCACTCGGACAATGATTCAAAGAGAATGAAATTCTGAGAAACAAATAAAACATATGAAATTTAAGACATAAAAGAACACCTAAAATAAGGAATTGAACCCTTAAACCCTTGCATGTTGATTGAACCCTTAAACCCTTGCATGTTGCCCCACCCAGTGCAAGAAGAGACAAAAAAAAGTTATACTGAGATATTAAGAGAAATAAGAAATGAGAAACATTATTTTATCAACAGACATCAAAGTTTAGTAGTAAAGAAAGTCAAACCAAAAGTAATTTACAAAAGCCCAAACTTTACAGATCTGTGTTTTTAGAGTACACACATAAACATATTCATAAGTCTTTACCTGTCAAATGATAATGGGCAGTTCATCCAAAACAGACCTTGTGTTGTGTATATGTTTGACTAGTGAAAGAGGAATGAATAGAGAAGGAAGTGAGAAGAGAAACTTCACTGAGCATCTGTGGTGAAATCTTGACTGTGTTAGAAATATTATTTGTAGGGAAAATGTGTCTTTCAAATGTAGTAATTTGTTCAGACAGATCACAATGAATTTGCTGTAAAGACTCAACCAAAAAACATCTATACTAAACAATGTATTTCATCACACTCCAAATAAACAAAGCTAACTGAAAAATAAATCTGTGATAGATGGGAGAGGAATGCAAATGTGTTTTTATTTTTTGTCTTTCTCTAATCGTTATTTTTTGCGAATGTTTATTTAAAAAGTATCTAGTAATTATAAAGCTGTTAGATAAATGTAGTGCAGTAGTAAGTACATCTTTTCCTGCTGAACTGTAGTAAAATAGAAGTATAAAGTAGCATAAAATAGAAATACTCAAAAAAAGTACCTCAACATTTTACAAGGTAAGTGCAGGTCTTGAGTAAAGGTGCTTTGTTACATTTAACCAGTGCCAGCTAGTGATAAAAAAACTCATCTGAGAAAACTTCTGTTTGCCTCTTCTCAATACAATGGAGATTAATTAGATTGTAAACTTTGTAATGGTATTGCTTTTACTCTCGGTGATACACAGAACTGACTGTCAACAGTTTTTGCTGGAAATCTTAGAGACAGAAACACAACTCTCTACAGGATAAGTGAAAAATTATGATTTCTGATTCAATATCTTCAAACCTGATGTAGATGAGCATTTTATTAATTTATTTATTTATTTACTGCACACTGACAAAGATTTAGCAAGGCTTCCGTGTCTGGGGAATCACAAAAAAAAACAAACCTCACTTTAATCCACTAGGGGGCAGCTTAAGCAGGAGAATCAAATGTGCAAGACACACACAACCAATCCAAATGTGTTTGTTTGTTTTTACAATTGTTACTGAGTTCACTAAACTGGACTAAACTGTGGATCACTGGTCATTCAATGACCACATCTTTCAAATGTCATCAACTGTTTTCTTACTCAAACACAACCACCACTAAAACTCCTTATTGCACATTTCTTTCCATACTATTGTCAAAACTCTTCAATTTACATTGTTGTACATAGCTACATACTTTAAATAACAATGGTATTTACTACATTCTGCTACATACATCTAAAAATTAAAATAGATTTGAACATACAACACTGAGCTCCTATTTTCATTTTTTGATTACCTAAATGAAGGACCAAATGGGACCATGTGGCGTTTCATCATCTCTCACACGAGTGACTACCAGCCCATCCCAGGATGGTGTCACTTTTTCTTCCACCTGACTCTCCATGCCCCTTCCCCACAGAGGAAAACTTTAAGGTTCATGACAACATAATCATATGTCCCTCTTGGAAACAATTGGATAAGAACTTGTGGCCAAATGCAGAAGACAGTCACTGAATGCATTTTGTGTCAAAACAATGAAAAGTGATCCACACGTCCACATGTCTTGTGTTGTGCAGACTGTGCAAAGAGTTTAAAAAAAGTGAACACAGCATTGCGAAATGTGTGTTAACTGTTGTGCTGAGTTGGGTGTTGGTAAAGCGAACTGTCTGAACGGCTTTGAAAAAGTGAAGTCAGTATAGTATAGTATATAGTATACTTCACAGACAATAGTGACACCTATTATAATATTGCAATCATTGTGTAACTGTTAGGAGACACATCATCAGTCTTCTGGTATAAGAGTTGATCCTGATATGCTTATCAAGTGAAGAGAAAGAGAAAGCAGACAAGATCTACACAGATACATCTCACCCACTTACAGTGACATTTCAGCCACTTCCGTCTGATCGGAGGTATAGATACCCTAACATCAGAACTAACCAAGAAAAAAACTCAATTAAACAAGATATGGTAGCCATGGAGAGTCTGGGACACTAAACAGTGTTTTCTTAACTGTGTGAAAGTCTCTCTGCATGATGATAATATTTCTTTCGTGACTTTTTGCAACCTCAGTGGCCCAGTTCAGAGTGACCTGATTGGCCAAGTGGACAACAAAAGAAGGAAGTGATTGCACATTGTAACATTTGTCTGAGGCAGAGTAAAGCAAGAAGGAAGAAAAAAACTGGGTTCAATTAAATCTGAATGAGTGGACCCAAAGAGTTCATCACATACCGAAAGACGTAGTAACTCATTTTGTTTCATGAGGCTATATATTGGGCTTTATTTTACTTTTTACTAAGTGATAATAAAAGGAACATCAAGGAATGTTCCTACATTTTTGTTGAATGTTACAAATAACTGAAAATTGGATGAAAAATATTCAAAAGTTGAGTTTGAAAATACTATTAACTTTTATTATTTCTTTATTACAGTTGATCTCAATTCACCAGCAGAGATCACACCATTAACAGAAATGTTTAAATGATTTAGTGGTGAACGAAACAAAGATGTGCAAGGCTTGCGCTTGCTAGACAGCTGTGTTTCAAAAGTGTTGTGGGGAAGCTATGATAAGGAAATCTGCCGTAGCACCCAGGCACGTTGGACCCCCTCACGACCCTGCAAAGAGGAAGAAGGAGATGAGGAAATAAGATAGAGAAACGGTGGATGCAGTATGTGAGAGCAAAGAGGAAGAAATTAGGTTTAGATTAGGTTAGGTGGGTATTTATGGAAATGCTGGGAGTAACTTGATTGATGTGTGGTCCTGCTCTGCTAAGTAGCTCCACTTGTTTACACATGTTTTCTGAAAGCATGGCCCTCTCTAAAACTCTAAACACAAACACAAAGAACTCACAAACAAAACACAAAACTCCACAAACCTCTTGCAAAAGCAAGAGCAGCTTTCAAAACAATGTTGTCTTCACAAAAGGGAGTTTTGTCTCCAAACGAAATACACCATATAATGAATTGACATTTCTAAGAAGCAATTGAACATGTGCTTAATGGAGAACACTACTATAATAATCTCATCAGTAGGCCTTTTACATTTTCTGTGTTACACTACACACTGTACATGCCTGTTGTAAACTGTTATGTTTATGAAGAAAAGACTGTTTGTACTGCATCTCAGCAAATACAGTTGTATTTGTAAAGTGTTCTTCAAACAGAGCAAACAACAGAAAAAAGAAACTAAGACTTCTGCATATACTGTAAAAAAAAAAAAGTTTCGGTGTAGCCACAGCACCTGATCAACATGTGTTCCTGCTGGCCAAGCAGCAGGAGAAGTGTGGCTGGCATGGAAAATCCAGCCTGCTTCTACAGCCATATTAACCAATGTCATGCATACACGCATAACATACAATACTTTCTGTTTACACTACTATGGTCCACTTGCAATAATAAACTACAGTAATGTACTGTATTGATAAGTAGTACCACAATACTGTAATGAGAATAGATTTCTTACCTATTCTCATTTTGGAAAGTCTGGGTGATGAATGCTGCTGTGAACCTGCTCCATTTTGGTTATACTCTCCGCCCAGCCTCCCTCAGTGTTAAACGTTCAGTGTTTAATATTTAGGAGGATCAATTCCCAGAAATGCAATATAATATACGTAACTATGTTTCAGTGGTTTGTAGAGACCGTACATAATGAACTGTTTTCTATTTATTGCCTCAGAATGAGCCATTTTTATCTATCTATATTTCTATGGGTCCTCTTACATGGAAGTCACCATGTTGTGCCACCATGTTTCTACAGTAGCCTAAATGGACAAACGGCTCTACAGAACGCCTTTTGTTACTATGTTGAATACATACGAAGAAGAAGTAGTAGTAGTAGTAGTAATGGTAGTATTAAGAGAACCTGGAAAGCACTTTGGTACTATAACTAGGGTTGTTTATAAATGTGCTATATAAATAAACTTGAACTTAAATTACCAGTAGTCAACTGGTTTATTATTATTAGAAATTTGGACAAATGGAGGTCCATACGTATTTATTAGCACAAGAGTCCGCAGAGCGTGTCGGCCACCGTAGATTCTGAGCGGTGAGTGATTGTGCATTCATGTGGTGTCAGAATTAAAAAAAAAATTTTATTGCAAAAATAGAAATAAAGTGTGCATGGGATATAAAGGAGTATACAGAACTTTGATTTGTGCAAAATCACCTATTGCACATTCATATTTTGCTAACATTTAATTTGTAATATGGTTATAACGGTTAGTTAGCTGTCCATGTAGCGTGAACTACATGTGTGCATGTTGTTTATTTGCTCTGATAATGATAATCCAACACATCTTTGTAGCATCCATGTTGATTCTTGAGCACATGAACACAGACAAAAGTTGGAAGATCACCATTGTGGCCTAAATCTCATCAGAGATTATGGCTCTTCTCAGTGTTGCTCTTTCTCATCCTCTTCCTCTCACTCCACTTACCTCTCTCCTCACCAATGGTCATTTTATTGCTAAAGCACTGATTGCCTATTGAACAATTGTGCAACATGTATTTGCCCATGTGAGAAGTCAGAATTAAGTTTCTTTTACACTTTTTTTTATTAAGTGATGCGACACGTAACAGATGAAACACATAACAGACACAACAATGTAGTGAAAATACGCACAAAAAACAAATACAAGTTTAGCATTTTGAATGGCAGGGTGCTCCATGTGAAATGAAGATTGTGCTTAATGTTGAGAAATGGGCTTGTATTGAAAAGTGCTCTACAAATAAGGATTATTATTATTATATTATTATTTTAGCAGAACTGGTTCAGGTTCATCAGCAAGTCAGCAGATATTTTGTGGTTTCTTTCTTTTATTGCCTTTACTTTCTTTTACTGCAAGCCAACACTGAGGCAAAGAGGACCCTGTTTAGAAAACAGTTATATACTTCATGATGTGGGAACATAAATTAGGCTGCATTAAAGTTTAAGTCACACAAATAAATTGTGTATTTTGGGTGTTTTTTTTTGTGGAAATCAGTAACCCGCCCACCTTCCACCCCACAAAACAGTGAGAATGAATTGTTTGTAAAAATGGGTTTTCCTTGGAACCCATTATCTAAAGTTATCTGTTATAATAACACAAGTTCATTGGCCCTTTTTAAAAGGAATCTGATCGGCAGAGGAGACTGAAAGCCAAAATAATAACTCAGTCTTGTGTCAGATTTACACAAGACTGTCATCCACCATATGTGTTTATACTGTGTGTGTGTATGTGTGTTCTTATAGCCAAGTGAGGACTTAAACCCAAATGCACACAAAGCCAACTAAAAATTTAGGTCCCCATAGGTATAGAGTTTAATTTAAGGTTAGGGGTTAGGGGTAGTGTTAAGGTTAAGCATGTAGTTGTGGTGGTTAAGATTAGGGTAAGGGGCAAAGGAATACATTATATCCCTTGCCATGTCTGCACGGGGATTTACATTTACATTTATTCATTGAGCTGACGCTTTTATCCAGCGACTTACAATTGGTAAATATGTCAGAGGCTGCCTCTGGAGCAGCTGGGGGTTAAGTGTCTTGCTCAGGGACACATTGGTGCATGGGTCTCTCACACCAAAGGCAGGCATCCATTGTGCCATCACTAGTGGAACAAACGCGCGCGCGCGTGTGTGTGTGTGTGTGTGTGTGTGTGTGTTTGCTTGAGTGAATATTTGTGTGTGTATGTGTTAAATACAAGGAAAAACTCTAACAAATTGAGTGCAACTGTGTGACAAAAAGAGAAGCAGGCAGACAGGAAGACAGATACACATGACAAAAAAGGAGAGAGAGAAAGAGGAAGGGTCTGTGTTTGTGTGAGAGAGAGAGAGAGAGAGAGAGAGAGAGAGAGAGACCACACATAACACACATCTATCTTTTGGCAATGAAACCACTTTACATAAGTAACAGTGACACAGATGACCACACACGGCACATGAAGATGCGTCTTTACTCCTTCGTCTGACCACTGAGACAGACGCAGCTGACTTCAGTAGTGTGATATCAGTTAATCATCTGCAGGTAAGATATCAGGACCTTACGGCTTTCTCTATATGTGTTATGTTAGAAACATAATGACTGCATGGATTATATTCATTTCTGCACTTTGGGGAAAGGGTTAGTGCTGTTTAATGTTGATGAAGTAAAGACGTCTAGTCTCATGTTTCAAGTCTGTTTTTATTTTTAAACCAAGACCACAATGTTTCTCTAGACAAAACTAGTTTTTATCACACTTCAGTTTCTGGGAGTGGATATTGAAGGAAAACAAATGAAATACGTCTGTTTTATGTTTTAAGGATTTGCTCAGTACTAACATTTTGTGACTTTGCAAATACACAGTTCATTAATGTTTCCTTATTCTGTTGATCAAAACATATTCTGGGCAGCTGTGTTTCTTTTTATAATACTAATTTTAACACATTTGTTGCAAATTAGTAGTATATAAATTTATTTTGAGGGAAAGACAGTTGCTGTTTTGTTTGTCATTAACTGTACAATCGTGGTACAAAATACACCCATAGCAGGTCAACCTATAATTATACAGGATGTCATGCTTCCTTAGTTGGGTACAGTGATCAGATATTTTTGGCTGTCCAACCTGACAGTGGTGATGAAGCCTTTTTGCTTATTGTAACACGTGTATGCAGCCTGAGGTTGTTTGTCCACCACTTTCAGACTTTATCTAATCACTTAGGCACTAAGAGACAAAAGGACATTTTCACCAGTAGAGGCTGGAAAAAAAAATACTTGAATGAATGTTAAATTATTGGTGATATACAAGTTTAATGTTTTGTTTTTCTTTCTTAGAAAATGATTATACTGACTCCATTGACGTCTTCTAATCATTTACCGCGTTGAGTTCCATTATTTTTGTGACCAAGTGATGCCCAATCACAGGTTCCAAGCTGTGAGCAGTTCCCCCAAACAATGATATTTAATTTTCAGACCACCCCAACAGTATACGACCATTTAAGTCGCCTTTGTAAGCAGCGTGTTTGACCCATTTTTACAATTATTTTTAGGCTGCAGCCTTCAGTGGCCGTAGTAATTATGAGGAAGCTGAGCTAGTATAAAGAGTGATAAAGTCCATAAAAGGAGGAGGCTGAAGTGGATAAATGGGGCAAAAACAGAACTTTCACCCAGGAGGATGCCGTTTGGCTTCTTCGTGAAACCAAAAGCCACTGTTGACTTATTTTTACTTAAATGACGTCACATACTTATGTGACTTACTTAACTTAACTCACATAACCCACAGAAATTACTTATTTTAACCCAAACTGTGATCTTCTCCTAAACCTAACCAAACTGTGACCATTTTGTAAGTCACATAACTTAACATAAACATGTTGACAAATGTCCGGTACGCCTGTCACTGGTCCTCTCCAACTCTCCATTCATATGTGGTTTTCTTTCCACTGTCATATATGTTGTTTTCGTTTTGTTTTCATTGGCTCACAACGTATTCTGTTATTTAGGTAGTGTTGTTAACTTTGATAGATTTGATTGGCCTGAAAAGGTAAAACACTTCAGCATTTCTTAAAAGTCAATGTAGTGATTGTATAGCAGTTGTTCTTCTTTCTTTTATTATCTGTTTCAGTTTTATCTGGCGACCCCTTGTGGGAGTCCCTGCCGCCAGGTTGGGAACCACTTCTTTACTTTATTTCATGAAATAGCCATATTATGGGAAACAGAAAGCATCACTTTCATTTTGAGTTAATAGGTTGTCAGTAGGCGTCACATCATGACCCAATAAGCACTTATTTGGTGATCCAATAAACATCTAGTTGTTTCAACAGCATTGCCTATATTCTCGGCATGTAGTTAGGAGCGCTTTACAAAAAGTCACTGAAATTACAAAAAAACAACACTTATGTGTGACCTAGACCTTTAAAAATCTTTCACTTTTCAACTGAATTTAGCTTAGTTTTGACTTAAAGTCTCGTGAACTGCAAATTACTAATAGTTGACACACAGTGGGAAGTCATTACTGTAATGACAAAAAGGCTCAGCACTGTTTCAAGTTGCTGAATGTTTTCTATATTGAAACACTGAAACAGTGTGATGATTTTTTGTGCTGCTTGGTACAAACTGGTTTCCAATGGTTTTGGTTCAGGAGATCTTTATTTCTTCCTTCTACCACGACAAAGACTGAAACTGCTGTGTTATTCAGATTTTCTGGCTGTTTACATTTTTTTTGATAATTCCTCTACATCATTCTTCTACATTTTAATCCTAATTTTTGCATAATTGTCTTGCTGGCTTACAGTAGGGAAGTTTAACGGCTTTCAAATTGTAGCCTAAATGTAATGTTTAATCAGATCATATATACATGAGCCGTGGATTAATGTAGCTCACACAGAGGTTTGTGGTTGTTTCAGAAGGAGCAGGACAGTGTTCGTGGTGACCTGCTGTGTCATCAGTAGCTGGGGGCTCATGAATGTTTTTCTTCTGTGGTATTTTGACGTATTTCCTCTCAAAGTTTGCCTGTGTGTTGTGTCTGCTTGATGTTAACAAACGTCCATTTTTCCACTAATACCAGTAACAATAGTAACTTTGACTCAGTCTAGCTCCAGTATCCATTTCATTAAAACCTTCACATTTGCTGGGATAACATCTTTAATGATGTCAGCACCAGTTACTAGTACAAACGTATTGATCACTGAAACATGGGTCACTTAAAACGGCAACAGAAACATCTTTACACAGTGTTCAAGCCTGTGTTCTTTTTTAAATTAGCAACTCAAATGCTGATCTAGAGTTGCTGCAATCAATAGGATTGCCACTGAATGCGCACAAGTATTCCATACACTGAATGATAATTACATTTTTGGTGGGTTCACTGAAACTGAAGCAGCTAAATAGAATTCAGCCATCATTAGCTTTATATCCTATTGTACATTGGATATACAATAGGATTTATCTAAAGCCCCTTTCAGACATGCTCTCCTTTATGTTATCTGATGTTCTCATGTTTGAAAAAGCTTACTGGTTACTTTTACCTAATGACAATCACAATGGCAATATTAACTTTTCTGTAACATGTTTAACATGACACAAGTCTGAATAGATCCTTTTCACAGCAGACATTTTGACTCGTCAAAGCAGCAAAGCCACAGATGGAACTGATAACATTAATGGCGGGCCAGTTCCAGGGTTCTGGTATTGTGCATACACTCACTCACTGACATGGCTTAATGGGACACTAACTAAATTAACGTTAAGAAAAACATCTGATCACAGCAGACAGAGGACCTTCATCTCTGTGCACACAACTATTCTAAAACTATTGCTCCCCTTGTGGTGTGACCGGGGTAAAATAGTTATTTTTTAAAAATCCTATACAACCACAGTAAAAATCTGACCAACAACATTTATCTATTTTCACTTTTCATTCATGCCAACTACATGGATAGATACAACAATATCCAGCAAAATGCTTTACATACATCATGTGAGCAAATGGGAATTAAACAAGAGCGGCAACTTAACGTCCTGTCATTCATTGCTTGTGTCAGATATTGTAAAACAGCTGATGTTGAGTTATGATGTTAAATTGATGTGGAAATATTAATCGATTCACTGAGAAGCTCTCAGGGTATCATGATACAGCCTGCGAGTGAACAGAAAACATTGTGGTTTACATGTTTAAGTCATCGCAGGTGCCAACTATCATGTGAACATCGTGCCTCTTTCTGTAGATGACTGACTCACTGTCAGAGTCTGAGTGACAAAAAGCTTCAACAGATAGAAGAAGCATAGATGAAGTCCAGTAATGTTGCATATTCCATATCCACAGGTTTCAGATGCTGCTTCAGTGTGCTGAAACCTTTTTGTTCCATTCGAAAACTGGGTCAGACAATCACACAGGTTGTTAACCAACGAACAAATTATTCATTATTTACTGAGCAACACTCTGGTTTCAATGTGATCTACGTCCTGCAGTTGGGCCCATGATTATTTCATGCAGTGGATTATAATTTACAAATTTTGTTCCCCTTCAGTTTCACTGTGGTATGTAGTACGATTAGAACTGTGTCAGGAAAATGGAGGGTGATGAATAAAATGTTTCACAACCAACAGGAAAGAAGGCCAAAACCGTGAAAAGATGATTGTAAACCAAAAGAATGACGGAATTACCAGCTCAGCTGAATGAGCTTCACAGAACATCTTCTCGTTTAATGTGTTAAAGTCGAGCCTGCATTGTTGAGTGTTTCCTTTCGCCGCTGGTAAACCACATCCCATCTGTGTTCAAATGTCACATAATAAAAAAAGACCAAATGTTGGACTTGCATTTACAACTTTGCACCATGTTTGCTTTTCTGCTGAAACTGTGCAGCACTTTTATCAGATTAGAACTTTCAGTTTATCCCCCGAAACAACATCATGACCAAAACAGTGTGTGGTGAAAGACACTTCTGTGTCTTTTCACATATACCACTCATTGTGTTAGATCCTCTCTATCACTGTTAAGTGCTACTTTCCTCCTTAAGCATCATTTGCAGTAAAATAAAATCCTGTATCATCTTGTTCCAACTACTTTTGAATCTTCATAATGTTTACATGGATATACATATTCAAACCCACTACTCTATGTTTTTTATTGCTGTGCCATTTTATCTAATGGAAATATTTTAGATGTCTTGTGTATCACATGATCTCCTGGGTTTGTCAGATTAAAGGGCAGGTGGAGCCATTGATGCCCTCAATAATACCATCATCTTGAAGGAAACTTTAGAGTTGCTGCACTTCTCAATTTCCCCTTTTGAAGGCCGACGCCTTCCTTCTTTGAACCACAGAAACCACCTCTGTTCTTTTCAGCTGGACTGTTTCTTTTCATTTGAAGTTCAACTGCATGCTACCACTGGTAAGAACATATTTAATATAGGAAATCTCACCTACTTCTTCTCAGCCTCCTTAAATAGAATTTCTATAGCTCATTTGGCTAAAGGAGGTTTTCTCTGTAATCTTTATTTTCTGCACCACACTTCACTGTGGCATTTTGCTGGTTTGGGCTACAACAGTTTGATGTTTTCTTTCATTGGATGTTACTATATGTGTCTCTAGAATCGCTGCATCTTTAATCTGTGGCCACTAATCAAAGTGTGAACTGTCAACTTCACTGTGCTTATCAAACCCATACAGTTACAGTATGTGGGTTTATTCAACTAACCTCGTGACGTGAGGATTTAGGACATTGTGGTGACAGTAGATCAGAGCATTAAAAGATTACCAAGAAATATTGGTAATTGTCTTTATTGGTGAGAGGATGATCTTGTCTAAGTAAATATAATCTCAACAGTTCATCTCTACATCGACAGATGTACAGCTCGAGGTAGATTCTTGTCAATGTTGGCTTTAAAACTGACTTTAGAAGTTCAGTCCCGGCCATGGAAACAATTGTCCATTGATAAGCTTCAACATGTAACAAAAACTTACAAAAAAAAAAATTTAATTTAAATTTACTCAATTGTTTTATTTATTCCTTCGATGATCATCACCTTGACCTGTTTAACACTGTTCTTGTCAGTTGTAGTCATTTTCTTGTTGAGCCTTGTCAAATGTAAATTTGTGCAATACAATAAAGTTATCTTTTCTACCTTATCTGATTTGAAATAAAATAAAACTCTGTGCTGCACATATGCTGTTAAATACAAAAGTTTCAAAAATAAGAAATAAAAAGTCCATAAAAGTCCTTTTATCAGAGACAAAAAGATGAAACTGATATTAATAATTTCATCTAACATTAGGTAAGACAGCAAATAAGCAAATTTAAGACCTATGATATTAACATAAATACATTGTATGGGGTGTCATTGGAGGCTTTTGACTGTCAATCTCGATTAGATGCTGGTCAACAATTATGCAAAAAGTCTGTGAGTTGTCTCAGTTGCAATTGGGGTAACAGGACATTAAATTACAAGAAAAGGCAACACAGCATGAATCTGGGTGTCATTTTTTCGAAAGAACCATTTCTCTCATGCGCACATATAATATTTTACGCCATCAGACACACACTGGCACATGCAAATGCATATAGACACCTTGGTACATTCTTAGACACTGAAGCACAGTGACTCAGCTGGGTATGACTCGTCCACACACACATACACTCAGACAGTCTATTTATTTTCATAGCATCATATGAAGATAAGGATTGTGATCAGAAAAGTTTACTTGTTTAAGTGACACTGAAACATTTCTTTTTCAAGCATGTGACTCTCATACTCTTTTTCCTTTATCCCAACTGTCCCAACTTTGGTGGTCTGATGAATGCCACCCTGACTTGGTCACAGACCGGGTCAGCTGCTTTGCTTTCACTGTAATTTAGCTGCATTTCTGAGGTGTATGTTGCTTATTAAGATGCTGCCATTGGGTTATAACCAGGGCTGGACTGGGACAAAAAATCGGCCCTGGCATTTTTGGCCAAGGGAGCCCACCAAAATCGGTCGGACACCCCTCACCAATACACAATCCTAAGGGCTTAGATTAGGGGTGTGACGAAACACTTAGCCTATGAGAAGTAACATTACACGAGATTGGGGCCATGACAACGAGACAAGACTATATTTTAGTAGGCCTACTATTTAGAAAAAAGGGGGGCATTAAACACTTAATTTCTTGCATTCTGGAGACATTTTCTGCACCAGGGAAGCAAATTCAGGTGGCAGGTGACAATTTAGAATATACAAATATAATAGAATATAATGCAAGTAACTTTTAGTTTCAATTCTGACCCAATAATCCCTCCATAAAACACCCCCATTGTTCTCAAGAGTAGGACTGAGCAACTGTTGACAATTAGTTTTCTAACACTATATTACAAGTTGATGCAACGACATCAAATGTGTAGGACTTTGTCAGTATAAACTTAAAACGCATACAACAGTCAACATATCGGTGATAAAATCCTGAAAAAAATCACACATTGTTCTGTTGGTTTGAATGTATTGTCAAATATTTTGGTGACGTTTGGAGCAACACTGAGCAGCAAATAAAATGTTGTGCATTCTGTAAAAGTTACAGCAAGATATTGAATATCACTACGGACTCACCATTTGATCTGAAAACGTTTTGAAACACTTGATATCTGCCATCCAGAGAATGTCTGTGTTGATTTTGGTACTGTTTGAACAAAGACTTGTGGAGATATAGATGTTAATTGATTTAGCATATTCTGAAAAATATAGTGAGGCATTTCTAAATTGATTGAGGTTGCAGTGAGGCAAACTTTTGTCACATATCAGTAGATGTGCTAAAAAATGATTCATTCATTCATGATGGAAGAATTTTTTACTCTAAGCCAAGCTGTTCTCGAGCTAACTGCAAAAAAAAGTGAAGTTCATACAGCACCATGAGGTCAATGAGTGCCTTTTTATGCCTTGTGGAATTTACCACCCACCTGCCAATTTTGGTGAGTTTGGTCTGGCAGTTTTTGCTGCATGAACAGTTTTAGCAAAGAAAAATAAGAAAGAAAGAAAGCAGAAAGCAGAAAGAAAGCAGAAAGCAAAAAGAAAGAAAGAAATCCAAGCAGCTAGCTGCTTCAGCAGTTAATGTGTCTGATCATGTAAAATCTAAATGTGCTCTTTGGGTTTAGTATGGATTTATATGCCCTTTGGACTGAGCTAGTATGTGAATATATATTTTGGATATTTGGCTGTTAAACACAACATTTCTTTGGCATTCCTTAAAATTATTTATGAAGTAAATATTGTAAATTTGTGCTCAAATATTATTTGAGGGAAAATTTAGTCAAGTACACAAATGAAAGTTGAAATAAAACGTAAAAGTTTCAAATAAAACCATTTTTTTATAGCCTCTAACCAATCCACTGTAAACTCCTGTCCCTTGTTGTCTGTTAAAAATAGGAGTAATCTGATGGGTAACTTTTAGATTTTCTTGTATTCTCTGTTTTCCAGACACACAATGTCTCTCAATGCCTCTCATCCTCTTCACATGCCCAAGATTTCCAAGAATGACCAGGAGACAACTGTGGACATTGATGCCATAATGGACAACGTCTCCATCGTCCTCTACACATTGACCGTCGTTATCGGCATCACAGGGAACTCAATGGTTATCTGGGTGGCTGGATTCAGGCTCAAGGTGGATATGCAGTGTATAAAGCTTTTTTGTTATGTTAATGTATTGTTAACATAAATAATAATAATAATAATAATAATAATAATAAATAATTTTCCTGATATGGTGTAGATAAATGAGATATCGCCACAACTGCAGGCCATTGTCCATAGTCCATCTATTAATGAACCTACTGCATGGATGTACTGAAATGTGATAGCCTACTCAAAGAAGGAAATTTAACCATGCTAGTTTGAAAATAGCTCATAAACAATGTGCATAAAAAAGGGTTCTTTTTAAAAAGAGGAGTTTGATATGCATAATATAAAAGACAATGTGCTCATTTTTGCATTCTGAATAACCAACTCAACAAAAAGTTTGGCCAGAGTGTCAATGTTCCAGTCCTGAACAGATATTTTTCAGTCGTAAGCTGTAACATGACAAAATAGGCTGGGGGGAAAAAGACACCACACTCTAAACTCTTGACATCCTGAGTATCAGTCTTTTTCAACCCCTATGTACACTGCTACAAGACCGTTTGTGGGTGGTTACGCTCAACTGCTAAGCGACGATTGGAGAGGGGTTTAGCGAATGGTTAGTTTACTGTAAGTAAATTAACAGTTGCACTACTGTTTTTTGATGAGCACATACAGCAGGCCTATGTAGCTGCACACTGAAGACTCTTTGGGCTAACTTTTATTGTTTCTATCTACATGTTGTGTACTAAATATACCCCTGCAATGTTCCTCTTTTCCTTTCTTCTTCATTCCCTTTCTTTGTTTTCTTTCATCTCCCCTCTTTTCTTTTGTTATTTCTTTCCTCTTTTCTCCTCAGCCAAAGGTCACCAACGTGTGGCTGGTGAATCTGGCAGTAGCGGACCTGATCTTCTGCTTCACACGAGTCTTCTCCCTCATTAAGAAGCTCTTCTTTGACCACTGGCCCTTTGGCATCTTCCTCTGCAAGTTCAACGGCTTCTTCAAATATGCCAACATGTTCTGCTCTGTCTTTCTGTTGGCTGTGATCAGTTTGGACCGAGTGCTCTGTGTTTGGCAGCCTGTCTTCACCAGGCGACGACGCACCCTGTGGGCCGCAAGGATAGTGGCTGTTTGCGTCTGGATTGTTGCGATCATCTTCAGCACTCCGTACTTCATGTACCGCCAAGTCTACCTGAAGAACAACCTGAGTAAGTGCTCTGTGGACCCGAAGGAGAAGGCAGGGTACACCAGTGCTAAAATGGCTATCTACTCCATTCGCTTCCTGTGTGGCTTCTTGTTGCCTTTCATGGTCATCCTCATCTGTTACATCCTGGCCGGAGTTGGCATCCGACGCACCCGCTTGTCCGGGAAGTCCCGACCCCTACGTATATTAGCATCATTAGTCGTCGCATTCTTCCTGTGCTGGGCGCCGTACCACTGCCTCCTGCTGGTGAAGATGGTGGATAGTAAGAACACAGTGGTGAAGTTCTGGCACCCCATAGCGTCTGGCATCGCATACTTTAACAGCTGTGTGAACCCGCTGTTGTACTTCTGCCTGGGGCTGGATGTGAGAGGACGGTTCAAGCAGAGTCTGGCGGGGGTGTACAAGAGAGCTCTGGCGGACGCTGACGACGGACAAACAACCCAGTCCAACGAACGCTCTTTAGATGACAGCGCTGGGTCTAAACACACTTATGTGGTGGCAGGAAGGAGTCAGACATCAGTGGATGTAGCTAAAGTCTGAGCCTCTCGCAGTTTCCTAAACACATCTTTGAGCATAAAAGGAGCATTCTTATGGTTTTCCATTAAAGTCACAGTGAAATGGCAGATAGCATGTCTTTAGCTCTGTGCGATATCGAACAAA
This sequence comes from Micropterus dolomieu, assembly GCF_021292245.1. Taxonomy (NCBI): domain Eukaryota; kingdom Metazoa; phylum Chordata; class Actinopteri; order Centrarchiformes; family Centrarchidae; genus Micropterus; species Micropterus dolomieu. The sequence continues at coordinate 5,535,856 of NC_060158.1, forward strand.
TCCCTCGACATATCATTGGACAGCTTAAAAGTGGGCATGGTTTTACGAAGACAGAGTGATAACGAGCTGTCAAGAAGTACTGGCCTCATTGTTAATAGAGATGCAATTTGATATACAAAAAATCATAACTGACACATTTTACAGACTGTATGTTTGGCGAATAACAACAGATAACTAGACAAGAACTCGAAACGAGTATTATATTATTTCACTGTCTTTAACAACATTAACTATTAAACATTTTCTGAAGCATACACACATAAGTATGTAGGTAGGTAGGTAGGTAGGTCGGTAGGTAGGGAGGTAGATAGGTAGGTCGGTAGGTAGGTAGGTAGGTAGGTCGGTAGGTAGGGAGGTAGATAGGTAGGTCGGTAGGTAGGTAGGTAGGTAGGTAGGTAGGTAGGTCGGTAGGTAGGTAGGAACTTCTATAGCTCTTCCCAGAAGGCAGCAGGGTGAACAGGCTGTGGGGTTGGTACTGTCCTTTAGTTATCCTTTGGGCTCTGCTAGGCACCTCACCTCACTGATATCACTGATGCTCGGGAGAAGGATAACAATGATCTTTTGAGCAATTTAATCACCCGCTGTAGAGCCCCCCGGTCCTGGATCATGCACATCCCATGCCAGTTTGTGATGTTTCCAGTCAGGATGCTTTCTATTGCTCCTCTGTAGACGCTGACAAGAACTTGGTGTGGGAATTTGGCCTTCTTCTTCTCAAGAAATACAGTCACTTCTGAGCTTTCTTTACCAGCGTGGAGATGTGATGTGACCACGTCAGGTTCTCTGTGATGCTGATTTCCAGGAACCTGAAACTGTTCACCTTCTCCAGCTCAGCAACACTGATGTAGACAGGAGTTTGTGTCTTTATCTCCTTCTTCCTAAAATCAACGATCAGCTCCTTAGTTTTGCTGACATTAAGCAGTAACTAGTAGCATGACTCTTTAACACTGACATATATATATATATATGTATATATATATATATATATATATAATTATTTTTTCTGCAGGTACCTTTCAAGAGTTTGTTTTGAAAGGATCTGTTCACAATAAAAATGCGCCTTTCACAAAATAATAAAAAAACAGTGGCTTATGCAATGGATTATGTCTCTCAGATATAATGACATTTTATGTCATTAAAGTCACAGATGAAAAGTGGAACTGTGGTTAGCATGGAAAGAAGAGGGAAGTGAGACTATTAAAAGGAAAGCCAGTAATAACTTAAGTCATGACATTGTCTGGTGTTCAGGGGTCACACTGAAGGGTAGATGAATTGAAACTGTACAGTAAGTCCTTCCATTTTAAGTAATCTTTCTATGCACATTTTCGTTTTCTACCATGAGAAATGCTCAAAAGGGTTTTGCCAGCTGTGAGTGTAACTGTAACCTCAGTACAAAAGTGGGTAGAGTATTCATGGCTTTTAGCCAAGAAGCTGGTCAACCAGCATAATGAGCAGCAGTACTTAGCAACCAGCTCATAATAATAATATATAATAATCCTTATTTGTAGAGCACTTTTCAAAAACAAGTTACAAAGTGCTTTAACAAGTGTAAAGAATAATACAAAAAAAAAAGATAAGAGCATGAAAATTTAATAAATAAAACACAGCTGTACTTGCTCTGTAGATTACTTACACATCACTAGGATACATATCAGTTCGATCTGTTTATCTGACTGCTTATCTTTTCTGCTAGTTGGGTTTTATGGTATTTCTGTTCTGCTGTGTACTGAAGCAGCATTGTCATGTTGAATGTTATGGATGTAAGCTCACACTGTTACACGTGAATTAAAAATTCACTGCAATGAATGATAATAAGCTTATAGTAGTTTTAGTTTTTTGTTGTAAGTGAACATTTCTGTAGCACATAATAATCACTAGGATACATATCAGTACAGTCTGTTTATCTGACTGCTTATCTTTCCTGCTAGTTAGGTTTTATGGTATTTCTGTTCTGCTGTGTACTGAAGCAGCATTGTCATGTTGAATGTTATGGATGTAAGCTCACAGTGTTAAACGTGAATTTAAATTCACTGCAATGAATGATAATAAGCTTAGAGTAGTTCTACTTTTTTGTTTGTAAGTGAACATTTCTGTAGCACATCATAAAATTACGGTGTAAAAACTGTATGAATGTAGAGAAACTGCAATGTGAAAATAAAAGCTTGTAAACTTGTAGGTAATTAGAAGTGTGTTTAAACTGTTTGATTATACAAAAGTGCTAAAAGATGCAACTCATTTACCAGTGTAG
>NC_060158.1:5538120-5550277 GCF_021292245.1 Micropterus dolomieu
ATGTCATTAAAGTCACAGATGAAAAGTGGAACTGTGGTTAGCATGGAAAGAAGAGGGAAGTGAGACTATTAAAAGGAAAGCCAGTAATAACTTAAGTCATGACATTGTCTGGTGTTCAGGGGTCACACTGAAGGGTAGATGAATTGAAACTGTACAGTAAGTCCTTCCATTTTAAGTAATCTTTCTATGCACATTTTCGTTTTCTACCATGAGAAATGCTCAAAAGGGTTTTGCCAGCTGTGAGTGTAACTGTAACCTCAGTACAAAAGTGGGTAGAGTATTCATGGCTTTTAGCCAAGAAGCTGGTCAACCAGCATAATGAGCAGCAGTACTTAGCAACCAGCTCATAAAACGCTGTACTTGCTCTGTAGATTACTTACACATCACTAGGATACATATCAGTTCGATCTGTTTATCTGACTGCTTATCTTTTCTGCTAGTTAGGTTTTATGGTATTTCTGTTCTGCTGTGTACTGAAGCAGCATTGTCATGTTGAATGTTATGGATGTAAGCTCACACTGTTACACGTGAATTAAAAATTCACTGCAATGAATGATAATAAGCTTATAGTAGTTTTAGTTTTTTGTTGTAAGTGAACATTTCTGTAGCACATAATAATCACTAGGATACATATCAGTACAGTCTGTTTATCTGACTGCTTATCTTTCCTGCTAGTTAGGTTTTATGGTATTTCTGTTCTGCTGTGTACTGAAGCAGCATTGTCATGTTGAATGTTATGGATGTAAGCTCACAGTGTTAAACGTGAATTTAAATTCACTGCAATGAATGATAATAAGCTTAGAGTAGTTCTACTTTTTTGTTTGTAAGTGAACATTTCTGTAGCACATCATAAAATTACGGTGTAAAAACTGTATGAATGTAGAGAAACTGCAATGTGAAAATAAAAGCTTGTAAACTTGTAGGTAATTAGAAGTGTGTTTAAACTGTTTGATTATACAAAAGTGCTAAAAGATGCAACTCATTTACCAGTGTAGTTGATCCAGGATAAGAAAAATAGTGGTATCTGTTGTAGTCTCTTTAATGATTGAAAGACTGATAAATGCAGGTTAATTCCATGGCCCACTACTGCTTGGAAATTACGTTCACACTACCACGCTTTTTGATTTCCGTTGAAGGTCGCATTCAGATAGACCTTTGCCCCGCTCAAAAAATTCCATCCCCTCATTTATTTAAATGGACTGAGTTTTTCAGTGCAGGAGTGGTGACAATGCAGAGGGCTTCAAAAAAAATCAATGCAAGGCAATCTGCAAAGAGCCAGGTTGATAACTTTGTTGTAACATGATATCATCCCTGTTCTCTTCACGATTGTCATGACAAAAGGTAAAATATTTATAATTGCCCCCTACCAACAGTGTTTGAATGCTGTTTTGGCCACCCAAAATCATAATTGGCATTGTCATAATATTTAGAATTACCACATTTTATGTGTTTTATAGTTTGTTAGTTTGCCAACCTGTTCCTCCAAAACAGCAACTTGGCATCTTGTTTCTGCCAGCTGAGGGTCTGCTCAATGTCTGCCTAAAGAGAAGCTGGGCCTTTAAGAAATCAGTTTCCTTGAACTAAAACCAAAACACCTTCATAAAAATAATGTTTTGCCCACCACCATGTGATAATACCAGTGACCAAGCTTTGGTTTAACTTCCTCATCCGAAAAGCTTGTGAGATGTAAACAGACAAGTGAAAAAATAAAAGAGGATGTGACCTTCTTTCATGTAACTGGACCAACACAAATCAAGAGTAGTACCACTTTATTTGTTTTAGTAAGTAAGTTTTAGTAAGTAAGCAAAATGAATAACACCTACTCAAGACAAACACTGACATTTTAAACACAATAATTAAAGCTCAACAATGGATCTAAGTACAGAGGAAAGGTTCCATCAGGCTGCAGGGTTCAAGAAGGTTCCTCATTTTGGAAACTGTTTGAACATTTCAAACAACTCCTTGATGGACAAGAAACCTGTTCACCTTCCCAGGTTAACCTCCTGGTATTCTTAAACATACCATGTTGAAAAACATTCGGTTTCAGTGAAAGAAAATCAAGACTGTGTACAAAATAGACCTCCAACTTGTGATAATTTCAATTTTCATTTCATCTTTTAATTCAAATACTTTCTTTGATGAATCATTTCATCTGTATGATTGAAAGTGAAACATGCCCATCACAGGAGCCCAACATGACATCTTGATACAATTATTATTTTGTCCATACAACAGTCTAAGTCCAAAAATATTAAAAAACTGGGAACAGTAGCAAATCACAAAGAAGATTATACTAGTCAGTATTTTGTCATTTTGCTCAAAGATCCCCTCCTAACAGGCTTTATGACATATCGACACTCTGCTTTCTCCATTAAAAATTTTTATTCCTTACATACTTAAATTTCTTAAAATAACATTTACTTTTTCTCTCTCATTGAAAAATCCAGAATCTATGATTATGCAAATAATTATTAATTCAAAAGTTCAAAAGTCACTGCTAGATACAAGATGTCTCCTTCTTCACTGAAAAATCCACTCTCAGTATATATGCACTATAGATTTCAAGCTTCCACATCACACTTGGGCTTGGGCTCAGTGTATAGTCAGCTTTAGATAGTTTTAAGTCTCACATACAGTACGTTTACTTGTTTCAAAGTGCAGAAAACAAGTTTTGGTTGTGTTTTGGTTCATCTTAGTTTACACTACAGTTGCATGGGTACTTCTGTTGAGCAGACTTGGAAACATGAAACCGTCACGATCACCGACTTCATCATCTTTGACCTGCAAGGAATTGAGATGGTTAGACCACATCAATTCTACCACACCTAAAACAAGAACTTTGCACTCATGACTTGACAAAAATGTTTTGCAATGTGATCATAGTATTAGAAGGGTGTGGTAAGACATGTTAAGCTGCAATTACACCTTTGTCTTTTATCCTTTATCAAACAGTATTTTGTAGCTGACAAGTTAATTGGCCCCTCCTAATTGGTTTTGCTTCTGTTTACTGTGTGCTTACAGCAGCAATCAAAACAGTGTCAACTTGCGGTTAATACTGAATGTGTCACTAAGGAAATGTTTCTAATGAAGGGGAGGCTGTACAGTGTGTTCAGAAAATGTACTTTGAGACTGAAAGATTCATAAAAGTATATATATCCATTTGAATTATTGATTCAGATTTATTATTATCAATATTATTGTCACAGGTGCAAATAATTGTCCAATCAAATCAGGTTTGTTAGTTTACTTCGCAACAGGAACGACTGGATAAAGAAGACTGCAAAACTGTCTTCTGTCTGATCAGGGCCTCTGAAAGGTACGAGTTACTCAGTAGCTGATGGTTATTATCTGTTGTGGCCCAAACAGAAAGTGTTTGGGCCACAACAGATTTGCTGTCATCATCTTAAAATTTACTTGGTGTTGCATTTTTTTGTATATTGTATTTAGGTTATGACGGAGTGCCCGATACATAATGCAACATGGGAAACCCCAATGCAATTCTAAGCACTCTCAGACTTAGTTATCAAGTGTGACTGCAAGGATATAAATCCAAGACTTTGTTATATCGCTGACTGAATCTGATATGATGTATCTTTATCAATATACTGACATCCCTCTAAACAATCTGTACAGTCTGACAAAGAGTTATACATATTACATCTCACAGGATGTAACTTGAACCTGCAGGATTGTTTGCCCTTATTCAAATACCAGAAGGCTGCTGTGCACTAGCAGCACTAGCAACTGTAGTAGTGTGACACCCCCTCTGCTGCACTAGGTGTCCCTGTGTCCTTGTTTAGTAGCAGTAGTAATGGTAGTCGTAATAAATCAGCAGTGATAGTAGCAGTAGTACGGTATATATAGTAGTGGTATTGGAAGTAGTATAGCTCCAGTACTAATAGTAGTAACAATAGTAGAATAGCAGTTGTATGTACTTGTTGCTGGTTTTGTTTTTCAGGCTCCGTATCCAGAAAGGCCACATAATGGATCAGTGTGTACATTCTAAAAAAAAACCAACAGAATAAGGACGTAAAAATTAAAAATGAATAAGTGGTCCATCTACATCAGCAACATCAAACACTGCTTTTAAAAAGTTGCTTTTTTGATTTGATACGACTGGTTACCTGTGGTACAGCATGGCGAAGAACTGGATGATAACCAGCAAGGCGAAGGATAGTATGAACATGAATCCCAGAGGGTCAATGTATATGTACTGTCCAGTGTACTGCAGGTTAATGTCGATCTTTGGCACCTGGATAAAAACAGTTGACCCTAAGAGCTGGAGAACGACGGTCGCTGTGAGCCAGAAGGCGTTGCAAATGAAGAAGACAAAGGTAATCTGTACAAGAAGATGAAAGAGATTAATTTTATTAGAATTTTACTTTATTATTTGTTTGATAACATTAAAACACATTATGCATAAGCAGAATCACAAACGTGCAACTCAGTTCACCACCATGACACATCGTTACCTTGTTTCTCAACTCCTTGAGTTCATCAGCCATTTTTTTCTGCTTCTTTTTGCTGTCAGACAGAGGCTTCAGGTATTTAATTATCAGTTCTCTGAAGAACTGCTCTTCATCCTGCAGAGAAACACAGAAACTTTTTCAATGACGTGTATTTCATGCTGCCAAAATTGCAATTATGAAAGAGTTTGTTTCACTTTGAATATCTTTACTAAAATGCACAAATATCATTGTGACTTGCCACTTCTCTGAAAAAGTATCTAATAATATTATATTTTCATCCATGTAATTTTAACATTATGTAGCGTTTGGTCTGTTAAACCTCACTGGATTAAAAACATTAAATTTAGCCAGATATCTCTGACACTGAAAATGACAGAAAGCAAATTTCTTGCCTACCTGGCTGTTGGTTTATGACAAATTTTTATCACAATCAAAGAGACAGATGAGGGACAGACATAGGTGATCACACATAATCAAAAAACAGGAGGAGGACAATTATACTGAGTGATGAAATGAGAAATTCGCACCTTGTCGAGTGTGTCCTCCCGTAGCCGCATGTCTTTAGACAAACTCTGCAGTTGTCTGACCCAACCTGAGGAAAAGAGCAGGACAGGAAATTTTGCACAACATGAAAGTGTCGCAGGCAAAATGTTGCTAAATTCCCTCATATCAGGACTTACACTGGTGACGGTGGGTGAAAGCCTCTTGCCTGAAAAAAATAAGAAATAAGAGTTTGCAGCAAACCATTGAATGCATCATTCAATCTTTTTCTTTACTAAGCGATAATAGGATACTAACAAACATTGCATTTGATGTTGATATTAATTAAAAATGTACGTTTTGCACTGTAAATTTCCAAATGAGTGTGAATGTGACTAGTTAAAATTAGCAGCCATGAAACCTTTACAATACACATTACCAACCCTCCAAATTAATGTCCCGTCTTCAGATATTACCTCTGCTTCGCATCATGACTCTGAAAATCCTCCACAATAGTGTTTTGGGGTTGCTGTTCAGGCTCTCTTGTCTCCACGGTCAGCTTCTCTTGGCTAACAATGGGTTCTTCTGCACTGCTTTTCCAACAGGGTTTTCCGCAGCATTTGACCCAGGTGAAGAGCCGTGTGAATATGCTTTTGGCTGTATAAATAATTATCAATTTCAGCTCAACTCAAACATAGATTATGTAATTGATTGAGGATTAGTAGCAGTTTAAAATAAGAAATGAGAAAGGGTCCTGCGTTTGCATCGTACAGAACAGTGAAGATCTTTCATACTGACAAGATATTGTGGCCACCCTATGGCACACCTGTGCAAAACCCATGCTGTCTGATCAGCATCTTGATATGCCACACGTATGAGGTGGATGGATTATCTCAACAAAGGAGAAGTGCTCACTAACGCAGAAAGTCTTGGATCTTTGAGTTCAGCTCATGATGAATGGGGGCAAAAACAAAAGTGTTGCATTCATAATTTTGTTCACTGTATAACAAAAAGGGGTAGAAGAATAAAAAGAAAAGGGGGACTTGCTGTTTTGCTCTGTCCTTTTCTTTTGTAGAACCTTTTTTCTGATTTGTACTTTAATAAAAGACACTCTGAGGAGAGAACCTCAAAGATGATTTTTCCTCTCTTCCCCCTCCTGGTACAAGGTAAGGGCACATCCCACTGCTTACGCCTACACACCTCATTACAGATAACCTGAAATCTGGTGTTAAGGAACTCATTTCAGGTTATGTTTAGATGCCATACTCCTTGAAACTGCTAGGGGGAGGATTTGACTAATTAACCTTTGAACCATGTTGTGTAATTGTTTAATTGTTTGACATGTTTAATTGTTTGTTGTTTACCCAAAAATGAAAAACAGTGACTGGATTCCTTGATAATTAGTCCAGTGTTGCTCAACATGTAACATGTGTAAATAACTGACAGTAAAACCACAAACCTTAAGGGTTCTCATCGTTCTCCAAATTCATGCATGCACAATTGTTCAAGTTTCAACTAGCATTTACCTTTCTGGGCTTGGGTTTGTGGGGGTGTGGCTGCAGGTTTGGCAGTCACTGTCTCTCTGGTGCCCCAAGACACATTGTTCATATTGACCATGGAATAAATAGCCAGCAACAGGTAGGCGCTGGGGATGCAAATGATGTAAAGCAAACCGAAGAACACCAGGCCAACCTCCTGGGGATGCATGAGTGCAGCAATGAAGTAAGTGCAGACAAGGGTGAGGATGAAGATGCTGCTTGGAGTCACGATGGTTTCGTCCTTCACTATGTTGACTGGTGGAGGATAAAAAGATGGAAAATGAGGCTGAGAGGCCATTTGTATTAACAGGCTTTATTGACTGTCAGGTTTGTGTCTAACATACCTATTAGGATAATTGTTGCTATCATCATTAGGAAGGCGTACAAGATGCTCATGACTGCTGCAATAACAATCTGAGTGTCTGACTTGATCTTGAAGCTGATACCAAGGAAGATAGCTGGAGGTATCACAGCCACAACCAGGGCAGCGTTTTGGTCCATGTCAAGCAACACGCTCAAACTACCTGAATGGCAGACAGGAAGCAAACAAAAGAAAACACATAGTTATATCACCATGGCCAAATTTACGAAACTACATCCTCATTCATTAACTTTTTATCACCTGAGCGACAAATGCTGGAATTTCCTTGCATCATGCTGGAAATTAAATTATAAATTGTCAAAATGTATATAACCATTTAATAATGAACTGATTTGAACTTTGTTTGAAAACCAAATGCACTTTAATAAGTTTAATAAATTTGTTTTGTAATCATTTGTAACAGCACCTGTGAAAGAAAATACATTTTGCATAAAATTAAGAATTGCATGATCCACAATTAAGCTTGACATGTCACAGTAAAACAGAAAAAGCGTGAACTTATTTCCATTGTGGTCCCGCTAAGCATTTTTGATTTGGAAGAAAAATAACATCAATCCAAAAACAAGCCTGACCTGCAATCATAAGGATGACGGTGGAAGGTGCCAGTATGGAACAGGCCAAGCTGAAGAGCTGGTAGAACATGTAGGGTTTGGACATGGACGGGTTTCTCTTGGAAATCAGGGTGCCAGAGCCCAGCAAGTCCACAATGTTGGCCATGGTGGACGGTCCCCATCGACGACGCTGAAAATGGTAAGGAAATATTTTCATGAATTATTTAGTAAAATGTTAATTTGCTTGTTATAGTTTCAGTTGAAGAACCACCTGAAAGGATAGCTTTGGAAGTGGTACAGAGCCACTGTTACAGGTATGTGGACAACACATGGTTCACAATTAACATGACAATAACACGTTTGAGTTGCTCTTGTAATTACCTGGTTGTAAAACTCTTTAAACTCCTCCGGGGCATTGGTGTAGGCATCAGAGGCTGCGTTGTACTCCACTCTCCATCCCTGCTTCAGCAGCAGAGTACACAGCCAGCGGTCCTCACCTGCAGGGACAATTACCGAGATGTTTAGACAAAATTCAAAACAGCGCATGAGAGAAAAGCAGAAAAAAACATTTAGTAACTGAAGTCAAGTTATTTGCTCTTCATTAATCATTCCTGCAAGGATACAAAGAACAACAGGCAGAAGGGGTGAAATATTTTGCATAAATATTTATGCTTATTGTCTCACTTTCAAAAAAACAAAAAAAACAAACACATAAATTGTTTTGCCTTTTTGAACCAGAATCAGAGAACTTACAAGGTTGGTTTGAGTTATAGGCACTGCTGTGCTTTAATTTATGGTTGCAATGGATAGCAGTTAAGGTACAGCACAGTATAGTTGGTAACAGTACAATTTATTTAAACAAGCTTAATTTCTTTCATTAATTTGATGGGTAGTTGATCTTTTCTTCACCATATCTGGTCAATTTTACATGTAGCTCACCACAGTATTAATGTCTTAATTCATATGATTTTGCAGCTGACCAAACTATCTGGAAGCTAGTTGGACTAACTAGCTAGAATTAAAGAAAAATTTACAGTAAATCTACCTCAGCCATCATGGTGTTAACTTTCATTTATGAGTCTGTCTAGCATCCACACTTCTACAGTTTTTATAAGATAAAAACATTTCAGTCAGGACAACTTTATCAGATATCTTTTTGTAGTAGTTATTTGTGACGATGTGGCTCTTTACTGGGTAGGCAGGCTAGAGCAGTTTAAATAAGGCCCCTTGTGTGGCCAATGAATGCTTAGAGGGAAATCACCTGAGCAGTCAGCTGATGTGACTTGACGTTGGTTGCTATAAGGTGATTGTGAGCTGAGCTTGACTCCGTTGCCTGCCTAAACTAATGCTATGCTTGATTTTTTTTTTGTCAGACTTTATATTTATACATCATTTCTGCAAAATCCTCTCTAGAAATAGACTATGGTTGAGCAATAAAGCACCTGTTTTGACTGACCGCCTCTCAGATTTTTCAGCTACCTTGGTCATACTGGATATGGTGTCGAGCCTTTGAGGCCTTAATGGTGTATTTTTTCATCACATTGTCATCCATCAGCGCTGCTGCTCTGAACAGACTGAAGCAGCCCGGGCTGCACAGCACGCAGCCGAACACATGTTCTGCTGTCTTCTGAAGCCAGTGGCCCACTGCATATTCAAACTTCTGGTACCACACCATGGGACCTGCCAGGAAAATACAGAACTGTGATTGCATAAACTGTATATTTGTCTGTGGCAGTTTCTTTGATTTGCGATGTGTTGATTGTCTTGAGCTATGAGGCAACTGGTTACAAAAAGAAAATTTGTTTGAAGTCAATGGAGGATGAAAGTCACTAATGCACTTTTATAAGTATAAGTATAACTTTATTTAATTTTTATTTACTTTTACGTCACACTACAGTTTTTGAATCAATAAAGCAGTGTGATCTGGAATTGTAATGCATGAATTAACTTTGGACATAGGTTAATTGAAATACACTGTACAATTCATAGTCTTCTCTTTAACCCACAACATTAACCCTTCCTACATCCTACTGGATGATTACATGCTGGGATGCCAATAGTTGTTGCTGCTGACTTGGCTTTATTGATGATCAATAATTGTTATCAATCTAATTTTATCCAGTTCTCCTCTGTTTCTTGTAACTGTTCTTTAATTGTATATGACCAACCTGATCCAGTGGGGTGAATCCTGCCACATGCTGCCCCAACATACGGATACATTTTCAGACGATCGACGAGCAACATCACAGCAGCAGGCTGGAAGTCTGTGTCCCCATCTAAAGCCAGGAGGTAGGTGTTGTGCTTCTCTTTCTGGAGGTACAGGCACAGCATGCTCATTTTTGCATGTAACTACTTTCCATATAGAAATATACAGAATGAATGTGTATTTGTGTGTATGTGTGCACTTGTTAATGTGTGCTTGATGTGCATTCATGTGTTTTCTCTCATCTCACCTTAAACTGTTTCATCAGCTCAGCCTCGTCGCCTCCTTTCCCCCACCTTTTGTAATACTTGGCCGCAATTTTCCAGCCCAGGAGGTAGTACAAATACATGATCTGGAAATGATCAAATGCTATTCAGCAAACACACTCTGACAAAAACCTTTTTCCTCAAAATGACATTGACATATTACCAGTTTGTGAGTTTTTATAAAAAACACAGTTTGCTAAAAAAGTTTTGATTAAAAAAACAGATGTTTGTAGAAATATTTGAAATCAAATGTGTTAAATGTTTTTTTTTAAAAGCTATCTTCGTAAAAACAAAAATCATCCAATTCAACATTTGAAAAAAAAATTATATTGGATTCTTACAAATGTCTCACTGCTACATGTTTAAGCACTGACTGACATTAAAGCTACAAAATGTTTTAACCTGGATAGTATTCAAATCTCCATTGCATAATTTTCCCCACCTGGGACCATCTCTTCTTGTGCCGGATGAGTGTCTTGTCCTTGAAGTGAACCACCAGACTGTTTCCATGAGGCATGGTGAGCGCCACACGCCCTCCATAAGGTGTCCTCACGATCTTCTGATCAGGGACATGGTGCTGCTTTTTAAAGACACCTTTATCCATGTTTACAAAGATACTGAAGACACAGGATAAAATAGAAATAATAATTTCATTTAGCTTCATTTAAAGTTATAATCTGTGAGATCTTCAGCATTTGTAGACTTGAGATCAATTGGCAGTCAAATTCTGCATTGTGATTTTTCTTTCTATGATTTTTAAATAAATCAACCTCGAGTTTTTTACCTGTAAACTTCTCTGAGAATTTCCACAAGCATCTCTGCATATTCATTGACGTGGCGCCCCTGACTACCGGCAACATCTCTGAAGGCATCGTCAACGTAGATATGGCCCTCGAAAGTCACATCACTTGTTTCTTTTTCTTTCTTCTTCGGTCTGTACTTGTCCAGTCTATGGTGTTACAAGAATCACATAAAAATCGTAAGGGAAGTCTACCATGATGAAATTAGAGGTTGTTATATTGCATTAGAGATATGTAATTAAGCTAATTTTCTGGATTTCAAACTTCTGCAAGAGAGCTGACGTGATGAAACTGATGATTGAGGAAAATTCTCAGGACAGCAATGTTTTTGTGCCTACCGTCTGGAAAGCTTTGAACTAGCAAACATGCTTAAGTGGTCCTTAACAAAACCAAATGTATGCTTACTCTACAGTTGGAGTCTACATGTGACCATATCAATCAAAACCTTGGCAATAATTATGAAGTCGAAGACAGCCAGGGGCAGTTTAGATAGTTATTTTAGGTACACACTAGTTTCACCCAAACGACATTGCCCACCTACATGCACGTCAAGGTGACAAGTTAAGGAACTTATTTTGCCAAAAGTGGAGAAACATGCCAGGTACCATAGCTGTGTGCACAGTCAGCAACCTATGAGAAACTTACCGGAATAGTGAAATAATTATCTTCAACATTTCATCATAGGTTTCATGCCACATGGTTGCACAAAGAAACACTTTCACTGGTTCAAGTGGTGTGAATCTGGAAATGAAGATTTGCATTTTTGAGAAATGGATTTTACATTGACCGACTGACAATAATCCCACACATCCTTTTGACTTTGAGTCCTTATTCCTGCCCTCACACTACCATGAACCTCTGCACTACAGTACATGCAGTACCTAATCTTACCCCTTACACTGATCTAAACCTGTTTTCATTTAGTTAATCGCGCACCGTTTGTGGGATTTTTTGGACACACCTGTCTTGGTGTTTCACACCTGATTCATACAGTGAGAATTTTAGACCTGAGAGGTTTTAATATCCATTGTGTCATCTTGGTGGTAGGAGGCCTTGAACTCAATAGACAAGGCTATATTTATAAATTAATGGTTGTCTTCATATCTTATGTGGCATTCCTGTGTGCACCCAAAGCTATCCAAGTGTGCGGTATGTAAATGTGTCATGGATGACGACTTGTCAACCTGTCGACATCAGGCCTGTACATCTGATATTTTTCTACACATTTGGAAGGAATCTTTGGATTCTTTTTATCTTGACACCAGTCAACTCTAAGCTCTAAACCACGTCTTAAGCTAACCAAACCATAAGCCTAAACTAATTGCATCATAATTATTTTGCAATTCCAAACTCAAACCTCACTTTGTTGGGCATTCCTGATCTTTCCAACACACAACACCCACACTTACTGCTTCGGCCTCTCAGTCGTCTGGATGTCAAATCGAGTGTTTAGAAGCAGCGACTGCTC
>NC_060158.1:5550377-5596991 GCF_021292245.1 Micropterus dolomieu
CAATAATCCCACACATCCTTTTGACTTTGAGTCCTTATTCCTGCCCTCACACTACCATGAACCTCTGCACTACAGTACATGCAGTACCTAATCTTACCCCTTACACTGATCTAAACCTGTTTTCATTTAGTTAATCGCGCACCGTTTGTGGGATTTTTTGGACACACCTGTCTTGGTGTTTCACACCTGATTCATACAGTGAGAATTTTAGACCTGAGAGGTTTTAATATCCATTGTGTCATCTTGGTGGTAGGAGGCCTTGAACTCAATAGACAAGGCTATATTTATAAATTAATGGTTGTCTTCATATCTTATGTGGCATTCCTGTGTGCACCCAAAGCTATCCAAGTGTGCGGTATGTAAATGTGTCATGGATGACGACTTGTCAACCTGTCGACATCAGGCCTGTACATCTGATATTTTTCTACACATTTGGAAGGAATCTTTGGATTCTTTTTATCTTGACACCAGTCAACTCTAAGCTCTAAACCACGTCTTAAGCTAACCAAACCATAAGCCTAAACTAATTGCATCATAATTATTTTGCAATTCCAAACTCAAACCTCACTTTGTTGGGCATTCCTGATCTTTCCAACACACAACACCCACACTTACTGCTTCGGCCTCTCAGTCGTCTGGATGTCAAATCGAGTGTTTAGAAGCAGCGACTGCTCCAAAAATGCTCCCTCATACAGCCTCCGAATGAACAGGTCCTGAGTCCTCTGGATGCGATAGAGACTGAGATACCAGAGGTGGAGAGTGGCCAAAACAAGTCCGATCCACCAGGACACTGCTGAACCTAAGTAAAGATGAATAAAATGATTAAAAGAAAGTCCAGACTGAAATCTTGTCTCACTGTTTAGTTGTACTGCAATTAAAATCTGTCACAAGATTTTATGATTCTTTAAAGTACTGAATTTTTTTTCTTCTGTGAAACCACTTTAGTTGAACTTGCCACACCAGTTTCCATTTTATTTAGTTATTCCATACATATATCATTATTTTTTACATAAAGATGTTGACTGACCATAATAAAACCACAGTAAGACAACAAGTCAGATAACCAACAGATGATTTTTGAAGAGTCAAATATTTAAGATCGGGTCAGCATAGTTTCTTGTGACAGATCCAATTGCCTTACTATTTTTGATGCCAAAATAGGCATGCCAAAAATTTATCCTAGACTAAATATGTTTAAAATATGTTTTCAGCACTATGTTTAAATGAATGAAAACATATATTACAAATTTCACTTGATAAAATGTATGGTGTCATCTACTTTATTACCTGTCAGCAGGCCAATGTCAGTTATATTTGACATGTCCAGGAAGCACAGAGTGTGTGTAACATCCAAAACCAGATGTGGGAACACACTGCCATTCAAGTTGTGGTTTCTTCCATCTACAATGTCATTGCAGTAGCCTGTGAAGTTGATGCTTGTCCCGTTCAGACTTATTCTGTATTCCTGATAGTAAACGATAACAGGGATGATGAGCAGAGCCATGACGGCCAGAGAGGCCAGATACAAAGGCAGGATGAAGCATCGTCGCAGGGCGTGCATCTTGCAGGCCGCAACAGCAAACCAGTGGCAGAGGGCAGAGGAGATCAGCTGGACCCCAATGGTGATGGCTATAATTTTTGTCTCACGCCTTGGGATAGACTTCACTATGTCCCAGTCCATTTTGGACAGAGGGACGTAGGCTCCGAGCACACAGGCGGTCACTGTGATCCTGAGCAGACTGGAGAAGATGTGTAGCATATTCTGGCACTTTGTCATGTCTCTGCACAGGTTTTTGAGGAAGATGGAACTGCTGTTCTCAATGATCAGTCTGAAGTAGGTCTCCCACCAGTTCAAAGACACAAAGAAGGACCCACCAACAGCCAGACCCACCCAAATTGCCATCTTGATATCAGTAGGATCTTTCATAATGTATAAGAAGAGGAACAGGACGTAACCAAGCAAAATGAGGATGAAGGCAGCAATGGACGGCACCAGGAAACGATTCCTTTCCTTGGCAGTGCACTGAGTGACCACTTGTAGGAGAGTAGAGAGGACAGCGACACCATTCAGTATTGTCACGTTGGTCACGATGTCCAAGTGTGGCATTGCCACAATGGTGAGAATCGCTGCACCGAGAGACACCAGGAACTCAAAGGACAGAACCTGAAGAAGAAGCAAAAGTAGAAAATTGTTAATACACTCAATAAAAAAAGTTTTAATTACATCTTATTAGAGATTTTCTAGGTGCACATTTTCTTTTTAAACATTAGTTCAGCTTACTGTTAAAATTGTTACACTAACTTCCAAATTTCCTACATTATACTGAAAATGTCAAATTTATAGCAACATTATATAGCATTTTAATCTAAAAAAACATTTTGATGGTACACTGACTTGTCATAGGATGAATGGTGTCTCTATCTCCCCGTATTCTTTCTTTTTCCCCTGTCTTCTATTGTCAAATTTTGGCTGTGTTAGCAAAGTTGGCAACTTACTAGTTTTTTATCACAAGTAAAGTAATCATAACAAATACACATATACAGCTGTCCATGTTTACGAAAACAGTGAATTACACTCTGAAACTGTAGGGATGCCAAATAGCACAAAAAAACTAATCTTAAAGTAAAGAGGCTTTTTGTCACAATCCTGGTCAGTGTGTCTGTCTGTTTTCCTGTTTTATTTTGAAATGGTCTATGTGGGGTGTTTGTTGCGTGCTTGGTTTTGGTTTTTGTCTGCATGTCGGTCTGTTCCTCTGTGTACAGTATTTTGTTACAGTCGGTTTGGGTGTTCGTCTCCTGTTTGTCTGTTTACGGTTCTGTCTGTGAGTTCTATGCCTGTTTGGTCCTTGTTTCACTGTCTTGCCTTGATTAGTTGTAAGTTGTCTGCATGAGTTGTCTGCGTTTGTTATCCTTGTGTCCTGTCTTGATTCCACCCGATTGCTGTCCCTCCCCACTCATTTGTGTCTGCATATATGCCCGTCTATTCCTGTCTGTCCTTGCTGGATCTGCTGTACCTTCAACTTAGCGTTATTGTGTGGTTTTATGTGTGGTGTTTTGTTGTCTTTAGGTGTCAGGCATCCTGGTGGTAGTTTCTCTATTGTGCTTTGGTAACAGTTTACTTTTATCCTTTAGTGTCTCTGCAGTATTTGCATTAGCATGTTGTTGGTTTAGTATTGTTTAAGCTTGTGTAGTGAATAAAACTGCCCAACACTTGATTTTTAATAAATCACAAAAATCTAATTTTCGTTTATGAAATTCTCTAGCGCAAGCTCCTTCTCCTTGTGTGCAATTACAGTTGTATGATGTGAAAACCAGTGGAGGCTTATGGAAGTGACGACAATTGTATCTGAACACTCGACATGGCCTTTTAAATGTTAAAGCTTTTACTGAATTTGCAAACACAATCCACACCACACTTTATGTAAACTAGATAAGTGAACAATATTTATAACAATAACTTTAGTAAAACAGAACAAGGGGAATGTGTTGCTCTCAGGAGGAAGCAGCTAAAAGGAGCATAATGGCATCCTGGCTCACACTAAATCTACATCTGCTGTCAACTGCAGAGGCACTTCCCACAACCTGATGGATGACCTAGTATAAATGACTATAGTATTATATAACATTAACATTATAACAACACTTACAGTAGTCAGTAGTTTCATTCTTTACTCGTCCACTTTGCTTGTAAATCATTTAAGGGTATGTGCAAGTAAAGGGGTCGCACTGCAGAGCCCTGCTTTACTGTACTGTTGTACATAATACGGTGATATAAATACCTATTAAAAGACATAAAATCATTGCCACAATTTAGTGTGGCTTACCATATCTAAATATCTGAAAGTGACTACGGGGCCCTTTTCTGGTGCTAGAGGAAGGAGTGGGTGTGCAGCTTTGTCCTGCCATTTCAGCATTTATACGAAGGGAGAGTGATGGTAGGTGACTGGGGTCAGCCTTGCTACTCTCATTAGTCCTCAAACCCTGCACTCGCTCAAAATTGCCTTGAGTCCCACAGAGAAAAACTAAGGGAACTCAAATCCAGTTTTATTTCACTACTACAAAAATACAAACAGTACAGAGCACTTCCTTCCCCTTAAAGGCAAGGCAGTAAAAGATTTGAAAGCCCCAGGGCTAGAGGAGATGCTTTTTTACTCACAATAGTGCTCACCTGATTTCACACATAAGTAGGCCTACATAAAAATGAGAAGAACAGTCTGCATTAAAAATATGTAATCTACTTAACTAACCTATATTTAATGTCTTAAATTGCAAAGGAAAATAAAAGGTATACAACTCAAAAGATTTGTTTTAGAAGCCTCTTGTTTTAACATAGAAGAGTTAACAGTAAATTGCTGAAGCTGAGAGTTTTTAGCAGTTATAGTGCCATTGAAATAGTAGCTGGAAGGCAGGTGAAGTTCTGCACACCCTTCAAACTCAGTGATCAGTAGCAGTGCAAGCCTTCTCTTTGAGATATAAACACAAGTCAGAAAGCCTCAGCGCGGTTAAAGTGACCTCTGCTGTTTGAGCTTCCACATAGCAAGTATACATTTGTTGCGAAACTAATAAATATAAAATATAATATATCAAATATAACTGCAAAATATATAAATTAAATAATAATATCTTTATCTTTATTTAGTTATATATCCTACAAAAAATGTTATTTAAGTGTATTTTAGTCTATCACCTTGCGGGTTTAATGTATGTTTAATGTATCTATCTATCTATAACTACATGGTACATGGGCTACTTTTATTTTGAAGGTTTTAACGGTTACTTTTGCTTCCAAGAAAGTAATATACTACGTGACTTCCGTTTTTGGTTTATAACGAAAAACTAATTGACTGAAGTTCACTGACTTTATTCATTCTTTGTTCAAAAAGGAATAATGATCAAATAAATTGCCAAAAACGACAAACGAGCCATTTTTAACTGTTTTTTTGTTTTTAAACAAAACTGATAAATGGTATTTTCGTTTCTGAATTACAAACGAATTACGAATTATCCAGAGATACCGAGACTACTAGAAGGTACAATGGGGGTGAAAACATTTTATGTGATATATGGAAACTGCATAAGCAAAGTGAAAATTGTATGTCAAGTTTGAAGTGCCTGCATGTAGTGAAAAGAGGGGACGGGCAATCACTTCAAAGTAGCATGCACATACTTCAATGCATCAATCAAAAAGAAGGAACAGGTAAAAGCTTGCTAGGTTTCTCACCACTGCTACTGTCTTTCTGTCCGGCAGCTTTGCGGATTTGTAACACGCCTTCCAGATGCTCTTTTGTAAGAGAAACACACTGGAGGCGATGAGAGAGCAGCCGATACACAGCAGAGCAACAGGTTTCTGCTCAGCTGGGAGGGTCTTGGTGCCTTCATTAGACAAGGTGATGAGAAGAAGGAAAGAAGTCTGGAACAGAGAACAAAGTTAAGTCAAGTTAGAAAACTTGTTTTCAAAAAAATGTTTTTCAGTTTTTGTTCAGTGCAGCAGAATATTTAAGGGTTTGTCACGTGACTTCCAGGAACGTTGATTCTCTTAATTTGTGAGGTACAAAACTTCACCCATGATACACAGCTCCCATTGTCTGTTTACCTCAATATTTTTGACAACCTTTACAGCCAAAGGAACAATACCAGCAACTATGCATCCAAGGATGTTTGGCTTCTAGATAAATGAGATATAACATGATATTCAGGACTAGTTTTGACTGATGTGCACATGTCCATTATTACATAGCCACTTCCTCAAAAATAGACTAAATCTCCCATGTACTACTCACTTTCCATCATGTCCCTTTCTCGCCTCAAAAAATCAGATTTCGTTGGTAGCTACCTTATGTATCCACTTCTTTACATATCATTTCACAAAACAACTGTCAACACTACTCTGTGTTTCCGTGCATCCTTCTAAATGTACTAACACATCAAGCCTATTAGAAGAAAGTACATTTTCTGGAAATATTTAAGTTTGTCTTTTCGTTGAGGAGTCCTCAGTATTAACTTCAGAAGAATAGCCATATGTATAAAAGCAATTCAAGACACAGCATTTGCAGTTCCTGGGAAAAGGGAGCCAGGAGAGCTTAGCTCCAATTAGCAAGACATGAACTCTCAATATGCTTTTTTGCCATTCATTTCTATATTTCTGTATCATTATGGGTCTTGCATAAAATCAGGAGGGTCTGGCTCTGTCTAGCCAGAGGGAACAATCACCAAATCGCCCGGTACCGGGGGCGATGGTATGTTCCATTCTCAATCTACAGGCCTGTAAAGCATGGGAGTGCTTTTGGTGACAGGAATGAATACTCCTGTTTTTATCAATATTTCAATGTTTTGTCATTTGGAAATATGTTGTATGGACTGAAAAAATTTTAAAGATATCTATCAATAAAAGTCAGCATTTTAACAACAAATATTGCCAAAATATAGAAATTCGCCTGGTATATTTGAAAATGTTGTATGATAACTGTTGTATTTTAGTTAATTTTCATCAGCTTTACAGTTACAATTGCATTCTAGGTGTATTAGAAGATATTCAGTTGCATTAAAAGCTTCCTCATGATGGTTTTGATGGTTTATTGCCTTAAAATATAGCTTTTTTTTTACCAGGCAAGGTTTTTTCTTTTTTGCATCTCCATGTAGTCTGTACAAGTAAAATAAATATATTAATACACAATGGATTCATATACCTTAGCTTCTGACTTTTCAAAGGAGACCAGAATTATGCATCTAGGCCAAATGGTTGAGGAGTTATTCCTGATTCATTTTGGGTATGTAATTTTAGGCGTTTTTTCTTCTGTTTTCCTGTTTTCAACAGGTTTAATTGTACACATAATCCGTGTACAACAGCTGGGGGCTCTCTGCAGCGCCACACAACTTTTTAAATTCTTCCATCTCACTGGGAAAGGACAGGTCAGGTCAAAACAGTGTAGAGAGACTGCCACAGCTGTTGCATAAAGCCTAATTGTAGCATAATGGCTACATATAGTTGCCTAATAATAATGATAATATTAATAATCACAAACAATGCGTGATATTTTAATATCCAGCCCCAGCTGTGGTATAGTTCGCACACTGCTTCCACCAATTATAAAAACAAGTTAATTAAGATAAAATGAATGCCAGGGAGCAGTTTCACTATGACCATCGTTTTGTTTTATAAATCCAGCGAACGATAAGCGGGTATAGTTAATGGATGAATGGATATTATTTATTCTAAACAAGGTGTGTTCATTGTTGCTTTACCTGATAGGTGCTTGTAAAATATCGACTGTGTCTGCGTCTTCTGGCGTCATAGTGATTTATAGTTTTCTCAACGTTGGTTTAAGTCATTTCATCTCCCGACAAAACACCAAAGTTATATTTAAGCGTTCTGTAACATAACTTCGTCAACTCGAGTAGTTCACCTGTCACCTGCTCTGCTCCCCTTCGTGTATATACACACACGCACAGAGCTCCTTTAGTGGCCCATCTATCAGCCAAAGCTGTCAACCTGGGGAAAACACTGCGCTGCTGTCGTCCTCTTGAACTCTAGATGCTGCTTAAAGTTAATAATGTTGGATTATTCATGGGCTATTTGGGATTTTGGAGTAATGCATATACAATAGTTTTTAAAAACTAAAGTATAACATAACATAAAAGTTCAACAGATTAATCTCTCCTAAGTCAGTGAGTAATTCTGTTAAATAATTGTGATCTCAAAATTGACCAAAATAATTAGCAGCCACAAACATTTAATTAAATTCATGAAATTATAGAACATTTGTTTTGCTGGAAACCTCTGCCTTCTTTCTGTACAGGCTAATGCTTTTAACTTGAAAAAACTTTTAAATTTGGTGAAGAGCACATTATGACTTGTTTAGGATTCAAAATTAAAAGTTTAGGACTTGGTTTGTTGGTCTTGACTTGAGACTTGCCCGTCATGACCGATCTGGACTTGGGACTGACTTGGGACTTGAGTCCAAAGACTTAGTTGTGACTTGTAAAAGGATGACTTTTTCCCACCTCTGCTATGGACACTCAAGTTGGGACATGATCGATATCCTCTATGAAGTCGTCTTTGTTCGAGATGTGACTATTAAAGTCTTTACGTAAGTAAAGACCATCAGCATCAAAAGAACAAATCTGAGCTAGCAGATAACTAAAGAAAGTAGTCCTTTAGTCCTGTCCTCTTGTAGATCCTTCTGGCAGTAGATATCAGGAAAGGATAACTAGACTTTACTGCAACTCCCAGTGTGTACACCTTCTCCAGCCAGTATCACAAATTTTTGCCACAGACGCCAGCATGCATGTGAAAGTGCTTCAATAACATTAGAAATGAAATAACTATTTTATTTAAAATAAATTGTTAACATTAACCACTGTTACACCACGTTACACCTGGAAATTCATAGGATCAGCTCCAGTCATATAATACGATGATCAGTGTCAGCTGAGCTTCATCTCTTAAAATTACGCCTGTATCAGAACCTTCAAGCCTTTAAGCCCATTAAAATGATTTGTGTCTATTTATTAATGCCCCTGTACATTAGCTACAAGTTTCTTTCAGAAAACAGCTTTGTTTTGTCAATTTATTAATTTATGCTGTTAAAATAGACAGATAAATATAATTTGGGCAAGACCTTTACATTCAAATTAAAAATCCCCATGCAAGATCAATAGTTGATTAAATATTTGTAACTGAAAATGTTAGGTTTTTTTCGTGCACATTAGTTCAACAAATATAACACAAACCTTGCTACATAGAGCCAATCCAAACACAATCAGAGCGACTACACAGAGAGAAATGACCCTGAGTAGTTTGATCATTTTCCATGGCGTCTGTTCATCTTCAATCACAGGGACCTCTCGACATATATCCCATGGCCTCCTGGTTAAAAACACCAAAATGTCAAACTGTGAGGGGAATGTTCCTGATTGGTAATTAGATATATAGAGTGAAAAAAAGTTACACAGAAAGAAATGTCCCCAGGAAGATTGATGCAACTAATTACTAACTTAGTTTAAAATCATTTCATGTTAGGTAGAAAATAAAAAAAATAATATATTAGCAAATCTATGAAATGTACAGAATGTATAAATATGATAAATACATATAACCATTTTTCCTTTATCAGCAAGGTGCCTCACTACATTTTCTTTGTTTTTGTTTGTAGCTCGGTTTGTATTCTAAAACTGTAATTGTTCCTGTAATGAAGTTTAAATAGGAATGTGAATGTTTAACTTATCAGTGAAACAAAACATAAATACGGATATCATTCAACAACTATCTAATGCAATCACAACAAAACCACAAACCAAAGCAAAACAAAAACTAAACTTTAGGAAATTTCACAAAGTAATACTTGTTAACTAATAAAACAGTAAATTTTTTTATATCCTTGTATATTTTGTAAAAAGAAATCCCACCCAGTAACTGTGAATCACAATCTGTTTTAATTGACATGTGCTTTAAAAGAAATATAGCAAACTACTGAATAAGAAATAGAAATAATAAAATATATGCATCTATAAACATTTTCTTCCATTTTTGACTTACTTTCACTTACTGAACAATATAAAATATTTTCTGATGTTCTGCTTGAATAAGTAAAATGTTCAATGAATGAAGATAAACTGCTTGCCAGTATAATAATATTTTGTCTGAATAAAACATCACTAAAAATCATACTTTATAAAGAATTAACAAAGAAATGGTTAGCACCTTGACTTAACTTGTGTCTAAATAATTTATTCCTCCTTTGAAGATAATATATTATTAATAACAGATAAAATGTGTAAATTTAAATCTTTCATTTCTTTAAAGGGTCTACTCACTTGGGCAAGCGCCTCTGTTTATCCATGTTTCTGGCTAATGTGCACCTTGCTTGACTGCTTAACTAGTACTTTAGATAGTACCTAACGTGTTCTATCGCCATCCAGATGTCATTGTCATGTCAATGGATTCGCATTTACGTTAAACCCATCATTATGTGGCAACACCCAAAATGTGTTCTAAAGGTGCATAGTTAAAATGAGTAAAAGGCAACCAGACCTTTTCGACCTGTTTAACCTGATGTGAAACTGGAACACTGCCTCACGTGTCTTTATAGATTTGCAAAAGGAAAATATTTGTGAGAAATATGTCATTGTCACAAGTATGTAATACAGATACAATTCATCTTCTACTGACCTATAATAAATTATGTGTTGACCCAGGTTGTACCCTTTCAAAAATGTTAATAAGAAATATTTTACTGTGAAATGTAAAATTCTAGGGGTGAAAATGGGAATTTCACAAGATGAAAAGCTGCTATGTGTGCAAATGTATGCAAAGTGGAACTGAGTGGTGCTTTTTTAATATTTTATATATGCAGAAAAAACATTCAGCACTAGTTTTTTCTTTTTAGCAAGAGGGAGCTAAACACCTCCAAGTGCACACTTTAGACATGAAGCCATATCACCACTACCTGGTTGATATGCAGATAACCTTTAGCTTTTGGGACCCCTGTAGGTCTGGTAGCTCTAAACATTGACAGGTTTTGCCATGTCCATAATTCAGCCTCGCAAACACCAACCATGATATATATCATTAAAACGTCTGTGTTAGATGCAGATGGGTGTTTTTTCTCTGCATATTCATTGAGGTGATTCCTCTGATTTTCTTCCTCTCTGGTTGCTTCTGTTCATCAGTGCCGGAGGAAGTCTAGAAACCTTCCCTGATGCAGGTAAGATGCATTTGCAATCATTTGCATTTGCAAACAGAGGAAGAATATAGAACTCTAAGCACTCATCCCAGATGACCTTAGGGTTTTGGAAGTTTTACACAGATGCAGATTTGTGATATGTTTCACCCCTAAAACATCTATTGCTTCCAGGCAGGGCTACTTCTGTGGTTGCCAGAGGGTATGTGTAAAAATTGTGAAACAACGATCATGATCTGATATTTGGTATTGCTTGTTGTTTAGTTGGTGGCCAATGTGCCACTTGCTTCACAACTTCTCTTCTATCCATCACAGAACACCTTCAAGACAAGTTATTTTAACCAACTAGGCATTTTGTTACCGTAATTACAACCAACTGACCATAAGGGCAAAAGACAACAAATATACAAAATGTCTTATGAACTTATTTATGGAAACACTATATTATACTATATTATAAATTATACTAGGGCAATAAAGATAAAACTTTAGATAAGCAAAGTAATACATTTCCAAAAAGATTTGACATCCAAGATGTCACACAGTGTAACGCATCCAGACAGCGTGACAATATCTGTTAAAGACAACGACCAGTGATGCCACAGCAGAAAATATTATACTGTGATACTCCTGATCATACAGTACAGTATTTCATGCTCTAAATAAAAGTTATTCATAACATATAATATCTATAATATATATTTGTGTTATTTCCCAAACATTATTCATTCATCTTTACATTACAGTATCTTTATACACAGGAGCAGGAAACTCTAAGAAAACTGCTATTTACAGTAGTAGTACAATAACTTCAGATGATTATATAAATACATAATAATACACAAAATAAAGACATTTTGGAGTCCCTCCATCCTGACTTCTGTTGTACAACCTCAAGGCGAACTCATCATCATTGTTGTCATGTTCCGACTCCTCCTGAGAGTTGAAGTCAGATGATAGTCAGAAGTGACACAGCAGAAGGTGGTGCAGTTAGACTGGATTTCCCAGCTGGCTTCAGTAATTAAAGAAAAGTATTTATAGCAATTTTGTTCTTTTCTGTCATTAGCACCTCACGTAGCACATAGCGGAATAATTAAAGTGGGGTAAATTCTTGTTGTTCTTTGTGGAGATTAAAATCAATTCTAAGAATAACAATGAATACTTTTACCCCAAACTATAATAAAATGCTTTGGTAAAAACAAGTATAATAACAAAGAAGGCAGGAGCACTTTATAATAATGGTTATGCAGCGTAGATTTCTACAGTTGACGTTTCAGTAACAGTATACCTTCATCAAAGCTTAGTAGGATCAATTGATTCTTAACAAGTCATGTCTTGTGTTTAGTAGTAGAGCACACCTCCTTTGCTGTTTTGAGCATGTAAGCTATACTGTTTACAATAATGCATCACTCTGCACAACCTCACTGTTTCATAGTCAATAGTTCTACTCCAACCTCTCACAGTTCAAGGCTTTTGAAAATGTTTTCAAAAAATATTGTAGATTAGAATTCAAGAATTCAATCCCTTAATCTTCTGATTTCCATACAGACATTGATGGCCCTGAAATTAGCTACAGGTTTCCTTTAGAAAACATCTAAAATCAGTTTTTGAATTATATAATTAATTTAAGCGGTTAACATTGATAAATAAATACAATTTTGACAAGATTGTCCAATGGGAATGTGCTGACTACAATCTCACTAAAATCTAGATTCAATTAAATTCAAATTAAAATCAAGACCAATAGCTGACTAACTATTTGTAACTGAAAATGTTGTTTTTGTGCACAGTAGGTCAACAAATATATACATGTTTATTTATTCATCATTAAAAATTTGGTTGAAATTGAATTAAACACATAAATACATTAACAAATATATATAAAATGTATAAATATGATAAAAACATGCCTTATTTTTCCTTTTATTTGTTTGAAATGTTTCCCATTTCAGCAAAGTACATGAATACCTAATCGCTCTGATTGTGTTTGGATTGGCTCTATGTAGCAAGGTTTGTGTTATATTTGTTGAACTAATGTGCACGAAAAAAACCTCACATTTTCAGTTACAAATATTTAATAAACTATTGATCTTGCATGGGGACCTTTAATTTGATGCAGCTCTGTTTGCATACACAACAAAAAGTGTAATTATGAGTATTATCAGTCAAACAAAACCTTTAAACAGCAATGTGAATATGAGTATCAGTCAACAACAATCTAATGCAATCATCCAGTACAACCAAACTAGAAATCAAAGCCTCACATAAAACTGTACACATATTTAGACAAATACTCACTTCGGCAAGCTTCTGACAATCAACAACTAGAGTGCAACAAAACACCCTAGAGGCCATTTCAATGAAACATTTATTTGAAAAGATATAAACTACAATTTATTTCTGCTAAAATTATCAATACATAAACTCTCCAGTTTGTGACTTGTACACTTGTTTGTTTATCGCTCCACAAACTCACTCACTAACTTACTCACTCACTTCACTTTGCTGATACAAGAAAAAGTATGGCATTAACAGTTGACAGTAATCATGCACATGTATGTGTTGCTTTTATATGGAGGAGGCGATTAGTATTATTTAATATTAATACATAATGCTAGGATGTTAATATACAGTACCTTTATAAGTACATTAGTCCTAGAACTAGTCAGGGGGCCTATTTATCATTCAGCAAAGTAGGCATCAGTCAATATGTAACATAATCTTTTCACCTAGACAAGCCTATTTTGAGGCACTTTTCTTCAACTGCCTCAAGCAACTTCTTTTTTTTTCTTCCTTAACTTTTCAGCACCATCTTTGAGTTTCGTTGCATGTTTTTTATCCATGAAGCAGCATCCATTTTGAAGCTAGAGGAAAGGTCAGGTGTTTCAACCATTTCATTTTGTTCTGATGTGGAATGTGTGATTGACTGACATAACCAATCATATTACAACGGCCCCACCTCGCCCCCTTTTGGTCAGTAACCAGTCAAGCCACATACCTATTGATTTGCAGTTTCAAAACTACCAGTACTCCCGATGGACAGTCCACCTTTGGAAATGACGCTTGTGCTTTATTAAAACCACCTGGCCCCAGGGTTTCTGTGCCAGTTAGTTTACGGTAATTTGATTACTGATATGCAGTTAACCTCTGGCATTTTGGGACCCTTGTGGGTCTGGTGGCTTGACGCTGTGGCCCACTTTGCCACCTTGCAAACCCCAACCATTACAATTTGAGTGGGTAAAAGTCTAATTAACCACAGTTTTTTGAGGAATAAAATTAACAAACCTACAACTGGAAGTACCCAGCTCATACTACGTATTAATCCATACAGCAAGACGCTTCTTCAGTTCAGGAACTAACCTGAGAAGCCTCTTGCATGAGAGACAAAACACCTTCATATATCTTCATTTCTGTTGCCCTTGACTTAACCCTCCTTGGATGTGTGTGAATCTGTGAACTTTGTCCATATAAATTAACTGTTTCTGCTGTGCCATATCGATTAATGATTATCTTACCAAACATAACGAAGCAGAGTAAAATAAGGAACACATCAATGTATTTACTTAATTTGAAACATGTTGGATTTGCAGAGAGACATGGGTGTCAGGATGTTACACACAAAACATTTAAGCAGACCATCCATCCATCCATTGTCAACTGTGTTATCCTGCGTACAGGGTCGCGGGGCAGACTATGCAGTGTTTTTATAAGTAAAACGAAGAAGTAAGGAGTGAAAACGCATGGAAATGGACTTGCTTGAAGCCACAAATGGAACTGCCCTGCTGAATCACTAAATTCAGTATTATTTAATAATAATTACGTGGAATTTTTCAAAAGAAAGTGTTTCACAGAATTGTTAAATTTACAGTGATTTTTTTCAGCATCTGTATCTAAATAATCAGTCAAAATAGAAATAGTCATAGTTGCTACTATGATATTCAATTGCCAGATTTCATTAAAGCAAATACAGCTATCTTGCAATGCAACAATGCTCCTTTCCTAAAAAAACACGTTAATAGTTTACTTGTTTTTTTAACAGCTAATATGTATTGGTAATAGCTTATGTCTCGTAGTAATAATCTTTATTATTAAAAACTTTTTCAAATCCATGCTACAAAGAACATACAGTTGAAAGTAAAGTAAAATCAGGAAAGCCTCTCCTATAAAATGTTTTAAGAAGGGAATTAAAGACGTTCACTGACTCAGCTGACCCGATTTCCTCGGGCAGGCAGTTTCAGAGACTCAGGGCCCTGACTGCAAATGCTCTATCCCCTTTACTGTTTAGCCTCGCCTCTGGAACAGACAACAGACCTCTGAACTCTACCTCTGCCTTCAAAGCAGGTGTATACATTAGGAGGAGAAATAGTTGGTTGCAGAGAGAAAAAAACAATGAAACCATTCTAAGGCTGTACCAGAAATCCCCACCCAGTGCCTCAGTCTGTCTAACAGGATGCTGTGATCGAACATCTCAAATGCTGCACTACGGTCAGTACAGGGACTGAGCACATGCCATCATCAGCAACACTTAAAAGCATGACACTCTCAGTGCGGTGATACTACCAGAAACCAGATTGAAACTTTCTATTTTGCAGTGCAGAGAGAAATTGTTTTTTTTTCCTAAACATTTTGATATAAATGGAAACTTGGAAATTGGTTTATAGTTTTGAGGGAGGGAGCGATCTGAGACGAGGAACTGTTAAAAACAGGAAGCAAACAGGGCATGAAAGATTCCATTACTTTTCATAAGAACCTTTTCTAAAAGCTCAGACTAATGGGATAAAACTGGTTAAAAGTATCTTATGAGGGACCTCAAAGTAAGAGGCATTGGGGCTAGAAGAGGCTCTAATTGACTCCACTTCAAATAAGATTATAACAAATGTAAAAAATGTCTGACGGGATGCTGATTATAGAATCACCAATAATCGGTAAAGCAGGAGGAGTAGGCTTGGAGGTATGAACCTGAGAGCTGGTTACAAGACAAGAGGTTAACTGCTCGCGGCGGAGTCATGAAGAGGGGGCGTGTCATTGGGATTGTTCCCCGGAAGCTTGTTAGAGGGCGAGGTGGGAACTGCGTGCAGCCAGGTCGTGAAGAGGGGGCGTGTTGTTGACGGCGGAACCAGAGAGCTTGTAAAGCAACTGCACGCAGCTAGTTCGTGAATAAAAATTGAGAACACAGCAATTGCTAAGACACATTTATTGAAACCTTCACCCATATTCTCAAAACTTAAAACACAAAACATACACTTTAAACTACATTGAGAAAACCCCGACTCTTCTGGCAAAATCAAACAATCGCCTCAAAAACATGTAATCGATACAACACTTTCACAATCATTAGCATTCATCAGACAATACATCAAAAGTTGAGAGTACAGCATCCAGGGCATGTAGTTACAGAAAGAATAAATTAAAGTAAAGACTTCACAACTGCACTCTGCAAGCTAGCAAGTAGGAAAATGTCACAGCCTTTTGAATATCTTGGGAGTTTTCAAGTGTTACCTGTGCGTTGCATCAGCAGTGGTGGACAGTAACTAAGTACATTTACTCAAGTACTGTACTTAAGACCAAATCTGAGGTGCTTGTACTTGAGACTTTTCTTTTCATGCCAATTTCTACTTCTACTACTATTCCACGACATCTCAGAGGGAAATATTGTCCTTTTTACTTTACTACATTTGTCCGCTTTAGTTAGTACTTTCTTTGCAAATTAAGATTTTCACACATAAAGCATATTAAAAGTTTATAAAATATGATGTTTTGTTGTAAATTAAACTACCCAACAGTTTAAACAACTAAGACGACTAATAAATTAGTGACTGTTGTTGTTTAAGTCAGTTTTCATATAAAAGCATTTCATGGTTCCAGCTTCACAAATGTTAATATTGGCTGCTTGTTCTTATAAGTATTTTTGTTGTATTTTTAGATTTTGTGATAATTTTGAGGTTTGGACTGTTGGTTGGACAAAAGGTATTGTGATCGTGTCACTTTGGGCTCTTGATGATACCAAACATTTAGTAGTCGATACCAATACCAGTGAAATTCCACAATTCTCGATACCCAATTTGATACCACAGTAAAAAACTAAATCAAACCAATAAATCCCATATACTTCAAAATACACTCCTTTAATAAAACATTTGAACATTACAAAGAGCAACTAACAGCTGTGAACATTTCTGTGAGACGCTGTTTGATGTCAATTTATTGGTAAATGAGGAATCTATTGAAATTACATCCTTGCAATGAGCATTATTTATTAATTCATTCATTTTCTTAATGTTTGCAAACTCACATATGTGAGATGTTTAAGGGTTGCCACTATCTGGATTAGCAGTGATTTGAGATTTCTATGTTGAGTTGTAACTTAAAAGTTATTGACGATCCTACTACTACATGAGAAGTGAGATCACGTGGTATATATACCCTTAAATGTGCATATTCCCTTGTGGTGGGGTCAGGAGTTTTACCCATAAAAGTCTTTAGCAAGCAAAGTGTTGGAGCCAAGTATAAAAAATTAGATTCCACACATTCGACAAAATGAATATTGTCTTATTTTCTTTTTTATATTTGTGTCACAAAGCTAGATATGCAATGGTGATTGCTAGGTGATATGTGTATGGCTGCCCAATCTTTAGTTTCTATTTAATCATGTAACAAGACAACAAGAGCAAGGTGAAACCGTGTGGAATAGCAAAATCTGTAGACACGTGCAAGCTAGCAGTCGTGCTATTGAAATATAAAAGTTGTTTCAAGAAGAGACAGGAAATAAAGAACAAGAGGAGAGGGTCGCAAAGCTCCCAAATAAGTTTGTTTTGGATTTTTTTCTAAGAACACTGTCAAAGATTTTGCTCAATGCAAGGATTGCTGGATGACATTCAAAGAGGTAAAAACAAGTGCATTTTCATTTGGTGTGGCTGCTGTGCCGCTGTTTTAAAGGCTGTTATCATTTCGGGGTCAGGTCGCCACTGAGCACCTGTTGGATTGTATGGAGGTGCTTGTGTTGAACTGTGTGTGGTTAGCTGGACTGTTCTCTAAAATCACTTTATATTGCTGCATCGTGCGCAGCACAGCATAGCTGTTGTAGCAGCAGCGTGTGTCAGTGTTGGAGAGAAGCACATAAATAGAACTGTTAAATTTAATACCTTGATATGGTCCCATTGTTACTACCTTACACTACTGGCTGACTCAATGCTGCCTATTAGCCTAACCGTAAATCTGTGTGCCAGCAGTAGCTGACACAAAGTGGACAAGATGGCAGACAAACAAGTCGAAACTCATCTACAAATATTAGTTTTTGTTCATAGAGATGCCTTCACTCGAAAGTAATGCCTTCTGAAGCACCTGTCTAGTGAGACAGTGAGGCAACTAACTTCTGTTTTGAACAGAGCCAGTTTCAGGTGTGTTGAACAGACATTCAGTTCTTTGTGCCGCAATCTGCATTGTCGCCTTTGATGATTTTGAGATGATCAAAACTTTAAAACATTGATTGAGGCTTTGATATGGACTATTGAAGTTCTAAACTAACTTCACCCCAATGGAGCTGTCGCTGTGGCTGCACTAGTCGCCATCTTCCACATGTTGGATCCTCTGTACCTACGGTACTGTAGAAAAACAAGTACCATGTTGTTTCAGAATTTTGGCAACGACTTGGTACTTACCTCAAAAGTCAGAGCTGGCAATGACGTCACAACCAAGTTAACCGCATTCTAGTTACAAGTCACGTGCACGGCCATCTGTTGTTTAAAACTAGCCAGGTTTGCCATTGTTTCCAGTTGATAAAAATGCATTACACGATATTTACGCATAATAAACACAGTAGCAAGTTCATGTTCACAGACTGCAGTTGTTTGAAAAATTATATGAAATACTGTTTGCTAATAAACAGTATTTCATATAAATTGTTCCTTTTAACAGTGAACCAGCTTCTGAGCGGCACAAAACTACTTACTATTAATTATTAGTTGCTTTCTTTGTGCCCCCTCAAGTAAAGTCACACAATACTAAGTAATTACTTACCAATCCCTTATTACCTGATGATTATGACAAGTAGAAATAAATAATAATACACACAATAAAGACATTTTGGTAAAATCTCACATGCAGTGGATATTTCAACTTGCTAAAATGTGTTGGAGAGAGTCTGTATTTACACCATTGTCTCTCCCTCATGCCATTTCTTGTACGACCTCAAGGCGAACTCATCATCACTGTCTTCAGCTTCTGACTCTTCTTGGGAGTTGTGTTTGGCGTTAGACGCAGCATTGACCTGAAAGGAGATTGAAGGAACATCAGTGCTCATAAATTCCATCACACCTGGAACACTTCTTGCAGGTGACTAGTCAGAGGTGACACAGTAGCAGGATGGTGCAGTTGGACTGGATGTCAACGCTGGCTTCAGCAATTAACGAAAAAAGATTTACATAGAAAATACGTTCTTTTCTGTCGGTAGCAACTCTCGTAGCGCAAGCCTGAATGATTGAGGTGAGGTAAATTTTACTCATGTTGTCCTTTGTGGAGATTAGTCTAAGAATTCTAAGAATTACAATAAATGCTGTGTGATCTAGCACATGATTATGAAACACAAAGCAAGGTTCTCTTTAAAGGACAGGTTCACTACTTTTTAACCCAAACTATAATAAAATGCTTCGGTAAAAACAAGTATAACTAGAACTCCAAGCAGTTGTAAGCAGTGTCCAAACCTCCCAACGTCAGCCCCGCCCGAGAAATGGGCTATACCAGGAGATTCAGCTTGATCCCCCAAACACATGGAAATAAGGTTTTTAATATGCGCCTTGGTATGCAGGAGTTCGAAGCCCAAATGCAATTACCTTGTTTATATTGCCCCTTAGAGGCAGAAGTGTTTGAATTTTAATTAATATTATCAATTGTTCTAGTATCATTGCAAGTTGTTACAACAGTAATTTTAGACCAACAGCAGGTGTAGTAAAAGCTCCCTGGATGGGGGTTTCATTTTAGGTACCATTCTATTCTCAATCTATATGCTTCCCCAAGTTAATATCATCCGCAAATAGAATATATAAGTTCTCTGTTACACCAATGACACACAGCTCTATATCCCAATCAGACCCAGTGACCAGTCTAACATTGCAAACCTTCCCAGATGCATTGCTGATATAATGCACTAGATTTCTCACAACTTCCGACAACTAAATCCCACATTGTAGGCCCCCAGCTCAAAGAACTCAAATCATTGTAAACCTAGGTGAACTAGCAAATTATGTTAAGCCCCCGGCCAGAAGTTTTGAGGTAGTCTTTGACCAGGGCTTGTGTTTTGAACCCCATATAAAGAAAGTTGTTCAGTTATGTTTTTTTCATTTAAGAAATTTGTATATTGATTTATTTATGTATTATTTATTGTATTCAGACCACTATGTGGTGTGTCATTTATTTTTAGCAGTTAAAGTAATAATACTAATAGTTGTAAATACCATTTTTCCTGGCAGGTCTGATTCTTCTGTTTCAGGTTTTTGCTCTTTGGGCTCTGTGTCCAAAAAGGCCACATAATGGATCAGAGTGTAGATTCTGGATGAACATAGAACAAGAATGTTAGATTTTATACAAATGTTAACAGAACATAATTCAGATCAAAGGAAAAAAGTAATTTGATGTAAGTGGTCACCTGTGGTAAAACATGGTCAAGAACTGGATCACAACCGATGAGGCAAATCCCAAAATGAACATGAAGGAAATGGGATCAATTGGTATATATTGTCCGGTAAGGTCGAGGTTGAGGCTGAGCTTGGGGACCATGATGGGTACATTCAAGAGTTGGAGGGTAAATGTCGCCACTAGCCACAGAGCATTCATGATGAAGAAGGCAAAGTTTATCTGTGTGTAATGAGAAAGAAAGCATTCATTTAAGACTAACTGAACAGTGACGTCCAATTAGACATGTAAAATAGTTCAGTTGCCCAGACCTACCTTGTTTCTCAGCTCTCGCAGGTCATTGGTTATCTTTTCCTGTTTCTCTTTGTCATCGACCAGAGGTTGTAGGTACTTCTCCTGAAGCTCTTTCCAGAAGTGCTCCTCCTCCTGCAGGGGAACACAGCAACTCTTTCAAATAACTATTCTAATATAGATAGGGCAGGAAACAAGCTTTATGTACACATTTACTGCTGTATCCCAACATTCAAAATTACTCAGAGTGTTTGGGTTTAGCAACATATAACACCGCTTGGATTATGAAGTATTTGTGTAGTGTCACTAATGTCCTATTTGTAGTACACATTATATTTGTGTATGTTTTGAAACAGAAAATAACAAAAAAACGAATTACTGCAAATGCCCCAATGTTGAGATCATATTTCACCTGAATTGGGAAACTGAATATGTCAAACATCATTTTACTGAATTAGATCAATGATACATACAGCCAATTACAATGTGATTTAGAGGCAAATTATCACGCAAACAGTGTGTACACACACCTGGTCGAGGGAGTCCTCCTGCAGCTGCATGTCACTGACAACATTCTTTAGTTGTGTGACCCAAGCTGGAGACAAGAGCAAGACAAGAGGATATTAGATAACATCACATTTGCAAGTGTGCAGGAATTTTATAGCAAAATAATCAAGTTGATATTTTCAAAAGTGTTTGGACGTACATAGGGCAGGAGAGTTGAAAACAGGCTTCACTTGCCTAAAACACAATCCAAAAAATTATTAGTATTGTCTCACACTATGTAGTACTGACACGTTACATTTTTATTGATGTTCTACCCTCAAAACGTACCTTTGTTCTTGCTCTGGGATCCTAATGTCTTCCACAATAGTGTTTTGGGGCTGGGGTTCAGGATATATGAACTCTGTGACCAGTTCATCCTGCCCACCTCCAGATCTCTTGTTGGATTTTTTACAACATTTGGCCCACGAGAAGAGTCGTTGGAAGATGCTTTTGGCTGCAAAAGCGATGATCATCTTCAGTTCAGTCAGCACAAACAATAATACTGGTCTATTGTTGCACGTGAGTGGCATGAAAATCCACTATTTTTTTTTGTTTCAATCTGGTATCTACCTTTCTGAGCTGTTGTTTGTGTGGTGGTGTCTGCAGGCGTTCCAGCAGAAGATTTTGTCTCCCGGGTGCCCCAGGACACATTGTTCATGTTGACCATGGAATAGATGGTAAGCAGGAGGTAGGCGCTGGGGATGCAGAGAATGTAGAGAAAACCGTAGAATAGCAGATGGATTTCCTGAGGATGCATTATCGCAGTGATGATGTAAATAATGGCCATAGAGATGACGAAAATGCTGCTGGGTGTCAGGATGGTTTGGTCCCTCACCATTGCGCCTGACGAAAGATAAAGGAATGGAGCATTTTTTGGAATGAAAGCAGTTTTAAGCAGCACATCTAAAAATATTTTACAAAGTCTAAATAAAGTAGCTACACGTGACTCTGTATAAAGTTATACGTGTTGGAATAGAACTTACCGATGATGGACATTGTCACCACCAACATGATGAATGCATATATGATACTCAAGACTGCTGCAATAGTGATCTGAGTGTCTGATTTCAGTTTGAAGCAGAGAATCAGGTAAATGAGAGGAGGTAACACAGCCAGGACCAGGGCACCGTTGGCTTCAATGTTAAAGATGAAAGACAAACTACCTGGAGACCACAAATACAAATTTTTTCAAATACAATTAAAATATCTGTAAAATAGTCCAGTGACGTCCAGTTTATCTCAAAAGTTCACAAAGAGATGATGTTTTCAAACACAAAACGCTGACCTGCGATCATCAGGCAGATGGTGGCAGGGGCCAGGGTGGCTGAGGTGATGGCAAAGAGCTGATAGAACATGAAGGGTTTGGACATGGATGAGTTCCTCTTGGAAATTATGTTGGTGGAGCCCAACAGATCCACCACATTAGCCATCGTGGACGGTCCCCATCGCCGACGCTGAAGATAATAAAAAATCATTAGCCTGACTGAACTTGGAACCATTGAGGTCCACATTCATGGATGATTCTGATATGTAGATTCTGAATGTCGGAAGCAAATATATCAATTTGTCAAATCTTTGTGGCCATCATCATGTTAATGGAAATGTTCTGATTAGCTGCAGGACTCGCCTGGTTGTAGAGTTCTTTGAAGTCCTCAGGTGCATTGGTGTAAGCATCAGATGCTGCATTGTACTCAATTCTCCATCCCTGCTTTAGTAGTAAAGTACACAGCCAGCGGTCCTCACCTTCAGGGAACAGAAAATAAAGAGGCAGAGTGTGAAAGCTATCCCCAAGACTGAGAGAGAGACAGGAAGTCCTGTGAACAATATCTGTTACCTTGGTCGAACTGGATGTAGTGTCTCGCCTCTGTGGACTTGGTGGAGTATCTCTTCATCACGTTGTCATCCATCAGCGCCTCTGCTCTGAACAGACTGAAGCAGCCGGGGCTGCACAACACACAGCCAATCACATGCTCCGCTGTCTTCTGCAGCCAGTGACTGACGGCGTACTCAAACTTCTGGAACCACACTGCAGGACCTGTAGAGGAAAAACAGAGGTAATGTAAACATCGACACAAATGTCGGTCCAGTGCTAGTCACTGTTGGCTTTACAGTTGCAATGGTTGATCTATGGCAGAGGTATTTGTTCAAATGATTGGACAGTCGTTTTATGTTGTATTTGGTTGTTTTTTTCTCTGTCTTGTCTTATTAAAAATGTACAATGGGCCAACCTGATCCAGTGGGGTGAATCCTGCCACATACTGCCCCAACACGTGGGTACATTTTCAAACGATCGATGAGCAACATCACAGCAGTTGGCTGGAAGTCTGTGTCCCCATCTAAAGCCAGGAGGTAGGTGTTGTGCTTCTCTTTCTGGAGAAAAAGGCACATTTTAGATCTGATTTACAGGTATTATTTAGAAATATTGTTATGAAGAAAAGTGTTATATTTTTCTCTTATCTCACTTGGAGTGCTGCTCTCAACTTCGTCTCGTCTTCTCCCTTCTGCCAGCGTGCATAATATTTTGTCATGAGTTTCCAGCCCAAAAGATAGTAAAGGTACATGATCTGGAAAATAATAAGTAACAATTGACAAAACTTTCTCACTCTTCAAGTGTTCAAGCACTGTTCAGCTAGAAATGGAAAAATGTTCCAATATTGCGTTAGAAAATTTTGAAAACACCACACTTCTAAATTTGAAGTAAATTTTAAATAGTACATGTAAATTGTTCTGAGGTCTACAAGTCATTATTTTCCAACCTGAGACCATCTCTTCTTGTGACGGATGAGTTCTTTGTCCTTAAAGTGAACCACAATATAGTTCCCGTGAGGCATTCTGACCACAAGACGACCGCCATACGGTGTCCTTATGATCTTCTGATAAGGGATGTGCTGCTGCTTTCTGAAGAACTTTTTATCGATGTTTTTGAAGATGCTGATGACAGTGAATGAAAGAATACTTTGATTGTAATTTGTACTTTCTTAAAAATGTGTTTCTCTGGTGTACTGCCAAACGTTACTGTCAGCTCAGAAGTGGATGTCACTTTTTAGACCTAACGCTAAAATGCACCATAACTGTAGACCAACTGTAAACATGTATCTTACCAATAAACTTCTGAGAGGATTTCAACAAGGTTCTTTGCATATTTGTTGAGGTGACGCCCCCGACTCCCCTCGACTGGTTTGAATGCATCATCAATGAAGATATGGGCTTCAAAGGTGAAATCTTTGAACTTTGGGTCTTTCTTTGGTCTGTACTTGTCCAGTCTGCAGTTTTCATAGAAACATAAATAGGAACTCCACTGTGATAAAATACATTTTGGCCTTCTTAATAGAATACTTCTAAAATTGTTTAGCCCAACGACACAAACTCTTGCGGGGAAAAAAATCCTGTGACAGCAACAAATAACTGACTTAAGGAAATTTACAGACTTTTCTTGCACTCAAATTAACTCAAATTCACTTTTTCACTATATGTAGCATTTCTGAATCTGAATTGCAAGGATCAAATTCTATTGAAACGATGTAAAGGAAGAAACTTCGAACTCCTCCAGAACTACCAAATCAGTATTTACATCAGGAAATCAACAGAAATAGTTAGAGGGATGGGAAGATGATATATCATATAAATGTCCTGCATAAGGAGTCTGTGTAACTCACCTGAATATTGATATAATGATGTTCATCATCTCTTCGTAGGTCTCGTGCCACATGGTCGCACACAGATACACCATTGCAGTTTCAGATGCCCTAAAATTTGACAAGATTAACAAATTTGAGAAACATTGTTTAGAGACAATGTAACTCCAACTTAGCCTAAACTAACCAGCCTAAAATGCTTACAATGCTTATTGTGAGGACCAAAATAAAGAACTACTCCTACATACACACCACAAGCACTTCTTCATTCTGTTTGTGGTCTGTTGGATGTTGAATCGTGTGTTGAGGAGCAGGGATTGCTCAATAAAGGCTCCTTCATACAGTCTCCTGATGAACAGGTCTTGGGTCCTCTGGATACGATACACATTGAGGTACCACACATGAAGAGTGGCCAAGACAAGACCGAGCCACCAGGACACTGCTGAACCTGTTTAACACAGAGTTGTTTTATTTTTTTCTTTTATTTTTTGTTGAAAAACAAAAATATATCGTGATCCAAAGTTTAAAGCAATGGCTCCATGATTTTGGTCTGGTGACGCTACTTGGATAAAAACACATACATTACACAACACTAACTTCAACCTTTTAGTTTAAAATATGTATAACTTGACAAAATTGCATTGTAACCTATACGAGGCTCTACTTTATTACCTGTCAGCAGGCCAATGTCAGTTATATTTGACATGTCCAGGAAGCACAGAGTGTGTGTAACATCCAAAACCAGGTGTGGGAAGACACTGCCATTCAAGTTGTGGTTTCTTCCATCTACAATGTCATTGCAGTAGCCTGTGAAGTTGATGTTTGCAGTCCCGTTCAGACGTATTCTGTATTCCTGATAGTAAACGATAACAGGGATGATGAGCAGAGCCATGACGGCCAAAGACGCCAGATACAAAGGCAGGATGAAGCATCGTCGCAGGGCGTGCATCTTGCAGGCCGCAACAGCAAACCAGTGGCAGAGGGCAGAGGAGATCAGCTGGACCCCAATGATAATGGCTATAATTTTTGTCTCACGCCTTGGGATAGACTTCACTATGTCCCAGTCCATTTTGGACAGAGGGACGTAGGCTCCGAGCACACAGGCGGTCACTGTGATCCTGAGCAGGCTGGAGATGATTTGCAGCATATTCTGGCACTTTGTCATGTCTCTGCACAGGTCCTTGAGGAAGACAGAGCTGCTATTCTCGCTTATCAGTCTGAAGTAGGTCTCCCACCAGTTCAAAGACACCAAGAAGGATCCACCAACAGCCAGACCCACCCAAATGGCCATCTTAATATCAGTAGGATCTTTCATAATGTATAAGAAGAGGAACAGGACGTAACCAAGCAAAATAAGCATGAAGGCAGCAATGGACGGCACCAGGAAACGATTCATTTCCTTGGCAGTGCACCGAGTGACCACTTGTAGGAGAGTAGAGAGGACAGCGACACCATTCAGTATTGTCACGTTGGTCACAATGTCCAAGTGTGGCATTGCCACAATGGTGAGAATCGCTGCACCCAGAGACACCAGGAACTCGAGGAACAGAACCTGTAGAAATTGATGATGCATTGAAGAAAAAAGTTTTAATAACTCTTATCTTATTATCAGTTCACCTCTACATTAAAATTGTTATACTAACTTTCTCTGTACTTGTCTTGCTAGATCTGAACACTGCTTTTGATACTATTGAACACCACATAATAATATGACTAATACAAAGACTGGAAAGTTTTTTTTGGCATCTAAGGATTGGTCCCTATTTGTATATGTTAATGAGTCCTCTATGCATACCAGTGTTGATCATGGAGTACCACAAGGTTTGGTGCTGGGACCAATTATTTTTACCCTGAAAATGCTTTCTCCCGGTAACATTATCAGGAACAATCCAGAAACCTAGGAGTTATTTTTGATCATAACTAGTCCTCAACAAACTCCACAAACTTCAAGAACTGCCCTCTTTCAATTACATAATATTTCTAAAATCAGGAACATCCTGTCCCAAAATGCTGCAGAAAAACTGGTCCCCATATATATTACATCCAGGCTAGACTATTGGAATTCTCTACGAGCGGCAGAGATGGGGACTCAAGTTTGAGACTCAGACTCGAGTCACATTTAAGTCGCACACACAGTGACTTCAGACTCATCTTGAGACTCGTCCTCAAAACTTCAGACTTGACTCGGATTCGAGGTGCAAGACTCGTGAACAATGTTTATTTATAGGAAACGTCTGCTGTGCTTACTGTTATTCCCCTCGCTGCATTACCTGTAACCTGCCTACTTAACACAACTAGGTATCTGCTGCACGCAATTTTGCAATTATCCTTATGACTGTACATAATTTTACTTACGAGTCATTTTTACATGTTAAAATACCTTTAAATGGCCAAGACAACCCATAACATGTAGTATTTCACTTGCACAAAATTCACAAAATGATTGCAGCCTCTACTTATTGACTATAAGTAGTTTCTGCCCTGAAAAGTGTTGATTTCATCAATGAGAGTTATATTTAACAGATTATAACTCACCTAGTAATTTTTACCTTTTAAAATACCTTTAAATTGCCTATACAACCCATCAAATTCAATTTTCCACTTGCCAGAAAGTGACTGCAGCCTCTGCTTATTGACTGAAAGGTAGTTTCTGCCCTTAAGTGTCATTTATGATATGAGAGTCTGGGAGATGTGTTGACTTACAGTAGTTTATAAGCTGACATTAATTGCATTACACATTACATGGTGGTGCTCTGTAAGTGAAAAACAGGTTACAATTACAGAATTCCTTATAGCTATGCAGTTTTAAAGGCAGCCTGGATTGAACGCAGCAGGTGATACAACAGTCATTATAACCATGAGTGACTTGACTTGCACTCTAGCTCAGAGACTTGTGAGCATCTCTGACTAGCAGGCAGCACAATTAAGTCTCTTAAGCCTCTCCAGCTGATCCAGAATGCAGCAACACGTGTTCTGTCAAAAACAAGGTGTTGAAAAGTAAGAGAGAAAAAAAGAGTTTGCTTGAGGCAGGTGCAGCAAAGTGCCTCAATATTACAGACTTTTCTTTTGAGCTGCTTTCACTTAAAGCCTACCTGAAGACAATAGTGAGAGCGCCTGCAGCAGGGGTACTTGTAACACAATTGGCACCTTTTCATGTTCCTTTTTAAAACTGTACTTTTACTATTATATAGTAGTATTTTCTTTGGGAAAGTACTCTACTTTTAATTTTGCTACATTTTCCATTCATATCTTCCTAACTTAACCAGTCTGTAATCTGCATTTTGCTTCATTAACTGAAATGAGCTGTCATCCAGGCTGTGCACAGTTTCATAGAAGAGCCCTGGTCTTGGGCATTTGTCACAGCAGAGCTGGGCAGATGCAAACATTTAGAAAATCAGGCAAATACCTTTTCAGTTTAAGGCTTTACTGTTTTACAAATACAACTGAAATCCAGTGAGTGCACACCAAGGCACTCGTGGCCGTGTTGGAAAGCAGCCTGCATCGCTCTTTAACAAGCCGGCAAGTGAAATACTTTCCATTA
Organism: Micropterus dolomieu; assembly: GCF_021292245.1. NCBI lineage: Eukaryota > Metazoa > Chordata > Actinopteri > Centrarchiformes > Centrarchidae > Micropterus > Micropterus dolomieu. The sequence goes on from NC_060158.1 coordinate 5,578,697, forward strand.
ACGGTGCATTTAAAGCCTATTTAGTCTCTGCAGAGCATATGAAGATTACACACTGTAACATCTAAGCCACATGATCACTGGATTGATTCTGATATATTGACAGTATCCTGTTGTTGAAAAGAGCATCGCTTTCTTTTGATAGAAATTAGCCTGTTTCTTTCAAATTAGTTACTATTTGTTTTATAGCGACCCCCGACGTTGAGTCCATAAACAGAATGTCGCCAGTGAAACTAATCTTGGCTTTCACTCAGCAGTTACCAGCTGTTATTTATTCAAGCAACAATCATTTTTGAGATGCATTTTTTGAGAAAGAGAAAATATGGGTGCAGTCCTGTTGTGCTTTATGCATGACGCAAAGCTTCCTCTATAACCTGCTTCAACAACAGCTGCTCCAGTGTTACTGCTACAATAATTCTTTGTGTTGTAAAGATTATGTTCATAGATGCTATAGGAATAATCAGATTGTATTGGCTGCCTGTGCTACTGCAAAGCAAGTGGTTTGGTCGGCTACATGTCCATAATAAAAGATACAGTCAACAATAGTGGCTGGGCAGCATTTTAAAGGGATCTTATCAATATCTTCTTGGGGATTTAAAAAGGACAATAATATTAAACAAAAATAGCTAAAATACAGATAATAAACAAGCAAAGATAATCGCATTCTAGAAATAACCTGTTGCACAGCAAATGAAATATATTATTAAATATTATACTTCACAATAAATGCAGTAAAGTCAGATCAGTGTCTGGTAGCTTGTTTTTGATTGTCCTTGACCTTAAAAACATGTGTCCTGAGTAGGGATGGGTATACCCAGAATAGAGTTGAATGGAAATGTCTCCAGTCAAACCAGTACTTCAGTCGACACATTTTGTAACCAGATTGCACAAAAAAATACTATTTTTATGGTTTTGCTTGCAGCCAAACACACAAGCAATACACTGAAAGAAAGAAACGAGAACGTCTTTTTTGGGCCTGCACCATAAACGGCATAAAAAATGCCTGCATGCGCTGAGTCTATGTGTAAGTTTATCACCACAAGCCTGGCTTTCCATTGGTTTCATCTTCTGGTATCATTTAACACTTGTCTGTACATTTTAATTTGCTATTCACATCACTTGTCACTGATCGATCACTGCATTTCATGATATCAATTAAACGCTTTTGTGGCGCAGCAGCGATCAGCTGATTTTACTCGCAGAGCCTCTGGCTGCAGCTGTGGCTGCTTCAGATGTAGTTGGTTTGATCGGCTGGATGTGCAGCCTCTCTCTTCCTCTGTTTGTGTGTCTTTAGTGTTGTTAAAGGCGTTAATAAGCAACGCCAAGGGCCTTGACCAAGCGTCAATATGTGACGAGCCGGGAGTGAGAATGTGTTGTTGAAACAAACTCTAGTTTTATACTTGTGACTGTCGTTTTTGGGAGATTTGCGACTGATCGAAAGTTAATAAAATAATTTTCCATTGTTTACTTTCAACACATATATCAAAAAATACCTTAAATTTGTTTCCCACAACTTATTTGGTCACTAAACTATTTCATTCCTCCTCTCTCATTCAAACATAAAAAAAATTTGCAAGCTGAACAAATTAGAATGAGGAGCGATCTGATACCATTTCTCAATACTTTTATGTCACAGATATTTAAAACAAGAAAAAAATAAAATAGATAACCTTGCTTGTCCATAACAACAATAAAAATAATAATAGGCTACCAATCAACTAATATGGCTTCAAAAGATGTCTTTTTATGCAAGGTATCAAATGAAGTACTCTATTAGTATTAGTATTGGTATCACTGGTTTAGGTATACTAGATTGTAAAATTTTAAAGGATACCCAACCCTAGCCCTGAGGTGTGCATGTGTCTCTGCTACGTGTCCATAAACAATTTAAAAATAGTCAAAATTGTCACACACAGATGAGCATACTACAGTATTTAAAGAGGAAGAGGACAGAGGTCACAGAAGTAGGAGAAGAGAAAACTGAGGAGGACGAGTTTGTAAGTTGTATGGATAGCTACTATATCTATAACTATAACTCACGAAGTAAAAAGACTTTTTTAGGCCAATGGCATGTCATCAGAGTTTGCATTGGAGACAGTTCTGTGTTCACAAACATTTATTGCAGGGAGAGTCAGGGCCAAGTGAGACACAGGTAAAATCACAGATTCACAAGTGTAAAATTAGAATAACTAAATGCATTTGTACTGTCTGTGTCTTCATAATCTCCCCTGCCCTAGCATTTCAGCGTCCCCCCAGGTTCAATGTCCCTCCTACGCTCCTGCGTCAATAAGTGATGAGTTGGGAGTGAGAATATGTTTATGTTAACTGCCTGTTAGCTACATCACTAATGAAGTTATTCATTAGTGATGAAAAACATCCATCATTATTATAATAAAATAATTCCTGGAAGGTGCACTGAAATAAATAGGTATTTTAATTGATAGTTTAGTACTTAACTAAAAAAGCATTTAATCTGTAAATTGTGACTAATGGTATTGGTACAATGCAGACTGTATTAGTTGATTAGCTTAATGGGTTTGACATGCTAAATTAGGTGCTTGTTACTATGCAGTAGATTAGAGGATGCAATCAAAATAAAAACAATAGAAACATTTTATGTAATACATGTAAACTGTGAAAGCAAAGTGGGGATTGTGTCTCAAGTTTGAATTGCCCGCAAATAGGAGAGTCACTCTAAAATAGCGCGCAAATTCTTCACGGCATCAATCAAAAAAGGAGGGACAGTTAAAAGTTTTCTAGTTTTCTCACCAATGCTACGGTCTTCTTGGCCGGCAGCTTTGAGGATTTGTAACACGCCTTCCAGAAGCTCTTTTGTAAGAGAAGCACACTGGAGGTGATGAGAGAGAAGCCAACACACAGCAGAGCAACAGGTTTCTGCTCAGCTGGGAGGGTCTTGGTGCCTTCATTGGACAAGGTGATGAGGAGGAGGAACGAAGTCTGGAGCAGAGAACAAAGTTGAGTCAAGACAAATAAATAGAAGTGCTTTATTAAAATAACTAGATTAGAAAGACATTCAAGCCTTTAACCTTGCTAAAGTGCTTATTTACATATACATATTGATGGCCCTGAGGCTACAGGTTTTCCTCAAAAAACAGCTTTGTTCTGTCATTCAATCAGGGCTGGACAGCGACAAAAAATCTGCCCTGGCCTTTTTGGCCTAGGAGGCCCACCAAAATTGGTTAGACACCCCAATACACCATCCTTCCATTTAGGATTAAATTAAATTTATACTCCTGCATCGAATCGACGGCATAACCTGACGTGCACTTCCTCAAAAATGTAACTAGAGGTCGAGGCGACCAGACCGTAAAAACTGTGATTGATCGGCTGGGCAGCCTCTCAATGCCGCCGAGCTGACGGGAAGTGTCCCGTGCTTTGAAGTAACTTTTACTTGCAGCCAAAATAGCGGCTGTAACTTGGCGGATCAACATATTTGACCATCACAACCCCAGCGAAATGAAGAATGTGATCCATTCGGTCGATAACATTTGAAAAGGCTACACCAGCCGCACATATACAATTTTACCCCCATTCATGTTAGCGGAGGGCTAAGCCGGAAGTTAGCCTGCTCGGCCGGCAAAAGTCATTACAGTGGACACGGTAGAGCTACTGCCGACTAGTGTTTGTGGGTGTAATTGCAGATTGACGGACACACGGACGCACAAACATAAATGCCTGGCTACGTGCGTAGCCTACGGCGTAGCTACGCACATAGACCCTACGCAGGACTATAAATGAAGCTTTAGGCTCAGATTAGGGGTGTGACGAAATACGTAGCCAATGAGTAGTGACATTGCACAAGATTGGGGTCATAGGAACAAGACATGAATATATTTTAATAGGCCTCTGGAAGTCCTCACCCAAAAGAATTTAGCATTAAACACTTAATTTCCTCCATTCTGGGGACATTTTCTGCACCAATTTATAGTGGAAATGTCTTTATTGATATAAAGGGAAGCACAAAATTCAAGTGGCAGGTAACAAAGAATATCAGAATATAAAAATATAGAAAATATAATGCAGTAATTTTATTTTTTAGTAAGGCTGTGATTGGGCCGTTGTCCGTGCTTTACGTGACGATCATTGGCCCATTTTTTAAAACAGTTATACAATTTAATAATTCACGTTACTCTGGCCCCAAAAGTTCGTCGACCCACTGGACATTTGCCCAGTATACCAGATTACCTCTCCACCCAGACACATGTTGTCAACATGCACGTATATAGAACAAACCTTGCTACATAGAGCCAATCCAAACACAATCAGAGCGACTACAGAGAGAGAAATGATCTTTAGTAGTTTGATCATTTTCCATGGCGTCTGTTCATCTTCAATGACAGGGACCTCTCGACATATATCCCACGGCCTCCTGGTTAAAGACATCAAAATATCAAACTGAGTGGAGTGTAGGTAGAAAATGATATGGTATAAGCACCGAGCCCTGTGTTTGTAAGAAGGTAACTTATTGGGTAAATATAAATAGGTAAGAAGGAGGATTGGTAATACATTTTGGAAAGGCTTATTTTAAAAATCATTAGAAATTATGCAGATAATGAACAAATAAATCTATATAATATTCTATAAAACGTGCAAAATATATACATGTACAGGTTGCCTTATTTTAATGATATATATATTTGATTGTTTTCCCCACATCAGCAAGGTACATGACTACAATTATTTGTCGTTCTTTTTCTTTGATGCAGATCTGTTAGTATACTAAAACTAAAACTGTTTCTGTAATGATGTTTAAATCTGAATGTTAATGTTTAACATATTTAACATAACATTAAATATCAGTCAGTAACAATATTATGCTATCACCCAATACAGCAAAACCACTGACCAAAGGCTCAAAAATGTTGTTGATTAAACATCTGTCTTACAGAGTAATAACAAAAAATTTAAATCACAAATGAGTACTTGCTGGATCACATACAACTTTCATAAATCTTTGTATACCCTGTAAATAATAATCTCCTTTAAGTGAAGTGTGTGCTTTAAAAGAAAACAGCAACCACTAAATGATAAATAAAATTATTATTTTAAGAAAGCTTTTCTTCCATACTATTAATCAGTTTATGAAGAAAAAAAATATTTTTCAGATTGATTTACCCATTTTGATTTAATCGATTACTGAACAACAATGAAATATTTTCTGCTTGAAGAAGTAAAATGTTGATAATGAAAGAACAATAAAATAATATTTTGTCTTAATAAAATATGACTAAAAATCATACTTTATACAAACAAATGGTTAGTAGATTGACTTAACTTTTGTCTAAATAATGTATTCCTCCTTTGAAGATAATAATTTATATTAGTAATAACTGATAAAAGAATACAAATGTATCCTCCTACTCACTTCGGCAAGCTCCTGTCTTCACCCATGTTTCTGGCTATGTGTTTGCTTCACTGCTTCACTATAGTAAACAAAAGTTCTTAACATGTTTCAGTCCCATCCAAATGTCATTGTCAGTGGAATCACAGTTAGGTTCAGCCTGTCACTAAATGGCAACACCCAAAATATGTCTTGCTGCAGGTAAACATGGTAAAAGGGAAACCAGACTGAACTTTTACAAAAACACAGGTGTGACCCTGTGTTTAACCTGATGTGACCCTGGAACACTGCCTCATGTCTTGTAATTTTTACATGTAAAATTAAGCTATAAATATTTGAGAGAAAGAAGTCTTGCTCCAGGTTTTCTATGCCAGTTAGTTTATGGTAATTTGATTAAATTTATATATAGTATGTATCTATCTATCCGCTCATATTGTTTAAAAAAAAACTGCATTTATCCCACACAGCAAGAGCCAAAATGTCTTCAAGTATCTTCAGTCAAGTTCAGTTGCCCATGACTTAACCCTCTTTGGATGTGTGTTAATCTGTTGTTGATTAGCTTGTGAACGTAGATTCACTTAGTCTTGAAAGGTGCTACATAAATTAATTGCTTCTACTGCCTTATCAATTGATGATGTAGAAATGATCTCTTACCAAGAACAGCCAAGCAGAGTAAAAATGGGAACACATCCAAATATGTACTTCCTTTCGTGCTAATCACCCTATGAAATGAATTGCAGAGAGACCTGGACTTCAGGATGTGATTGAAGACACAACATTTAAGCAGACTGTGCAGTGTTTTTACAAGTGGAGTAAAGCGTGAAAAAAAATAGATATCCACTTGCTCGAACCCACATATGGAACTGACTCCTTAAATTAAGCAACCCACTTTAACTAGGAGTTTGTTTCCCGTGTGAAACAAAAAGTCAACATTGAGTGTTTTTATTTAAGTTACTTAGGTTACATGAGTTAATTTATGTAAGTTAAGTCACATAAGTAATGTTGTTATTTTAAGCCAAAGCATGGTGTTTTCCTAAACCTAACCAAGTAGTTTTGGTGCAGAAACCCAAACAAATTATGACATCACACAATGTTAACAATGTGCCGTTTTACAATGTTAACCACTAGTTGTGAACTGTACAATAGACATGTGCTTAACAAGGCAGAATCCATCGAAATATTACACTAAAGGGGTACTCAGTTAAAAAGTGACCCCAAGTGTTCTTGACTAAGCGTCCATATGTGACGAGTTGGAAGTAAGAACGTGTTGTTTCTGTCTAAATCATCAAAATCAAAATACAAATAGTGACTATAAGATTTTGAAATGCCAGATTTAATTTATGCAAACACAGCTATCTTGCAATGCAACTCTCTTTCCTAAAAATCATGTTAATATATTATTAATTTGCAACAGCAAATATGTAGTGGATGTTTTGTCTCAGTGTGCTTGGTTAAGGTTTGGGAAAGATCACCATCCAACCCACCCACCATACAACTTGTGTGTGGTACATGAACGTAACACTGGAAAAATGTTGGTAAATAGTAAAACAAATATGTAAACAGAATTTTTATGAAACAGGGTTATGGAATGTTAAACACATTTTTGTGATATCTCGCTAATTAATTAATAGATACATGTAAATAAATAAATACAGACCTAAAACCTAAAACTCCATGGAAGGGATACATATAATGATCCATAACTGTCCAGTTACTTAGAGAGACTGAACTGTCAAGAGTTGTAGATGTTTTCTTGGTTTGACTGCATTTTACATTTCATTTGAATGTGAAATGGATTTTTTAGCCTTCTGGATAAATGTGTGTTTCTTTGCATCTTTCAATCTGGCCTTGTTTTTATGCTGGCCTTTCTGTTTTAATTGTATGGTTTATGTGAGATTGGTGTTTCTAAAATCCTCTGAAAAGACCAAAACCAACAATGTATTTGTCCCACTCTCAATACTTTCTTACTCCCCTCTTCTGCTTGTGGCTCTCAGCCCCAAAGCCATTGCCTCTCTACTGAACGTGTATATTTTTAAAAGCAATTTAAAATATATACTTATTAAAAGGCTCAGTAATTTCCTAAAACAGCTGGTGACTGTAATTCTCACCAAATAATACTCTAATAGGAGGCTGTTTCATTGGGGACTATTTTTAGTGGTGGATTAATCCACATTTTGTTCTCTGTTGAGTATTTTTGGCAGCAGGATGGTGTACAGTACGGGACTTCTTGGCATCTTGGTCGTCTTTGTGCCTTTTGGAGATTTCTTCATGCAAATACTGGACAAATAATATGTCCTGCTGTGTGGTTAACTTTACTAAGAGACCGTCCAAGTAGCCTGTGCTCCAGTTTTTAAGGAGTCAAAGACAAGTCAGCAAGAAGAGAGAAGTCAAAATGTATTACAGAAGTGTGATAGTGTGATAATACTTTTGAACAATACATTTTTCTGTAGTATAACCTCAGTAATAAATCAATATTAATTTAAAGTTTTGTTGTATAGTTTCGGGTTAACTGACCTCAAGTGTGAACTGTTGAGGATACGGCCACAGGCTACCAACTGCCAACCAAACATGTCCCCGGGGGTTTAAAATGCAGCTCAATAATGATGACTGATGTTGTGATTAACTGCTTGCAAGAGAAGCATGTGAATAGTTTTACCTTTTTTTGACTAACACAAAACAAGATATTACATACTGACTGTACAAAATTGTATGACAAAAGTGTAATAGAAAGTTTTTTTATAATCCAATGAAAGTTAGGCCCTATGTATCTGGGAGATATTGAAGATAGTTAAGAAAACTAAATAAAACAATAAAGTGAAGAGCACAAAAATTTAAAAATTACTATAGTTTGAATGTACAAGATTCGCAATGTCCTTGATGACAACCTCAGATTTAGCACAAAATGTTTTAAATGCATAAATAAACATGTATGTTTAATCTGGAAATAAATGTAGTGCTGGACATCCAGTAGTTATAAACACTGCCTCCATGAAAGTTGCTTGTTTATTTTATTTTATTTTGTTCAAGTTATATATTTGACCCACAGCCCCTCAAATTTGTCTCCTAATCACTGGGTACTTCTGAGCAGCATCAGTATTCATACAGAGAATTATTACGCTAAACATGGAGTTCAGATAAGACCATCAGCTGATCATGATGAAAACACAAGTCAGACTCACTACATTATCAACATTATTTTAGTCTGCATGTTGCCGTAAATATTTTTCCTAATTTAGTTTTTCCGGTGTGATCATGGTTCAGACTCAATGTTTTGTATTTTGTATTTTCTTTTTCTCTGGTTGTTTGTGTTCATCAGTGCCAGAGACAGTCTAGAAACCTTAAAGGCGAATTCAGAGAAAGAATGTTGAACTGCAAGCAAACACGTCTCAGATGACCTGAAGGTCAGGAAGTTTTGCTCTGACACAGATTAGAGATGTAGTCACCTGGAATATGATTCAGTTGATCAGCAAACTCTGCAAGGTTGAAAGTGATGTTGTAGTGTTTATAATAGCATGCAGTGTCTGTGTAGTCACTTTACACATTATAATTTTTACACATAACACAAATGAACATATATATAAATTAAAGTACATAACAGTTAATACATGTACAGCTCAAATTATTAGTCGATTAATAAATTAGTCGATTGATGTTGAAATTACTTGGCAAATATTTCGATCGTTTAAGTCACTGGATTATGTTCTTTAAAAGCATATGAATCAATCGAGAATAGAGAAAATAAAATCAATTCATAAAGAAAATAATTATTAGTTGCAATCTGATACAAAATAGTTTAACAGTTCACCTCAACCAACTACAACAGTAAATAATAATCCATTTTACTCTACTGGAGTATTTTTGCGGGGTTAAGTAATCTACTTCTATGCTTTTCAGAACTTTTGTTTTTACGTAAATGTTCCTGATAAAACTTAGATTTTCTTTACTTAAGTATCAGTTTCAATGCAGTACTTTAACAGCGTGGTGTCACTACTTTTACTTAAGTAAAAGATCTGAAAACTTCGTCCACCACTGTGAATCCCTGACACACCACACAATAGTACTGATAGAGGACTTTTACACTCCACTGCCTACAAAGAGCACAGACACTCTGTATGACTTATAGGGAACATGTAAGATGATGATTGATATAATATGTGATGGAGTCAGTGAATGTGTTTTGTGTGTTGTAGATGCACACAGGGTGCGATTTGCAGGGTTGGATGCGTGGGATTTACCCCTTTCTACTTTAAATATCCCTGCCTCTGCTGAATAATTTTTATCCCCGGTGGGGATCCCCAGAGTGGTCAATGCTACTTCAATATGCAACTCATCACAAAACTCACGGTTTGGATCAATCGGTAGTTTTGTTAAATTTATTTTAAAATGAGCTACTTTGGTTCTGATCCAGCTTCCTCTTAGTCTTGCTTAATGTCCTGCCCACGGGACTGTCTCATAGGTTACATTGGAGACATTAACTCCGGTGAGCAGCAGAGCTGTGTGTCGAAGGGAAGGCAGCCGATGTTACTAAAGCTGCAATAAACTTCACAATCTGATGATCTGTTTCTATTATGACAGGCAGCCCAGTGTCCGTGTTACACCAGTCAACATGCCCAAACACACAGCTACGGGGTTTTAATTAATGACACTCTTGAAAGTGATGGCTTTCAATCATTTAATTATCAGTCTCTCTCTCCCCTTACCCACTCACTGCACTTCAGAGTTGTTTTTTGCACAAATCGCACCCTGGATGCGATTCAGTTTTCCGTTGCTGACATTTAACTGAACTGGGTTCTTATTGTATTGATTATCTGTTTCATCAGAGTCTTGTGTTCAGCTGCTTTGTCTACAATATCTTGGGTATTAATGACACATCCTGAAGCAAAGATGATGTAATTGTGTTGCCACTGACTTAGATTTACAGAGCAATTATGTTCTTTTCTGTCAGTAGCATCTCATCTTAAGCCTCAATAATTAGCGTGAGGTAAATCATGTGTCATCCTTTGTGGAGATTAGTCTAAGAATCCTAAGAATTACAATGAATGCTGTTTGATCTAGGACATGATGATGAATGTGAACACACAGCAAGGTTCTCTTTAAAGAACAGGTTAGCTAATTCTGATGAATACACCGTCATCGGAGCTTAGTAGAAGAATTATATGATTCTTTAAAACTCATGTCTATGGAAAAAGGACTATGTTAAAATGTTAACAATAAGAAAAAACTTGTTTTCTTGATTGTGGGTCAGGGTAGGGGGTCATCAGGTAACACAGACACAGATATTCTCTGAATCAGCAGGCCATCAAAATGCCTTTTGAAGGACAGAAAGAAATTGTCACAACACATTATATGTGAAATACAGTGTAGGGTGGTGATTGTCAAGAGTGGATGCCTTAAAAATGAGGGAATAATGCACCAACCCAGGCCACCTTGGCTCCAGACTGGTCACCATTAAATAGTGATCACATGTCATCTGAAAAAGGATTTTAGGCCATTTTAACATACTAGCATTGTAAGAAAATCACCACGTAATGTGTCTTTAATTGTTGAATACACATTCCTACATGTCAAATCAAATACCTGGTCAATGATATATAAATATTTTCTATTTAAATAATCCCCCTCATGTTCTCCCAGGGACACTCTAATTGGGATATGCCTTGTGCACCAATCACCTTCTGCTTTCCTATGGACAAAAATGTGTTCTGTATATAGGTGTAGCAAAAAATAGACCATGGATTGTGAATTACCTGCAATTGTATGAGAAGTCTTTTTGATGTTTAGAACGCTTAAATGGGAAAACAACAAGTGCATTTAGTGAGAGCAAGTACCACCTTGCAAACTGCAGGGCATAAAGTATTCTTGCTCAGATGTTCCAACGTGTTTTCATCTCAATGCGTCATAACTAACGTTTTCAGACAGCATAACAAATCATAAGTATTTTACACTAAAGGTACCCTTCAGCGTCTGTATGAAATGCCACCGTTTGCTACGTCAAAGTGAGTGACTTATGTTTAGGAACTAACATTTCTGATGGTTATGGTAAGGGTAGGGGGCTTCAACACCTTTAACAGGAACGTAGCTAGCTAGCTAGTACTTCCGGTCTGTATGAGACAAGATGGGGGTGATGTTGTTTTTCACTTTCAACAGGATCCTAGCGCTGTCCTGGATGTACTGCAGCTTTTGAAGGTTTTTTTCAGGGATCTTGGTGAGGAGAGCATTGCAGTAGTCCAGCCTGGAGGAGACAAAAGCATGGATAAGCTTTTCCGCATCAGCTGAAGTGATTGAGGGAGTTTGGCGATGTTCCTGAGGGGAAGGAGGTCTTGCAGAGATGTTTGATGTGAGCCTCAAAGGTCAGATGAGAGTCCATTTTAACACACAGGTTGGTGGCTGATGTTGAAAGTGGAATATCTTGGCCAGAGAAGATGATGCTGGCAATGTCAAATGACCAAACTTGGTCGACTAAGATGGCTTCAGTCTTGGAGCTGTTTAGCTGCAAAATGTTTTGCATCATCCATGCCTTTACTTCCTCCAGGCTGGTGGTCAGAGGGGATGATGGCAGGGCAGCAGAGGTGCTGAGGAGCCATTGTCTGCAATCATCAGCAGGTCATTTGTGACCCTGACCAGGGCTGTTTCTGTTTTGTTTTAAATGGTCCTGAAGCTGTGCGGCAACTAATTTTTACAGCACCTTGGAAAGGAAAGAAAGGTTGGAGATAGACCTGTAGTTGGCAAAGACTTCTGGGTCTAGGGTGGGTTTTTTGAGAAGTGGCCCGATGACAGCAGTTTTTAGTGTCGATGGAACATGGCCAGCCTCGAGGGAGTAGTTAATGACCTTCATGATGAGGGGACTTGAGATGTCAGAGAAACAGCAAAGAGGTTGGGAAATCCCAGGCTGTGGGTCGGCATTCGGGAGAGGCAGGGTGGAGAAGCTGGATAGCAGGGAGCGGATTGTGTCTACTTTTTTTTATGAAAAAAAGCGATGAAATTGTTGCACCTCTCTCTGTTGCTTCTGAATGAAAGTGAGTTTGCGGTTTGAGGATGTCATTTATGGTAGGGCTCCAGAACCATACGAGCAGTGTTTGTTCTTTTGCCACAATATCAGACATCAAAGCATTGACTGGTGTGCTACTTAATTTGGCATTCTTGTCCAGAGCTTCAAGATGAAAACACGATTTTTCATGCCCTCCAAATTTTTCCACAGCCTTTCGCCAATTTGAGAAGCCTTCTTTCACAAATGGGGCTCAGCTCTTGCGCAATCCTCAATAATCAGCTTCTTTGCAAAAGCAAAGGGGGGTGGGGAGGGAACAGTGGATAAGACACCTGCCTTTGGCGTGAGAGACCTGGGTTCAATTCCCACTGTGACACATCCACCAATGTGTCTCTGAGCAAGACACTTGCTGCAGAGGCGTGCGCCCTTTGACATATATATCAATTGTAAGTAACTTTGGATAAAAGCGTCAGCTAAATGATTTATTATTATTATTATTATTATTATTATTAACAGCAGATTAATAAGCAGATGCTTTATTCGTCTCTTTCACATAATGAAGCCATTTCCACCGCTGAAAACAACCTAAGTTGAATGATCTTGAGAAGCTTTCCGTCCCAAAACAGCTGGATGGAAAGTTAAAATCCTTAGGCTGACAACAGAGCTAGCAACTCCATCTTCTGCCAGCGCTGTGACTGTGGAGGCGGGTTTAGCTGAAGAAGAGCTAACATTAGCAGGCTGGACAGGAGGAGGACCAACATTGACAGATTGACAGGGCTGCCACCGCTGGTCCTGTTGTTGGTGGAGTTGCACCCAAAATTGGTGGCAGCAGAATCCATGCTCGTCCTTGAAAGTTTGGATTTTGTAGAATCTTAAATTCTCTTCTGCAACATGTTGAAATTCATTTGGGCTACATGAGTGTGTGTGTGTGTGTGTGTGTGTGTGTGTGTGTGTGTGTGTGTGTGAAATTACTTCCCTGTGCGCAATGACACATGTGATTAGTTATTACCCATCTTGTGTTTTTGTGACTAACTAAACAATCAAACATGATCAAATCTGCACAGTCGACTCTTCTCATATAGTCAAATTCCAAATATTTCAGTATAAATATTTTAATGATATATATTTTTAATTGCCAGCAGTTAAAAAATAGCCCACAGAAAAAGCAGGGGGTGCTGCACCACCCTCAGCACCCCACGTCATTGCCCCCTTTCCAAGAAGATGAAATTATACACACCAGAAAGAAATTGTAATATTGTGTTTTGTATTGATCCTGTACTGTCCCAAAGTAGGCATGTTTTTAAAAATTTTTGGGAAGTCGGGATTAAATACAATTTAGGGATCAAAAGAGGCAGGTGAGAGTGGCTCTAAAGAAATGTTTTTACACCCAAGTTATCTTACTGTTGCCTGCTCTAATATTATATTTATATACCCTGAACTTTCTTAATGTCACTGGAGAGCAGGTAGTAGACTTCAAATCCAATCCATCAAATCATCATTTCACCATGACATCTAAATCAAACATGTTTTCTCTTTCTGATTTCTGATTCTGATTCTGAAAATCTATTACAGATCCCGGTAATACCATGGACATAAACAAGGCTTCCGTTTACAGTACAGATACTTTACTTACTGAGAATGCTTTAGTTAGTTAAGTTGCAGAACATACATGGTAAAAGTTTGTGATTTCATAAATGTCTAACCAGTAGCAAAGGATGTGGTAAGAGTCTGGTAATACCATGAAAATAAACAAGGCTTCCTTCTACAGTACAGCTTCATTTTACTTACTGAGTAAATTGCCATGTTTTCCTTGGTAACGCTGCAGGACATACAGTACAAGGTACAAATTTGTGATTATATGGACAAGGGAATGATCTTATTCAGATTATAAGGTGTGATTCTGGTAATACCATGGAAAGAAACAAGGCTTCCTTTTACAGTAAAGTTACACTTTACTTACTGAGTAAATTGTAAAACCATCTGCAAGTACATAACCCAGTATTTAAATTGTGCCACGAAACTAGGGGAAAACTATTGTTCCTGCGGGGTAGATACCAGATAAGTGTACCCTCTATTAATGATTGTAGCCATGAACAACAACTATGTAAGAAGAGGTAATTTATTGGAAACTACAGTATTGTCTTAATTTCGAGGTTGTAATAAATAAACATGGACTGTTACCAACATAACCCTTGGATAACTACAAACCTCACTTGAATTAATGGGTAAAAGTGGAGGTGTTTCTAAAAATTGGTTGCCTACATTCTGAGAAAGTACACAATAAATCTGAGTTATCACCAACCTAAACAGGTCACAAGAACACAGAACATTATTGAGTTGATATTTAATAGTAGTGTTGCTTCCCTGGTAGTTTCTCTGTAATTGCATACTAATCACCTTAAGTAATTACAAAGTAATATACTATCATATACCATGTATTTACCAGGTAAATACTTAGTAATTAACTGTTTGTAGTTTCTCTGCATTTACATACTTGTTACCTGTGGTAATTACCAATAACCCACTATGACCTACCATGTATTTATCAGGTAAATACCTAGTAATTATGGGACTGTAAAAGGAAGGGTTACTCACCTTTCCTAATGAGATGTGAACCAGCTGCGTATTGTCACAAAACTATTTGCGACAAATTACTTGCATTATTTGTTGCTCTATATAGTTAGAAGTGACACTGTAGCAGGATGGTGCAGTTGGACTGAATGTCCCAGCCGGCTTCAGTAATTAAAGAAAACTATTTGCAGAGTAATTTTGTTTTTTTTCCGTCATTAGCATCTAACGTAGCGCAAGCCTGAAAAATTAGAGTGAGGTAAATCATACTTATGTTTTCCTTTGTGGAGATTAGTCTAAGAATTCTAAGAACTACAATGAGTGCTGTTTGACCTATGACATGATTATGAAAGTGAAGACAAAGACAGGTTATGTTTTGGTTCACTACAGGTTCACTACTTTTCAACCCAAACTATAAAAAATACAAGTATAATAACTAACAATGAAGGCTGGCCCTCTATAGGATGACGGTTATGTAGCATAGGCTTTATTTAACACTTAGTAAAAGAATGAGATGATTCTTTACAAGTCATGTCTTGTCTTCAGCAGGAGAGCACACATCCTTTGATGTTTTGAGCACATAACCAACAAAAGCTATGTTAAAATGTGTTTTACAAAACTCACACAACTTCACTGTTTCTGTCAGGGCCTTGAGCCTTTGGAACAGCCTGCCTGAGGAAATCAGGTCGAACATTCGATTAAAGTCAGTAGAAAGTATGTAGAAAGTAAATACAAGTATGACTATCTTGTCACCCTCCTGTTTTTGAGAATTAGATTTTTATTAGAGCGTGGGTCTAAGCGATCGCTTCATTGGACTGTAATTGCAGCCGAATGGTCGATTTATTTATTAAGAATACTACTGGTCTGGTATCATTGTGGTATGCTGTGGCTTGCACATTAATGTTTTGACAGAAAAGTATAGAAACATTTCCTCACAAAGGTCTGTGTCATTTAGTAGGCTACTTTGTCAATTTTCAATAAACAAAAAATAATTGTTCCATTGCATATTGTTACAATAGTAATTGTAGACTGCCAGCAGCAGATGTAGTCAATGAATTGACACTAGTAGTAGAAGCAGAGGCAGTAGAAGTAGAAACAAAGCGGGTTGGCTACATCAACAGATAAAGGCAACAATAGTAGGTTAGGCAGCTAGCAAGTATGATATTTTATTTATTTATTTAATTATAAAGCAATCTTATCAATACAGATTAAAAAAGTTAATACACTATAAGATAAAACACTTATTAATCCAAAAAGAGCATAAAATGAAAATCTCTGGCCTATACACACTAAACAATATTACAGTTTTTCTCAATTGCTTAAACACTATAACCAGACTTTTGAACTAAAATGTCAAAGCCATAACTCCATTTTTCAAAAAGCACACCCCTTTCCCTGAACTCTACACACAAATCCCTTCATTTGTCATTGCCTACACCATTGAAGAAGCACTGACTTTCAATATTGTTCACTCAAGTCAGCACAGGTTCACAGAGCAATTTTGTTTTTTTTCTGTCATCTCACAGCGCAAACCTGAATTATTAGAGTGAGGTAAATCTTACTGATGCTGTCCTTTGTGAAGATTAGTCTAAGAATTCTAAGAATTACATTGGATGCTGTTTGATCTATGACATGATTATGAATGCGAACACACGATAACAAAGGTTATATTTAAACACCAGGTTCACTACTTTTCAAACTATTTTCAAACTATAATAAAATGCTTTGGTAAAATCAAGTATAATAACTAGCAAAGAAGGCAGGATCACTTTAGAATGACATTGTGCCAACAATATACCTTCATCAGAGCTTAGTAGAATAATTAATTGATTCTTTACAAGTCATGTCTTGTGTTAAGCATGTTTGATGGTTTTTTGTTTACCGACCTAGTAACACACTACAATTAGGTACATAAAATTGAGAGTAGTAACTAAGGAACGAATATAATTAATGAATCTTAAGTATGTAGTTTTTGTATACAACTCCAAATGGTATGTTTGTTGATTCACAGATACAAATATATATATATATATATCTTTGAATCAACATACCGACCTCTTTCTTAATGCATCTTTCTGATTAACTGTAAAATATCTGCGTAGCGGCACAAAACTATTAACGGAAAAATTCTTCATTTGTTGTTCTAGTCAGAAGAGTTACAGTAGCAGGATGGTGCAGTTGGACTGGATGTCCCAGCAATTTTATAAACTTTTTTGTCATTAGCATCTCACGTAGCACAAGCCTGAATAATTAGAGTGAGGTAAATCTTACGTGTGCTGTCCTGTGTGGAATTACAATGAATGCTGTTGATCGAGAACATGATTATGAATGTGAACACACAGCAAGGTTATATTTAAACAACAAGTTCACTACTTTTCAACCTATTTTCAAACTGTAATAAAATGCTTTGGTAAAAACAAGTATAATAACTAGCAAAGAAGGCAAGATCACTTTAGAATGATGGTTTTTGCAGCGTTAGCTTTTTTCCAGAGCTGACATTGTGGCAACAATATACCTTCATCAGTCAGGTCTTGTGTTAAGCAGTGGAGCGCACCTCCTTTGGCATTATTTATCACTGTGCACAACCTCACTGTTCCGTTAGTGTAGTTAGTCCTGCTCCAGCCTCTCACAGTTTAACAAGGATTTAGTTGTATAATTTGAAAGTCCTGTTTGTTCTATCATCCAATATGGGCCACAAATCACATTTTCTATACAATTTAATGAACTTTTTTGTTTAAAAGTTGTTTAGAAGTTTGCTTAACTTCTTTGAGTGCAAATCTAGAACCTTCCTGTTATTGAAAAGTGGACTTTTATTAGAGTCTGAGGGCCTAAGTGATCACTCTTTTGGACAGCAATTGCAGCCGAATGGTGGATTTATTTACTAAGAATACTACTGCTGTCCTTGTGCTATGCTGTTGTTGTAAGGCCTAACTTGAAAATCAGTGAATGTATACATTTATGTTGTGGCAGAAAATTGCAGAAACGTTTTCTCATGAAGTGTTGTGCCATTTAGTACTTCATACATGTTAAATAAAGAAATAACAAATAATTATTATTATCAATAGCTCCAGTATTATTGTTTTAACACTAGTAATTGTAGACCACCAGCAGCAGCAGGTGTAGTAAAATAGTAGAAGCAGAGGCAGTAGACGTAATGATAATAATTTTAGGTTTTTGCACTTTGGGCTCTTTGTGTAGATTCTGGATGAACACAGAACAAGAAAGTTATATTCTATAAAAATGTTAACAGATATTTGAACATAATATGAATCAAAACCCACAAAAGTAATTTGATGTAAGGGGTCACCTGTGGTAAAACAAGGTCAAGAACTGGATCACAACCGATGTGGCAAATCCCAGAATGAACATTAAGGAAATGGGAT
>NC_060158.1:5597011-5599017 GCF_021292245.1 Micropterus dolomieu
AGTGGACTTTTATTAGAGTCTGAGGGCCTAAGTGATCACTCTTTTGGACAGCAATTGCAGCCGAATGGTGGATTTATTTACTAAGAATACTACTGCTGTCCTTGTGCTATGCTGTTGTTGTAAGGCCTAACTTGAAAATCAGTGAATGTATACATTTATGTTGTGGCAGAAAATTGCAGAAACGTTTTCTCATGAAGTGTTGTGCCATTTAGTACTTCATACATGTTAAATAAAGAAATAACAAATAATTATTATTATCAATAGCTCCAGTATTATTGTTTTAACACTAGTAATTGTAGACCACCAGCAGCAGCAGGTGTAGTAAAATAGTAGAAGCAGAGGCAGTAGACGTAATGATAATAATTTTAGGTTTTTGCACTTTGGGCTCTTTGTGTAGATTCTGGATGAACACAGAACAAGAAAGTTATATTCTATAAAAATGTTAACAGATATTTGAACATAATATGAATCAAAACCCACAAAAGTAATTTGATGTAAGGGGTCACCTGTGGTAAAACAAGGTCAAGAACTGGATCACAACCGATGTGGCAAATCCCAGAATGAACATTAAGGAAATGGGATCGGTTTGTTTATTTTGTCCGGTGAACTCGAGGTTGTGGGTGAGGTTGGGATCCTGATGGGTATATTCAAGAGTTGGAGGTTAAATGTTGCCACTATAAACTATAAACACTGTCTGCATGGAAATGTCTTGTATCTTGCTTGTCATTAACATTTTTAACACACAGGTTAGAAATTTGTGGGACGCTGATCTTTATTGATATTGTCATAGTTTACCAACTATGCCTGTCACTAAAACAGCAGTAGTACAAATGCAATCTCGGTCAAAACTACAAAAAAAACATTGAACAATACCATAAAGCCATCCAATCATTCAAAGAGATATGATACAAGGCTGCTCAGGCCCATCTGACAAGGCTGTGGGGGTATGTTGGAAAATACAGGTTGGCATCCACTGATGTAGGTGTTTTGGGAGATGAGACACAGTGCCTGCGATGGACTGGCGACCTGTCCAGGGTGTACCCCGCCTTTCGCCCAATGTCAGCTGGGATTGGCTCCAGCCCCCCATGACCCTGTACTCAAGATAAGCGCTTGACAATGGATGGATGGATGGATGGATGGACACAGTACCTGCAACACATTTTTTCTCTTATGGGCTGATGTTGCTGCTCTCTAGTGGCATGCAGCTGTGTGTGCTTGTATGCAAGTGTGAGTCCGTTTGTGTATCTTTGGAAATTCAGTTATTCAGCTCCAGTATGGTATGGAGAGGAGGAAGAGGTGAAGGAAGAGGAATGGGAGTTGGAGGAGGAGATGGGATAGGAGGAAGATGAGGAGGAGGCAGAGGAGGAGTAGGGCAGAGGAGGTGGAGAACAAGAATTTCTGGCCTGTCCCAGACCAAAGGCAGGATGCTGGGGTAGAATAATTTGTTGTTTGGTGTGTTGTACTGTACAGCAAACTAAGGAATAAAAAATGTTCAAATGTACATTTTTTTTTCCTTTTGCTGTGTTCACCATGTGGAAACGTTTTTGAGGGGAGAACCACAAGCAACATCACTAATAACCAGTTTTGCAGTATTGTTTTTTAATTTATCTCACGGTTGTAGTGTGCTGGTTTTTGAGGAACATATTATGTCTGAGGGCAAAGTTTGGTTTTTCAGCAAGATGGAATGGTTTTGAGTGGAAAGTTTCATTTTGTCCTGAAAATAGGACGTTTGGGGAATATGGTGAGAAGCTGTGGATTTGTGTTTAGAGTTTTGAGAAAAAGAGGCATCATTTCAGGATGTGTGTTTCAGCAAACTGTCACAGAAAAGTGAGAGTAAGGAGGTGGTTGGTGGGGTTGGTGGGACAGAAACTGGCGAGGGGAGCTTACCTCCCCTAAAGAAGACATCAACTCCCCTAAAAGCATTATTTGTGACAGCATGCTTTATTGTCATTAATTTCTATATTTCTCTATCATCATGGATCCATGCGTAAATTCAGGAGCGTCAG
>NC_060158.1:5599037-5646510 GCF_021292245.1 Micropterus dolomieu
AGTGGACTTTTATTAGAGTCTGAGGGCCTAAGTGATCACTCTTTTGGACAGCAATTGCAGCCGAATGGTGGATTTATTTACTAAGAATACTACTGCTGTCCTTGTGCTATGCTGTTGTTGTAAGGCCTAACTTGAAAATCAGTGAATGTATACATTTATGTTGTGGCAGAAAATTGCAGAAACGTTTTCTCATGAAGTGTTGTGCCATTTAGTACTTCATACATGTTAAATAAAGAAATAACAAATAATTATTATTATCAATAGCTCCAGTATTATTGTTTTAACACTAGTAATTGTAGACCACCAGCAGCAGCAGGTGTAGTAAAATAGTAGAAGCAGAGGCAGTAGACGTAATGATAATAATTTTAGGTTTTTGCACTTTGGGCTCTTTGTGTAGATTCTGGATGAACACAGAACAAGAAAGTTATATTCTATAAAAATGTTAACAGATATTTGAACATAATATGAATCAAAACCCACAAAAGTAATTTGATGTAAGGGGTCACCTGTGGTAAAACAAGGTCAAGAACTGGATCACAACCGATGTGGCAAATCCCAGAATGAACATTAAGGAAATGGGATTGGTTTGTTTATTTTGTCCGGTGAACTCGAGGTTGTGGGTGAGACTGGGGATCCTGATGGGTATATTCAAGAGTTGGAGGTTAAATGTTGCCACTATAAACTATAAACACTGTCTGCATGGAAATGTCTTGTATCTTGCTTGTCATTAACATTTTTTAACAAACTTGTTAACACACAGGTAATATTAGAAATTTGTGGGACGCTGATCTTTATTGATATTGTCATAGTTTACCAACTATGCCTGTCACTAAAACAGCAGTAGTACAAATGCAATCTCGGTCAAAAGTACAAAAAAAACATTGAACAATACCATAAAGCCATCCAATCATTCAAAGAGATATGATAAAAGGCTGCTCAGGCCCATCTGACAAGGCTGTGGGGGTATGTTGGAAAATACAGGTTGGCATCCACTGATGTAGGGGTTTTGGGAGATGAGACACAGTGCTTGCCTGCGATGGACTGGCGACCTGTCCAGGGTGTACCCAGCCTTTCGCCCAATGTCAGCTGGGATTGGCTCCAGCCCCCCATGACCCTGTACTCAAGATAAGCACTTGACGATGGATGGATGGATGGATGGATGGACACAGTACCTGCAACACATTTTTTCTCTTATGGGCTGATGTTGCTGCTCTCTAGTGGCATGCAGCTGTGTGTGCTTGAATGTACATTTTTTATTCCTTTTGCTGTGTTCACCATGTGGAAAGGTTTTTGAGGGGAGAACCACAAGCAACATCACTAATAACCAGTTTTGCAGTATTGTTTTTTAATTTATCTCACGGTTGTAGTGTGCTGGTTTTTGAGGAACATATTATGTCTGAGGGCAAAGTTTGGTTTTTCAGCAAGATGGAATGGTTTTGAGTGGAAAGTTTCATTTTGTCCTGAAAATAGGACGTTTGGGGAATATGGTGAGAAGCTGTGGATTTGTGTTTAGAGTTTTGAGAAAAAGAGGCATCATTTCAGGATGTGTGTTTCAGCAAACTGTCACAGAAAAGTGAGAGTAAGGAGGTGGTTGGTGGGGTTGGTGGGACAGAAACTGGCGAGGGGAGCTTACCTCCCCTAAAGAAGACATCAGCTCCCCTAAAAGCATTATTTGTGACAGCATGCTTTATTGTCATTAATTTCTATATTTCTCTATCATCATGGATCCATGCGTAAATTCAGGAGCGTCAGGCTTCATCCAGCCGGAGGGAACGACCACTGACCATCCAGTGCGCCGGTTCCACTGGCAACACAACCCATAGTAGGGTGGACGGAGGGGGATCGGGAGCTGGAGCGTACAGGGCGAGGGAGAGGAGGTCGCCCCCTAGCCGTAACCTCGAGAAAAAAAACCTTGATAAACATATTCGGGTATTTTCTTAGATCGCTCACGTAACCAGCTGCTTCAGATCTGCCCAAAACAAAATGCTTGATGCTGAGGTAGAATTTTCAGTGTTTGAGGCTGTGCAATATAGTGCTCACTTCTACAATCATATTCCCCACAGTTGATATGAGATGGGATGCAACCTGAAAAGCTTAGCTATATATATATAATATTATATATTTTATTTAAGGCTATAGCCTTATATAAAATTAAAGTGCGTTACAAACGCTGATAGGCCTTGACCATGCCATATGTGATTGAGAACGGGTTGTAGGGATACAACACCAGTGAAAAATAAAACAAGACGCAGCTCCTATTTTTCCCCATTATGGGTTTAAAACAGAAAAACAAAACAGATGAGAATAAATTCTTATTCTCACTTAGTTTACTTCAAATAGTCTCATTCAAAAATAAATAAAGATCATGATCTGATATTTGGTAATGCTCATTGCTCATTTGGTGGCAAATATGCCTCCTCTGATACATAGCTTTGCAGCTTCTTTTCAACCCATCAGAGAACAACTTCTAGAGGAGGTTTTGCACTATATATGCATTTTGTTTACCATTATTACAAGAAATTGAAGGGCAATGCACAACACACTTATTTATGGAATAATCTTAGTGCAACAAAGATAACATTTTAAAAAAACAAACTAATGGCTACATTTGTAAACTTCATAGTAGAGGTCTAAGATGTGTTAAACGCAATAAAACACATACAAACAGCATGTAAATGTATTTCGTAAAGACAACAACCAGTGATGCCACAGCAGAAAATTATACTGCGTGCGATCCTGTTGAAACAGTACAGTATTTCATGCTGTAAAAAGAAGTATAGCATTAAATTTCTTTCGTCATTGTCATTTCTATAACATATTCCCTGATTTGAGACTTCTCTGATCTTTAGCATTCAAGTGATGATTTCCCTGCCTTTTTACACCGTTAAAAGAACTTCATTAATTAATATACAGTATATATGTAATTCACATACATACTGTAATTTCTCTTCACAACATTGTCAATATTATTTCTAAAGTGCATTAAATCCTCTTCATATTACAATTATATGCAGAAACAGCAAACTCTAAAGAAACTCATATTTACAGTAACTTCAGATTATCAAATAAATAAATCATAATACACATTATGACATCATTTTGGTAAAATCTCACAGTGGATATTTCAAAGTGCTAAAATGTGTTGCTTTTGTCTGTGAGTCTGTGTTTACACCAGAGTCCCTCCATTGTGACTTCTGTTGTACAACCTCGAGGCAAACTCATCATCACTGTCTTCAAGTTCTGACTCCTCCTGGGAGTTGGAGTCGGCGTTGGATGCAGAGTTGACCTGAGAGGAGATGGAAGGAACATCGGTGAACATAAATTCCACCACACCTGAAACAAGTCTGGCAGGTGACTGTTAATCACAGCAACAGAATGGTGCAGTTGGGGTGGATGTCCCAGCTGGCCTTGGTAATAAAAACAATATATTTACAGGGCAATTTTGTTCTTTTCTTCATTTAGAACCTGACATAGTGGAAGTCTGAATAATTAGAGTGAGGTAAATCCTACTCATGTTGTTCGTGGTGGAGATTAAAATCCATTATAACAATAACACTAAATGCTGGTAACATTGCATTTTGCATTGCTCTATGGTATGGTTGAAGGGCCTAACTTGAAAATCAGTAAATGGACCCATCAGTGTTTAGTGCCATTTAGAACTTTGTAAACAAAGAACAAATAATTACTATTATCAATATTTCCAGTATGATTGTAAGTTGGTACAATAGTGATTGTAGACCAGCAGTAGTTGAAGTAAAATAAGCAACACTAGTTGTACAAGCAGTAGCCGGAGATGTAACAGCAGTAATACTTGTAAATACCATTTTGCCTGGCAGGTCTGATTCTTCTGTTTCAGGGTTTTGTTCTTTGGGCTCTGTGTCCAGAAAGGCCACATAATGGATCAGAGTGTAGATTCTAGATGAACACAGAAAGAAAAAGTTAGATTTTATACAAATGCCCACAGATATATGAACATAATTCAAATCAAAACCTTGTTGAGGTAAGTGGTCACCTGTGGTAAAACATGGTCAAGAACTGGATCACAACCGACGTGGCAAATCCTATAATGAACATGAAAGAAATGGGATCAATTTGTATATGTCCGGTGACTTCGAGGTTGAGGCTGAGCTTGGGGACCATGATGGGTACATTCAAGAGTTGGAGGGTAAATGTTGCCACCAGCCACAGAGCATTCATGATGAAGAAGGCAAAGTTTATCTGTGTGTAATGAGAAAGAAAGCATTCATTTAAGACTAACTGAACAGTGACATCCAATAAGACTTGTAAAATAGTTCAGTTGCCCAGACCTACCTTGTTTCTCAGCTCTCGCAGGTCATTGGTTATCTTTTCCTGTTTCTCTTTGTCATCGACCAGAGGTTGTAGGTACTTCTCCTGAAGCTCTTTCCAGAAGTGCTCCTCCTCCTGCAGGGGAACACAGCAACTCTTTCAATTAACTATTCTAATATAGATATGGCAGAAAACAAGTTTTATCTACACAATTAATGCTTCTTGGATTATAAAATATCTCTGTTATGTGTGTCAAATGTCCTATCTGTAATATTCATTGTTATATTCGTGTATGTTTAGACACAGCAAATAACAAAAAACAAAGGACTGCAAAGGCCTCAAGGTAAGGTCAGATTTCATTTTGGAAACTGAATATGGTGGACATAATTTTGATGAACTGGAACAGTAGTAAACCTTCAGCAGACAATTCATATGTGATTTAGAGGCAGATTATGCAAACCTGATCTAGTGAGACACAAACCTGGTTGAGTGACTCCTCCTGCAGCTGCATGTCACTGGAAATATTCTGTAGTTGTGTGACCCAACCTAGAGAAAAGAGCAAGACAGCTGGGTATTAGATAACATCACATTTGCAATTGTGTTGGAACAATCTTGCTTATTTTAAGTGTTTGAACTTACATTGGGCAGGACAGTCGAAAACGGGCACCACTTGCCTAAAACACAAATATAAATATTATCAGTATCATCTCACACTTTGTAGTACTGACACATTAGATTTCGACACATTAGATTTCAATAGATTGTCTACCTTCATATCTTACCTCTGTTCTTCCTCTGGGATCCTTAGGTCTTCCACAATCGTATTTTCGGGCTGTGGTACAGGTTGAGCTGACTCTGGGATCAGGTGCTCCTGGTTGGCATTGAGCTGCCCACCTCCAGATCTACTGGTGGACTTTTTACAACATTTGGCCCATGAGAAGAGTCGTTGGAAGATGCTTTTGGCTGCAAGAGTGAAGATCAGCTTCAGTTCAGTCAGCCCAAACAATTTTCATCTAGTGCCGCTGTAAGTGACATGAAAATTTCAAACTGGTATCTACCTTTCTGAGCTGTTTGTGGGGTGGTGTCTGCAGGTGTTTCAGCTCCAGCGGCAGGTTTTGCCTCCCGGGTGCCCCAGGACACATTATTCATGTTGACCATGGAATAGATGGTAAGCAGGAGGTAGGCGCTGGGGATGCAGAGAATGTAGAGAAAACCATAGAATACCAGCTGGATTTCCTGAGGATGCATTATCGCAGTGAAGGTGTAAATGATGGCCATAGAGATGATGAAAATGCTGCTGGGTGTCAGGATGGTTTGTTCCCTCACCATAGCACCTGAAGAATGATAAAGGTATGGAGAGTTTGGGGAATCAAAGCAGTTTTAAGCAGCACATCTAAAAATATTTTCCAAGTCTAAATAAAGTAGCTACACATGTGTCTGTAGGGTAAGATGAAGTTATACCTGGAATATAACTTACCAATGATGGACATTGTCACCACCAACATGAGGAATGCATATATGATACTCATGAAAGCTGCAATAGTGATCTGAGTGTCTGATTTCAGTTTGAAGCACAGAATCAGGTAAATGACAGGAGGTAACACAGCCAGGACCAGGGCACCGTTGGCTTCCATGTTTGAGATGAAAGTCAAACTACCTGGAGACCATAAAAGAGTAGACACATACTGTTTTTAGTCTGTCATGGTTTGGGTTGTGGTGTATAACATATGGAATTTGACCCCTGACCCAGAGCTGGAGAGAGGCACAGTGAACCCTTAAGGTGAAGTAATGATTGATGGGTGTGCAAAGAGTGAACCCTCCTATGGAATTTGACCTCTGACCCAGTGGTAGGGGGAGTAGAGATTAGTGTGTATGAAGGGACTGTGCCCTTATATGGTCTTTAGCAGATACCTAAACATGTCCTATATAAGCTGTGTTCAATGTACAGAGAGACAGAGTGGCCATCGGGCTGGGTCACTCTCCAAGCTGCTGCAGAGCTTGTAATTGATGCTGAATTCTTTGATGTAATAAACTTTTATAATCAAGAACAGTGTCAAGCGGATTTCTTCTCAACACATCATCGCAGCATTATCGTTCGGACACTACAGGGTTTCTTCTTTGTAGCCTTGTTTCTTCTTTTGTTCATTTGCATGTTTAGTTCAAAGTAGATGTTTTGTCTCGTATCTTGGTATCTAGTCCTGCATTTTAGTTCTGTGTCTTAGTTCATGTCTTTGTATTTATTCCTGGTTCTGTGTTTATATTATTTTTGTCTTGTCTGCTTTGTATTCTGTTTTATCCTGTTGTCTCAGTCTGTTTCCCTGTTGTAGTTTATTTGTATTATCAGTTTTTTGTCTGCTAAGGGTTGGTTTGTGTTCTCTGTCTGATGTTTAGTCTTGCTTTCTTGTTTTCTGTTGTTTAGTTTGCCTTTTGCTGTTCAGTTGTGTTTCTGTATTTAGGTTCGGTCCTGTCTGTTTGTCTTACTGTTTCACTCTGTCCTGTTTCAATTTGTGTCTGCTGTGCCTAGTTAGTTCCTCATGTCGTTCACCTGTGCACTCCCTCCCTGCTCATTTGACTGTGTATTTAAGCCCTTACTTCTGTTCAGTCTTTGCTGCATCCTCGTCTGATGTTGAGTGTTAAGCTGTGCTCAGTTCCTTGTACTTTGTTCCTTTGGGGATTTCCCTGCTAACCACTGGATTAAGTTTCATTTGGATTTTCTTTTGTTTGCACTTCTGTGCTTCCATGTAAGCTTGTTTAAATCTGCGTTATAATAAATCTTTTAATCTGCAACCTCCTCGCCATTGTCTGCATTTGGGTCCACATCTCAGTTTACCTGTCACTGCACTCAGCTCTCTCATGACACATCCGCATTAGTATTACTTGTTGTTCTCACTATATATTTTTGCATTTATTCAAATACAAACAAAATACAAAACTCAAACATTTGTATAATAATTATATTTCTAGTGAAGTCCAGTTGATCTCAAAATTTCACAAAAGGTTGTATGTGAAGAGATTATGAACACAAAACACTGACCTGCGATCATCAGGCAGATTGTGGCAGGGGCCAGGATTGATGAGGTGATGGCAAAGAGCTGGTAGAGCATGAAGGGTTTGGATATGGAGGGGTTCCTCTTGGAAATAACATTGGTGGAGCCCAAGAGATCCACCACATTGGCCATTGTGGATGGTCCCCATCGCCGACGCTGAAAATGACAATCATTAGAATGAGGTCCACAGTCATGGGTGCTTTTAAAATGCAGATTCTGAATATTGAAAACAATTACAGGTTTAAATCTTTGTAGGGACTTTATGGCCATCATTTTAGTGAAAATGTTCTGATTAGCTGCAGGACTCGCCTGGTTGTAGAGTTCTTTGAAGTCCTCAGGTGCATTGGTGTAAGCATCAGATGCTGCATTGTACTCAATTCTCCATCCCTGCTTTAGTAGTAAAGTACACAGCCAGCGGTCCTCACCTTCAGGGAACAGAAAATAAAGAGGCAGAGTGTGAAAGCTATCCCCAAGACTGAGTGAGAGACAGGAAGTCCTGTGAACAATATCTGTTACCTTGGTCGAACTGGATGTAGTGTCTCGCCTCTGTGGACTTGGTGGAGTATCTCTTCATCACGTTGTCATCCATCAGCGCCTCTGCTCTGAACAGACTGAAGCAGCCGGGGCTGCACAACACACAGCCAATCACATGCTCCGCTGTCTTCTGCAGCCAGTGGCTGACGGCGTACTCAAACTTCTGGAACCACACAGCCGGACCTGTAGAGGAAAAACAGAGGTAATGTAAACATGAAATCAAATGTCGGTCCAGTGTAAGTCTAGTGGTAAGTTTAGTGGTGGATCTTAGAAATATTTGTTCAAATGATTGGATGGTTGTTTTTGTTGGTTTTTAGTTGTTTTTTCCTGTCTTCTCTTAGTTTATTTAAACTGAACAATGGGCCAACCTGATCCAGTGGGGTGAATCCTGCCACATACTGCCCCAACACGTGGGTACATTTTCAAACGATCGATGAGCAACATCACAGCAGCTGGCTGGAAGTCTGTGTCCCCATCTAAAGCCAGGAGGTAGGTGTTGTGCTTGTCTTTCTGGAGAAAAAGGCACATTTGTTTTATATTTAGTTTTCTTTATAAATACTGTGGATGTGTGTTCAAACTCATCAGAAAAGCCACAAAAGTGTTGTTTCTCTTATCTCACCTGGACCTCTGCTCTCAGCTTCGTCTCGTCCTCTCCCTTTTGCCAGCGTGCATAATATTTCGTCATAAGTTTCCAGCCCAGAAGATAGTAAAGGTACATGACCTGGAAAATAATAAATAACAATTAACATAACTTCGAGAGTTCAAGCATCGTTAAGCTTGAATAGAGAAATGATCCAGTATCGTGTTTAATTTTGAAAACTCCACATTTCTAAATATGATGCAAACTTTAAATGGTGCATGTAAATGGTTCTGAGGTCATTATTTTCATACCTGAGACCATCTCTTCTTGTGACGGATGAGTTCTTTGTCTTTGAAGTGAACCACAATATTGTTCCCATGAGGCATGGTGACCACAAGACGACCTCCGTACGGTGTCCTTATGATCGTCTGATGAAGGATCTCCTGCTGCTTTCTGAAGACGTTCTTATCAATGTTTGTGAAGATACTGATGACAGTGAATAAAAGAATACTTTGATTGTAATTTGAACCTTTTGAAAAATTTGTTTCTCTGTTAGTGTACCAAACGCTACTGCCAGCTCAGAACTGAACTTCATGTTCACTTTTGAGATGCTAAAATGCACTACAACAGCAAACTTTCTGTAAACATGGTTCTTACCCATAAACTTCTGAGAGGATTTGCACAAGATCCTCTGCTTATTTGTTGAGGTGACGCCCACGGCTCCCCTCCACATGTTTGAATGCATCATCAAAGTAGATATGGGCTTCAAAGGTGAAATCATAGAACTTTGGCTCTTTCTTTGGCCTGTACTTATCCAGTCTGTAGTGTTCAGAGAAACATAAAGAGGAACTGTGATAAAGTACATTTTGGGGTTCTTAATAGTACATTGCTAAAACTGTCTAGGCCAAGGACACAAACTCTTGGAAAATAAAATCCTGTGACAGCAACAGATTTAACTGACCAAGTGGTTGAAAGAAATTCTCTTGAAGTGATTTTAAAAAAGGAAACTAATTCATGCTCTAGCAGATACTATGTTCAGAGCTCCCTGTGGGTTAAAAAAGTAATTTATCTCAGGGAATCAACAGAGATGGTTGGAGGAATGAGAAAATGACATATCATAGAATATCCAGCAACAGAAGTCTGTGTAACTCACCTGAATATTGATATAATGATGTTCATCATCTCTTCGTAGGTCTCGTGCCACATGGTCGCACACAGATACACCATTGTCGTTTCAGATGCCCTAATAATTGACAAGACAAGATAAACAAATTTGAGAAACATAGTTTTGTTTGGAGAAGATGCACACTTGATAGCTTAAACTAACAAGGTTAAATGTTTTAGATGATTGTTGTGAGGACCAAAATGTAGAACTACAACAACACAAACAACAAACACTTACTTCTTCTTTTTGTTTTTGGTCTGGATGTTGAATCGTGTGTTGAGGAGCAGGGACTGCTCAATAAAGGCTCCTTCATACAGCCTCCTAATGAACAGGTCTTGGGTCCTCTGAATACGATACGTGTTTAGGCGCCACAGATGGAGAGTGACCAACACCAGACCCAACCACCAGGACACTGCTGAACCTGAAGGAAGATTTATAAATGCATTAAATTGCCATAAACTACCATATCATGAAGTTTGTATCCAGAAAATTACAGGAATAAATATCTAAATAGCCATCAAAGGTTAACTGGTAATACTTAGATTGTGGAGCATGATTAGATTTTGGTCCTTTCAAATTATGTTTAAAAACAAATATACATCACCTGAGCACTGGGGCTCACAGGTATGTAGGACAGGGTGTGGGTCAGATTTAGGCCTAAAAACAAACTAAACTATGTGTTTTGGATTGGTGACCCTACTTGTATAAATAACATACCTACTGTGATATTTTTAAATCTTATATGTGTGAATGTACTCTTCTCTACTTTATTACCTGTCAGCAGGCCAATGTCAGTTATATTTGACATGTCCAGGAAGCACAGAGTGTGTGTAACATCCAAAACCAGATGTGGGAACACACTGCCATTCAAGCTGTGGTTTCTTCCATCTACAATGTCACTGCAGTAGCCTGTGAAGTTGATGTTTGCAGTCCCGTTCAGTTTTATTCTGTATTCCTGATAGTAAACGATAACAGGGATGATGAGCAGAGCCATGACAGCCAGAGAGGCCAGATACAAAGGCAGGATGAAGCATCGTCGCAGGGCGTGCATCTTGCAGGCCGCAACAGCAAACCAGTGGCAGAGGGCAGAGGAGATCAGCTGGACCCCAATGGTGATGGCTATAATTTTTATCTCACGCCTTGGGATAGACTTCACTATGTCCCAGTCCATTTTGGACAGAGGGACGTAGGCTCCGAGCACACAGGCGGTCACTGTGATCCTGAGCAGACTGGAGAAGATGTGTAGCATATTCTGGCACTTTGTCATGTCTCTGCACAGGTTTTTGAGGAAGACGGAGCTGCTATTCTCGCTGATCAGTCTGAAGTAGGTCTCCCACCAGTTCAAAGACACCAAGAAGGATCCACCAACAGCCAGACCCACCCAAATTGCCATCTTGATATCAGTAGGATCTTTCATAATGTATAAGAAGAGGAACAGGACGTAACCAAGCAAAATGAGGATGAAGGCAGCAATGGATGGCACCAGGAAACGATTCCTTTCCTTGGCAGTGCAGTGAGTGACCACCTGTAGGAGCGCCGAGAGGACAGCAACACCGTTCAGTATTGTCACGTTGGTCACGATGTCCAAGTGTGGCATTGCCACAATGGTGAGAATCGCTGCACCGAGAGACACCAGGAACTCAAAGCACAGAACCTGAAGAAGAAGTGGAAGGACATTCAACAACATGGTTGAGACACCTGTCGGACTCTGTTTTCAGCATTAGCAATAGACAAGATAAAGTTAGGTTGTGTTACCAGGGCTGTAGTTGTTTTTCTGGGCAGTTTTGATGTTTTATACCATGCCTTCCAAATGCTTTTGAGAAACAGAAAGACACTGGAAGCAATGAGAGAGCAGCCGATACATAGCAGAGCAATGGGTTTCTGGTCATCTGGGAGGGTCTTTGTGCCTTTGTTGGACAAGGTGATGAGGAGGAGGAAAGAAGTCTGCAACAGAGTAAAAAACATGATGATCATTTAATCAGTTAGTAATATTGTGATATGTGGACAATGTAGGATGATCTGGTGTCCTTCTGAGATGAGTTTCTACACAATAATTAAGTTTATATTCTGATAAAGGTTTTAATTAAAATATATTTGGATGCAAGAATTTACCCAGAAACCCTGGGAAGAATGTATTCATGCTACTCATGTTAATTCATTCATTAAGTCATGCACACATTAATGTAGCAGTCAGTAGCTCTTTCAAACTACCCTGCACTTTTGTTTTTCATCTGTTTTTTCTGGATTTTTTGCCGAAACAGTTGATACCTATTATAAAAATAAAGTCATTGGAAAAGGAAGCCAGGGTTCTGGATTAAAGAGGAACAGGCCACCCGGCTTGTTCGACCAGACCAGGTACCACAGCGGGTGCCTGGTAGATCGCCCAAGTGAGGGGAAAAAGAGCTAGAATAGCAGTGTTGGCCCATCTTGGATTTAAGACTGCTGCTAAAGGTCTGGTCTGGACAAAATGGGACTCAGGTTGGCCAAGCAACAGAAACCATA
Source organism: Micropterus dolomieu (assembly GCF_021292245.1). Taxonomy (NCBI): domain Eukaryota; kingdom Metazoa; phylum Chordata; class Actinopteri; order Centrarchiformes; family Centrarchidae; genus Micropterus; species Micropterus dolomieu. The sequence continues at coordinate 5,611,153 of NC_060158.1, forward strand.
ACATCAGCATCCGGGATCAAGCACTCGCTGGGTGGATAATGTTCAACAGAGCACAAGACTCTGCAAGATGAGACAAAGCGGACTCTGTGTTTCCATTGATGATGCTTGGTGCTCAAACACTGTCAAGATGGACACTGCTTCCCAAATGTCAGAATTTTTTATGTGAATATGATATCCATATTCATCTTGTTGCTGCTGTTTACAATCACCCCAGACCCAAATTCATATCTTAATATACATTTAATTTTATTTTAAGTTTAGTGTGTGCAGAATGAAGAGATTACAAACTTTCATTTTGTTATACATCCTTGTGTTGTATAATGTTAAATAAACAACCTTGATCCTTTATCCTTGAATGCAATGTATTCATAAAAAAAAAGAACAAACCTTGCTACATAGCGCCAATCCAAATACACACACAGCGACAACAGACAGAAAGATGATCTTTAGTAGTTTTATCATTTTCCATGGTGTCTGTTCATCTTCAGTGACCGGGACCTCTCTACAGGTATCCCATGGCCTCCTAAATTAACACACAAAAATCAAAGTCTGAAGTAGGATGGCAGGTCATAAAGCTAGTGAGGTGGAAAGTGGTGATATAGTATACAACACATTTTCATGTAGTTATGATGTAATAAATTAAAGAATGACCAAAGATAGATAAATTGTAATATAGTGATTAAAACATAAATGTGTTAATTAAATGTATTCAATAATCAAATTGTATTAATTTAAACATAATGTGTATACACTTTAAATGAGTATCTCTAATAGTAACTCTAAAAAAAAACCTCTCTTCTTTAAATTTCCACACCAGTCTTTCTAAACATAATATAAATGGTTTATAAGCATTTATATGGTCTTTTTAAGTGGGATTGATGTATCCAGATATGAATTACACAATTGAAGTATCCATAACTGGAAGCTGGTACAGTATATAAACAGAAAATTAAAATAAATCAATGAAATAAACAAAAACAGAACCACCATTGTAATTATAAATGATTATTAGGAAAAATGGATTTCACTTTATCTAACCCTTAAATAACTAAGCGATTAAAGGTGTGCATATAAATGTAAATAATTTTACTTTTACATCTACATGTCATTATTTTCAAATGATTTCTAATTAAATATACAGAGATAGTACTTAATAGTTGTTTCAGAGAAAAAAAACAGCGTTACTTACTTGGGCATGTCTCTGTCTTCTTCCATAATTGCTCCCAAATGACCGTCCATTGGTTTAACATCTGCATATAAAGGTGGGTAGGAAGCATGACTCATGTGACAGCTGACGATTACCATGCCCTCATCAAATGGAAACACCAATGAGCGGCAGCCGTCAACTCAGGTCTATGGAATTCAGAGCGAACATCCCTCCTTTTGCTGCATCTTTTGTGTGTTGGAGGACTACTTATGATGCAACTTTAGGTCTGGGCAAGCCTGTGTAGGAAAACAGGTCTGACAGAACAACATTCCCACAATGGGAACCAGGCTTCATCTTTAAATCCTAATATTTTGGAGACCTTAGTCAAGAGGACATTTTGACTTTCAGTAAAGCTAGATAAAAAGACAGGCGCCCACATTGTATCTGTCAGTGAGTTGTGAGAAATTCTACCAAAGAGTGATTTTCATTCCACTTTAATTCATTTGAGAAGAGGTGGAATTATCCTGCAGTTTATTCAAAAAACCTAAAGATTTCAGAAAAGACACAGACTAAATATATAAAAATATATTTATTTTCAATCTCTTCATTAGCCTGTCAAAATATCACTGGTGAGAATAAGGGAGCATTAGATTTAATGTAATTTAATCATGGAATTTATAAACTTAAATAATAAACAGAGTAGAGTTAAATCTCTTCAGATTCATATCTTGACAAATATTGTGAGATTTGAGAGTAAGTGAAGCGTAGTGAAACTAACTATGATTCCTATCGCAATGTAATTGTCTCACATGAGGAATTTTAAATATCTTTACATTATCATATTTAAACTTACTTCTTAAATGGTCTTTTGACACTGAGTGACCTGGTTATTTCTCCTTTTCATCAGTTATTCTGCTTTTTCCTTGGTTTTCTCTGTTATCTTCCTTCCTCCCTGTGTCTCCTCCCCTGTGTGCTCTCTCTCTCTCCCTCCGCTCCTGACCCCAGCCTACAACCTGCACCTGCACCTCATCAGTCACCCCGTCAGCCTGCCACACCTGCCAGTAGTCAACCTCACCCCGGTTCTCCACACCATTCTTGCCTGATCGTCGTTGCTCCGTACCCGGTGCCATCTCTGCATTCAGGGCTCTCATGTTTTTTGATTTCTCTCAATTTACCTCTGCTTTGTCGCTGCTGTCACTAACTTGGTCTCTTTGTCTGTTTCCCTCCCAGGTTCACTCACCCTTGTCCTCCGTTCAGTCAGCTGGTCTCATCCTCTGGTCCTCTCCTCCCCTCCTCGCCTTCCCCCACGGCTTCCTCGGCCCCAGTGTTCCCCGGCTCTCTGGTCCCAGTCTCCTCAGTTTCCGAGGCATCCACCTCTCCCTCCACTCCAGTCCCTCAAACCCTTTTCCCTCAATAAACCTCCTTCGCTCTGAGCGCTGCATTTGGGTCCTCTCTGTCCCCACACCACACCACCCATAACATGGTCAAGTACTTTCCTCTTGCACACATGTAGGCAATAATAGTCAGTTGTTGCTCACTTCCATTGTTATGTTGTGGCTTTCATATTAGTGTTTTCTGCATGCACTTTTTTGAATTTGCAAAGTGTTTTTGATATGCAGTTTGTTCAACATGTCTTGACCACCGTATTTGTTCCTTCATGAAGTGTTTTTTTTATAACATTAACTGAAGGCCTGTGTTCTAACATCAGCTTGCTTTGAAATTTATGAAAGTAAGAATTTGATGTACATGTGCCTTCTCAAATAAACAAAACATTTCTGTTGACTTATTTGTTTATAAAGTATAATATAAATATAATATAAAGAAGTTGTGACTTATCAGGTTTGACAAGTCTTCTAAAGAAATGTGACGCTCTGCAACCTAATTTCAATATGGGCGTAAGGATTAAGCTGCTGCCGTATCAAATGCTCTACCTTCTACTTTGCTTCTAGTTGCTTAATGTTCTCTAGTAACTGACTACAAAATTTTCTCCAGAAAATAACACATTCAAAATGAGTCAGATTTAAATCTTCAGCCATAGCCTATATGTACATTTCTGGTCTCCTCTGATAGATCAGAAGCTATGGAATATGAATCCATTGTAAGCAGTGGTGGAAAAAGTAGGCTACTTTTTTAAGTAAAAGTACAGTACACTAATATGTTACTGTAAAAGAAAAATTCATCCTGTAAAATACTACTCAAGTAAAAGTTAAAAAGAACCTGGTTTTAAAAGTTCTTAAGTGTCAAAATTAAAAAGTACTACACAGTATCCCCTTCAGACCGTCTGAAAGACAGAACCCCATTTGGGACTGTATGAACCCTGGTGTAGAGAGCCGGAGAAGATACGACAAATTATCAGTAGCGCAGTATCCAATGCTAACATTAGATAAGAAAAACATTTTACTGCAATTGGTGCTGAGTATTCCATGAATTATATTACCAAAAGGGAAAGATAGTGAATGTTATTTTCTACTGTGCACTCCACAGTACGTTCCATCTCACACAGGCTCCGCCCTCTACTGGACTCTATGGGTACAGTGGGTGGAGCCCGATGACTGTCTGCCCTAGCCAAAGCCAGTCCACGACACCAACCCGGTACTGAGGGTACTGTGAGTCAATCCACATTTGAATTCCAAATACAGTTGAAACATGAGATACAAATACAGTCCATGTCCATGTTTCCCACCTTCAACCAAACAAATAATCTTTCAGCTATCTAGCTGTCTAGCATCTTGGAGTTTTTCCATAAAATAAAAAAACAGCTTGGCAGCAAGCTACCAAGTAGGAAAATCTCACAACCTTATGAACATCATCTGATATCTGTCAGCTGTTCTCTGTGTGTTGCCTCAGAGATACACCAAAAAGATGGCAATGTCTTGAAATTACACTGGACTGGATTTTAGTGTTTTCAATGTCTTTTTTTGCCAGAGTTATGAATAGTGGCAAAGTCTATTACTATTATTATTCTTCTCTGGCCTTCTTGCTTGGGCTATGCAGATGATATTAAGATCTGCGGGGGGGGGGGGGGGGGGGAGTATTGGCTTGTCTTCTACTCTGTCCTTTCACAGTTGGTTGAATCTGCACTGACTAAGAAACCTGGTGGAGATCATATCATCAAGGTGTACAACCTGAAGAAAGCTCTGACTCCTCACAGCGACAGATGGTTAAAGGATAATCTAAGTTGGTTTAGACCTGGGCCCTATTTTCACGTATTTTAATGTTGAAATGACTAGAAGGTACAGAACGTTTTAAATCAGTGCAGTAGATGGCTTCCTGGTGACTCCCTCTGTCTTTAACAGGAGAGTGAAGTAGGACCAATCTCACTCTAAAAATCTTGTGAGAGGCAAATTGTAGCAGGAAGATGCCAGTGAAACCTCAATCTGTCCACATTAGAGAGATAGTTTGAAAAACACCTTCAGTTGTTGCCCCACCTGCAAACTCTGTTGATTTTGGTTGATTGGTACACTTACACTAAAATACAAACTAAACCTTAAGGGGAAAATGTTTTATTTTTAATAAATTGTATTTAAAGTTTTACTTGCAAACATTTAAAGTTTTACTTGTTTTAATTGTAAGCTGGACGTGGAAAAGTACAAAATTGCAAAAAAACACTAGAAAGTAATTATTTAAATTTTTATTTAAAAGCACACCAATAGTGTGTTTGTTAAAAATAAAACTTAAGTTGAGTAAATATTAGTGAATTTTAACACTTGCAGGAGTCAATGACAGGGTTAACGCTAATGATGAGTGAATTATTAAGAGTACATTTTTTTAATAAAATTGGGTGTTATTTCTTTTTAAGTGTAGAGCTTGATTTGCACTTTTCAGTGTGGTGTATGTTAAATACAGATTGATAGAGACTTTATTGTCACTGAGACAACAAAATGCAGTTTAGAGCAAACCACTGAACTTAGCAGTTTAAAATATACAAATATATAAGTCATAAAAGGATTGCATGAAATAATAAAATGAAGCAATTAAACATACATGAAATTGAAATAAATAAATAAACATAGAAATAGCCTTTTTCATTACAAAAAACATATTTACTTTGAATTTATTTAAGTATTTAACTTTATTTAAGTAATTAACAGCTTTTATTTATTTATTCTTAAGTCATTTTTGGTCCCTCATAAAAACATCATTATAAAGTGTTTTATTGAGAAAACAAGGGCACAATGCAACACCTATTATTGCAATTAAAGGTAAAATTACACAAATAGAAAGATCATAGATCATAATTTTAATTTAGTTTCTCATTTACAAATAAATATAATTTATTTGGGGTTATGGGGTTATGAACTGATATTTAGTAATGATCATTTCTCATTTAGTGGCCAATGTGTCTCCTTTCATACATTGCTTCACAGCTTCTACCCATCACAGAACAACTTCAAGAGGAGGGTTTTATTTGCATCATCCTAGGTAAATTATTTACTTTTAATTTTATGACCTTTTATGATGTGGCCTTATTTATGGAAAAATGTTATTATATCTAGTATAACAAAGATAGAATTTCAGAAAAACAACTAGCTAAATTTAAAAATTTGAGATCTAAGTTTTTTTTAACACAGTCAAACACACACAGACAGCATGTAAATATTTATGATAAATACAATGACCAGCGATCCCACAGCAGAAAATATTATTACATTATAATAAATATTATACTGCGTGTGGTGTCCTGATGATACAGTACAGTATTTTATAAATAAAATGTATCAATTAATCTCTTTTGCATTTTTGTAAAAAAATTCCCTGATTGAAGAGTTCCCTCTACAGGATTGAAGTAACTATTTCACTTTCTTTTCCCCATTAAAAGTACTTTGTTAGTTTGTTTGTGACATCATATGCAGAGAATGTAATTTCTCTTCACGTTGTCTGTATTATTTCTAAACTTCAGTAATTCCTCTTCACATTACAGAAACACCAACCTCTAAGAAAACTAATATTCAGAATAAAATAATTTCAGATTATAAATAAATACATTCCAAACAGAGGATATTTCAAAGTGCTAAAATGTGTTGGAGAGAGTCTGCGTTTACACCTCAGTCCCGTCATATTCTGACTCCTGCAGGGAGTTGGAGTCGGCATTGTCGACCTGAGAAGAGATTGAAGAAACAGTGCACATAAATTCCACCTCATATAGAATATTTCTGGCTTGTGACTAGTCAGAAGTGACACAGTAGCAGGATGGTGCAGTTGGACTGGATGTCGTAGCTTCCTTCATTAATTTAAGAAAAGTATTTTCAGATCTTTTCTGTCATTAGCATCTCACCTAAAACAAGCCTAAAAAGTAAGGTAAGTAGGTAAATCCTACTCATGTTGTTCTTTGCTGTGTGTTCACATTCATTATTATTTCCTAGATAAAACAGCATTCATTCTTATTCTTATAAGTGATTTTAATCTCCACAAAGTTCCTTTTTTTCAAGTATAATTGAAGCTGAAAGCAACGTTGTGGGCCGAGGAACAGTGGCCAGAGGTTGGAATGCGCGCCACTAAATTATTGAGCGCTTTGGACTGGTCTTGAAGGAGTTACTTACTTCCTGTGTCCACTAGCTGGTGCTTGACAACACCCGCTAATCTAAGTTGTGTACCATTAGGCTACATGAAATGTGGACCACGCTGTGAAAATGTCATATCAAATGTTTTTGTCTCAGAGGGCTTACTTCCTGTTACCAGTTTGTGGTGCTATGTCATTGCGTAATTATTGCCATGTAGGTTTGTTCAATGTGGGCCTGTTATTAAACATGTAAAGTTTGGTACAGATCTAGGCATGTACACTTTTACACTGTTTTGTGGCAAATCATTGATATTTGACCCCACGCTACAGACACGCCATTTAAGAAAACTCACAGATAGCACAACTTCTCATCGTCAGTGCCTTTAAATTTTCAATGGGATAAATTCTCTAGGAGGAGTTTGTTAAAGTACATATATACAAATAGCCAAAAATTACCTAAAAATTTCATACATTTCAGTGAAATGTTGCCCGAAGTCTGCTCTTTAGGGGGCGCTAGCAAACAATTTTGCCTCGCCCAAAAACTTTTTAAGCTGCCAAAAATGCGATTTATTTACAGAAGAGAAGATATAAAGAAAATAATTTCTTTAGTTTGAATAGAGTCCTCGTACATTTCGCGCTCCAGCCCTAATAATGTGCAAAGAAAGCAGGAGCACATTAGCAGCTTAGGCTTTTTTCCATAGCTGACATTTCACGAAACTCAGTAGTATGGTTGGTAAACACAAGTATGACTATCCTGTTTATCCTTTTTGTTTTTGAAAAGTTGTTTTTATATTAGAGTCTGACGGCCGAAGTGATCGTTGTTTTGGACTGCAATTGCAAGATTACTACTGGTAACATTGCACTATGCTGTGGTTGTAAGGCCTAATAATAATTATCAATAGTTCTAGTATCATTGCAAGTAGTTACAATAGTATTTGTAGACCAGCAACAGCAGAATCAGTAACTGTAAAAGTAACAAAAGTAATAGATGTAAATACCTTTTCGCCGGCCAGGTCTGATTCTTCTGTTACATTTTTTTGTTTTATTGGCTCTGTGTCCAATATGGCCACATAATGGATCAGAGTGTAGATTCTAGATGAACATAAAACAAGAATTATATTTTATACAAATGTTAACTGATGTATGAACTGCACATCCCTAAAATGTCAAACCCTGTTAAGGAAAGAAATTTGATGTAAGTGGTCACCTGTGGTAAAACATGGTCAAGAACTGGATCACAACTGATGTGGCAAATCCCAGAATGAACATTAAGGAAATGGGATCTATTTGTATATGTCCGGTGACTTCGAGGTTGAAGTTGAGCTTGGGGATGTTGATGGGTATATTCAGGAGCTGGAGGGTAAATGTTGCCACCAGCCACAGAGCATTCATGATGAAGAAGGCAAAATTTATCTGTGTGTAATGAGAAAGAAAGCATTCATTTAAGACTAACTGAACAGTGATTTCCCGTTGGACATATACCATAATTAATTTCTGCACACCTACCTTATTTCTCAGCTCTCGCAGGTCATTGATTATCATGTCCTGTTTCTCTTTGTCTTCAACATGAGGTTGCAGGTACCTACCCTGAAGCTCTTTCCAGAAGTTCTCCTCTTCCTACAGAGGAACACAGAAATGCTTTCAATTAATTAATTTCATATAGATAGGGCAGGAAACAAGCTTTATGTACACATTTACTGCTGTATCCCACAGTTTATCATCAGTCTTAGTGTTTAGCGAGTTTAGCAACAATATAGCACGACTTAGATAATGATATGTTTGTGTGTTGTGTGTCAAATGTCCTATTTATAATTATTTTTTTACATTTGTGCATGGTAAGACATAGCAAATAATGAAAAACTGCTTTGGGAAACTGAATATGGTGAGCATAATTCTGATGAATTGAAGCAGGAGTAAACTCCAAACTCTCTGTAGAGGCAGCCAACATGCAAACCCGATAAAGTGAGACACAAACCTGGTCGAGTGACTCCTCCTGCAGCTGCATGTCACTGGAAATATTCTGTAGTTGTGTGACCCAACCTAGAGAAAAGAGCAATGCGGCAGGATATTAGAAAACATCACATTTACAAGTGTGCTGGATTTCTTTATAAAAAAAATCATGCTGATTTTTGTGTTTGGACTTACATTGGGCAGCACAGTCGAAAACAGGCTCCAATTGCCTGAAACAAAATCAAAAATTGTTAGTGTGATCTCATACTTTGTTGTAGTGACACATTACATTTATATCCATGTTCTACCCATAGACTGTATATAAGAGGTGGACGTATTGAAGGCTCGAGTTTGGCCGACAGGGCGCTGCCATGTTGAGTTTTTGTAACCAGCGGCATCGGACGTGACCATATTTGGACGAGATGGTGGAGCTAACGGCCATGTGCAGAGCAAACTGGCTTGCTTAACTAGCTTCATTTCTAATTCACATGATTGTAACAGGGCTGATCATTTCGTGAACAACAGGCTTAAAACAAAATGTACTCACCAGAGAAAGTGAACAGCCAACTCCTAATGAGCTTTTTCAACAGCGATGGTTAAATTTACACAATGCCGTGGGTACGAGTCACTGTAGCCTGATTGACAGGTCGCCATGGTAACGAATTATCAATAACAGATAATCCCGCCCTGAAGCATACTCTGTTCTATGGTCTAATTTCCTCTAATTTACCAAATGAAAGGAAAGTGTTTACTGAGGTAATAAATCAGCGGAGAAGTAGGGCCATTTTGCCATTATTTCTAATGAAGCCGGACTTCTTTTTGCAACCGGAATAGTCGTCTGCTGCAGGTTTAAGGGACTTCCATGTTCCAGCTTCCCGCTTGGTTCTAACCTCAGAACGTACCTCTGTTCCTCTGAGATCCTCACGTCTTCCACAATAGTGTTTTGGGGCTGGGGTTCAGGTTGAGCGGATTCTGGGATCAGGTGCTCCTGGTTGGCATTGAGCTGCTCACCTCCATATCTGCTGGTGGACTTTTTACAACATTTGGCCCACGAGAAGAGTCGTTGGAAGATGCTTTTGGCTGCAAGTGTGATGATCAGCTTCAGTTCAGTCAGCACAAACAATAATACTCGTCGAGTGTTGCACTTTGAGTGGTCTGAAAATAGACTCTTTAGTTTCAATCTGGTATCTACCTTTCTGAGCTGTTGTTTGTGGGGTGGTGTCTGCAGGCAATCCAGCGGCAGGTTTTGCCTCCCGGGTGCCCCAGGACACATTGTTCATGTTGACCATGGAATAGATGGTGAGCAGGAGGTAGGCGCTGGGGATGCAGAGAATGTAGAGCAAGCCATGGAACACCAGCTGGATTTCCTGAGGATGCATTATCGCAGTGATGATGTAAATGAAAGCCATGGCGATGACGAAAATGCTGCTGGGTGTCAGGATGGTTTGTTCCCTCACCATAGCACCTGAAGAACGGAATGGAGAGTTTCAGAAATTAAACCACTGTTAAACAGCACATCTAAAAATATTTTACTAAGTCTAAATAAAGTAGCTACACATGACTCTGTATAAAGTTATACGTGTTGGAATAGAACTTACCGATGATGGACATTGTCACCACCAACATGATGAATGCATATATGATACTCAAGACTGCTGCAATAGTGATCTGAGTGTCTGCTTTCAGTTTGAAGCAGAGAATCAGGTAAATGAGAGGAGGTAACACAGCCAGGACCAGGGCAGCGTTGGCTTCCATGTTAAAGATGAAAGTCAAACTGCCTGGAGACCATAAAAGAGGAGGCACATTAGTTTTACATGGTAACCTTGCCTTTAATTTTTGCATTTATTCAAACACAATTAAAACATCTGTAAGATAGTCATATTTCTGGTTAAATCCAGTTGATCTCAAAAGTAAAAAAAAAACCTCTGACCTGCAATCATCAGGCAGATGGTGGCAGGGGCCAGGATTGATGAGGTGATGGCAAAGAGCTGGTAGAACATGAAGGGTTTGGACATGGATGAGTTCCTCTTGGAAATTGTGTTGGTTGAGCCCAGCAGATCCACCACATTAGCCATCGTGGACGGTCCCCATCGCCGACGCTGAAGATAATAAAAAATCATTAGCGTGACTGATATGATTTTTGGACAGCTTCTAAGCATTGAGATCCACAGTCATAGATGTCTCTGATATCCAGATTCTGAATATCAGAAGCAAATGTATCAGTTTGTCAAATCTACTTTATGGCCATCATGTTAGTTGAAATGTTCTGATTAGCTGCAGGACTCGCCTGGTTGTAGAGTTCTTTGAAGTCCTCAGGTGCATTGGTGTAAGCATCAGATGCTGCATTGTACTCAATTCTCCATCCCTGCTTTAGTAGTAAAGTACACAGCCAGCGGTCCTCACCTTCAGGGAACAGAAAATAAAGAGGCAGAGTGTGAAAGCTATCCCCAAGACTGAGAGAGAGACAGGAAGTCCTGTGAACAATATCTGTTACCTTGGTCGAACTGGATGTAGTGTCTCGCCTCTGTGGACTTGGTGGAGTATCTCTTCATCACGTTGTCATCCATCAGCGCCTCTGCTCTGAACAGACTGAAGCAGCCGGGGCTGCACAACACACAGCCAATCACATGCTCCGCTGTCTTCTGCAGCCAGTGACTGACGGCGTACTCAAACTTCTGGAACCACACTGCAGGACCTGTAGAGGAAAAACAGAGGTAATGTAAACATCGACACAAATGTCGGTCCAGTGCTAGTCACTGTTGGCTTTACAGTTGCAATGGTTGATCTATGGCAGAGGCATTTGTTCAAATGATTGGACAGTCGTTTTATGTTGTATTTGGTTGTTTTTTTCTCTGTCTTGTCTTATTAAAAATGTACAATGGGCCAACCTGATCCAGTGGGGTGAATCCTGCCACATACTGCCCCAACACGTGGGTACATTTTCAAACGATCGATGAGCAACATCACAGCAGTTGGCTGGAAGTCTGTGTCCCCATCTAAAGCCAGGAGGTAGGTGTTGTGCTTCTCTTTCTGGAGAAACAGGCACATTTTTGATCTGATTTACATTTAGGTTTTATTTAGAAGTACTACGGATGTGTTTTTAACCTCATCAAAGAAATCTAAAGAGTGATATATTTCTCTCATCTCACCTGGACCTCTGCTATCAATGTATCTTTGTGCTCTCTCTCCAAGCGTGCATAATATTTTGTCATGAGTTTCCAGCCCAGAAGATAGTAAAGGTACATGATCTGGAAATAAAGGAGGAACAATTAACAAACTTTCTCACAATTTGAGAGTTTAATCATTGTTTTGCTTGAAATATAAAAATTTTCCATTTTTGAAAACCACAGTTCTAAAAATTAAGCGACCTGTAAATGGTCATTATTTTCCTACCTGAGACCATCTCTTTTTATGGCGGATGAGTTCTTTGTCCTTGAAGTGAACCACAATATTGTTCCCATGAGGCATGGTGACCACAAGACGACCTCCATATGGTGTCCTGATGATCTTCTGATCAGGGATCTGCTGCTGCTTTTTGAAGATGCTTTTATCAAGGTTTGTGAAGATACTGTTGAAAGAGAGTGACAGAATACTTTGATAGTAATTTCTACTCCCTAAAAAATGTATTTCTTTGGTGTACTGCCAAATGACACTGACACTTTTTGTTCTTTTTAGAGACGTTTAAATGCACCGGAACAGTAAAATTATCTGTGAACATGTATCTTACCCATAAACGTCTGAGAGGACTTGCACAAGGTCCTTTCCAAAGTCGTTGATGTGACGCCCCCGACTCCCCTTGACATGTTTGAATGCATCATCAAAGAATATATGGGCTTCAAAGGTGAAATCTTTGGTCTCTCTCTTTGGTCTGTACTTATCCAGTCTGCAGTGTTCATAGAGACACAAAGAGGAACTCCACTGTGATAAAGTACATTTTGGAGTTCTTAATACTACACTACTAAAACCTGTCTAGACCAAGGAAAGTCTTTTCCACTACAAATTTTATTTCGTTTCGTAATCGAAATTGCAAGGCTAAAATTCTCTTGAAATTATGTGAAGTAAGAAACTGAATTAATGCATTAGCAGATCCTATGTTCAGAACTCCCTGTGATCCCAAAAAATCAACAGAAATAGCTGGAGGAATGAAAAGATGATATATCATAGACTTTTCCTACAAAAAAGAAGTGACTATAACTCACCTGAATATTGAGATAATGATGTTCATCATTTCATCGTGGGTCTCGTGCCACATGGTTGCACACAGATAAACCATTGTTCTTTCAGGTTCCCTAAAATTTGTCAAGACAAGATTTGCATATTTGAAAAAAAAACTTTAGAGCTGAGTAAATGTAACCCTAATAAATAGCCTAAACTAACCTGCTGAAAATGCTTATATATAATTACTGAGGTGACCAAAATGGAGAACTACTACTACACAAACACTTACTTCTTCATTTTGTTGTTGGTCTGATTGTTGAATCGGGTGTTGAGGAGCAGGGATTGCTCGATAAAGGCTCCTTCATACAGCCTCCTGATGAACAGGTCTTGGGTCCTCTGGATACGATAAATGTTGAGGTGCCACAGATGGAGAGTGGCCAACACCAGACCGAGCCACCACGACACTGCTGAACCTGAAGAAAGAGTAACAAATGCTCTTTTAGTGTATCCAGAAAAATGCAGGACTAAATAACAAAGTAGCCATGCAAGGTTAACTGCTTATACTGTGGATTGTGGAGATTGATTAAAGTGTTTGGTCCTTTGTAATCATGTTTAAAATCAAAAATACAGAGCGATCCAAAGTTTAAAGCAATGGCCCCTGCACACACCTGATCACTGAGGCATGTAGAGCAGGGTGACTTGCTTAAACTTGCATTTAACCAGGCTCTACTTTATTACCTGTCAGCAGGCCAATGTCAGTTATAGTTGACATGTCCAGGAAGCACAGAGTGTGTGTAACATCCAAAACCAGATCTGAGAACACACTGCCATTAAGGCTGTTGTTTCTTCCATCTAAAGTTACACTGCAGTAGCCTGTGAAGTTGATGCTTGTCCCGTTCAGACTTATTCTGTATTCCTGATAGTAAACGATAACAAGGATGATGAGCAGAGCCATGACGGCCAAAGAGGCCAGGTACAAAGGCAGAATGAAGCATCGTCGCAGGGCGTGCATCTTGCAGGCCACTACAGCAAACCAGTGGCAGAGTGCAGATGAGATCAGCTGGACCCCAACGGTGATGACTATAATTTTTGTCTCACGACTCGGGATAGACTTCAGTATGTCCCAGTCCATTTTGGCAAGTGGGACATAGGCTCCAAGCACACAGGCGGTCACTGTGATCCTGAGCAGGGTGGAGATGATGTGCAGCACATTCTGGCACTTTGTCATATCTGTGCACAGGTCCTTGAGGAAGACAGATCTGCGGTTCTCGCCGATCAGTCTGAAGTAGGTCTCCCACCAATTGAAAGACACCAAGAACGATCCACCAACAGCCAGACCCACCCAAATGGCCATCTTAATATCAGTAGGATCTTTCATAATGTATAGGACGAGGAACAGGACATATCCGAGCAAAATCAGCATGAAGGCAGCAATGGACGGCACCAGGAAACGATTCCTTTCCTTGGCAGTGCACTGAGTGACCACCTGTAGGAGCGCCGAGAGGACAGCGACACCGTTCAGTATTGTCACGTTGGTCACGATGTCCAAGTTTGGCATTGCCACAATGGTGAGAATCGCTGCACCCACAGCTACCATGAACTCAAAGAAAAGAACCTGAAAAAGAAGGAGAAGGATATTTAACAACATGGTAAAGAAAATGTTCGAGATACCTGCTAGGCTGCATTTTCAGCAGCAGCAAAAGATGATGCAGTGATCACAGGAACAGCAGAGTGAACAGGCTGTGGCTGGGTGGGTACTGTCCTTTAGTATCCTTTGGGATTTGCGTAGGCACCTCACCTCACCGATATCACTGATGCTCGGTAGATGGGTACCAATGATCTTCTGAGCAGTTTCAATCACCCAGTGCAGAGCCCTCCAGTCCTGGGCCGTGCGCATCCCATGCCAGTTTGTGATGTTACCAGTCAGGATGCTTTCTATTGCTCCTGTAAATGCTGATAAGAACTTGGCACTTAAACTTCCTCAAGAAATAGCTTTCTTCACCAGCGTGGAGATGCGAGATGACCATGTCAGGTCCCCTGTGATGCTGATTCCCAGGAACTATTCACCTGCTCCACCTCAGCACCACTGATGTAGACAGGAGTGTGTGTCTTTATGTCCTTCTTCCTAAAATCAACGATCAGCTCCTTAGTTTTGCTGATGTTGAGCAGTAGGTTGTTCTCTGAGCACCACTCTACAAGATTATGAATTTCCTCCCGATATGAAGGGATGTAACACTGATGTTGTCGGAAAATAACTAAGCTTGTCAATTAGACGCAAGAGGCGTTTTATTTTAATTGGTAAGCTTTTGTTTTGAAACTGAGTATTTTTCGTTTGCTTGCTGGGATCCAGAAGAGGCTTTTGTTGAGACATGTACTGTGTTTCAATTTGTGCACTTCCATACTTACACTTACTATTTTGAGGGCATAAGTGTGTTCACACTGGGAAGTATGGAAAAATGCAGTGCACTGTAGATACCCAGATGGTGCACTCATACCAAAAAGTTGAGTGTGGAACGCTGGACACTTCTCAACGACCGCCATTTTACCTTTCACCATTTACTTTTACACATTTACAAGTTTTGTACACAATTTCATCACTGAATCCATTTCTGAGAAGTTTTGAGGCGAGAAGTCAACTGTGTAGATGTCGATATTACGAAAATTGATGGCGAATCGAAAATGTGCTCAAACATTTTCAGAGTTGAGAAGCTCTACAAGTGACGGTGGTTACAGAGCCATTTGCTCTTTGCTTTGACAAGTCCAGCTACAATGGTAGAGGAAACCACAGCTGTAAGATAGTTTCAATGTTCATACCGCTGTAATAAAAGCCCCCCCGCGACTGTGTACGCAGGGTAAGCGGTTGAGGATGGATGGATGAAATATCTGCAAATAAATTTCTTAACCAGTGGGCAGAATTCGACCCAAAAATTTATAATTAATAAATGTGGTAAGTTCTCTACAATGAGATA
Source organism: Micropterus dolomieu (assembly GCF_021292245.1). Taxonomy (NCBI): domain Eukaryota; kingdom Metazoa; phylum Chordata; class Actinopteri; order Centrarchiformes; family Centrarchidae; genus Micropterus; species Micropterus dolomieu. The sequence continues at coordinate 5,626,877 of NC_060158.1, forward strand.
AAGTTAGGTTGTTTTACCATGGCTATAGTTGATTTTTTTGGCAGCTTTGATGTTTTATAGCATGCCTTCCAAATGCTTTTGAGAAACAGCAGGACACTGGAGGCGACGAGAGAGCAGCCGACACATAGCAGAGCAATGGGTTTCTGGTCATCTGGGAGGGTCTTTGTGTCTTTGTTGGACAAAGTGATGAGGAGGAGGAAAGAAGTCTGCAACAGAGAAAAAAACATGATGATCATTTAATCATTTAGTTAGTACTGTGATATGAGGACAATGTAGAATCAGCAGCTGTTCCACAGACAATGACTGAGTGTCTTTCTGTGTTGAGTTACTAGCATCAGGTCACTCACATGTTTCATGCTCGGGACCTAAATAACAAACCTTGCTGCATAGCGCCAATCCAAATACACACACAGCGACGACAGAAAGGAATATGATCTTTAGAAGTTTTATCATTTTCCATGGTGTCTGTTCATCTTCAATAACCGGGACCTCTCTACAGGTATCCCACGGCCTCCTAAATAAAAACACAAAAAACACAAAGTAATGAGGATTATCAAAAAGCAAACGAGGTAGGAAGTAGTGTTGCAGTACTCAAGACCGGTCATGGTCTTGAGACTCATCTTGGACTCGACCACAGTTGTACTCGGTCTTGTCTCGGTCTCTGACATTGAGGACATAATTTTGGGAATATCAATAAATTGTTTATTAACATCCTAACTTTGATTGTATGTATAACGTATTTCTTCAAATTCAAAAGCGTTGAATAAAGATACTTACGTTGACGTTCAGCTCTTAGTGTTTGTATGTGGGTGTTTTTATGGGAATGTGGATCAGTTTGAGAAGTACCTATGATTTCGTTCCATATTTTATTGTGTGTCATATGATGTGGGGAACTAGTCTTGGTCTTGACTCTGTCTCGCCCTCCCTGGGTCTTGGTCTCAACTTGATCTTAGCCCCAAAAAGTCTTGGTCTTGTCTCGGTCTCGTTAAACTCTGGTCTTGGTCTTGACTTGGTCTCGGATTGGGCGGTCTTGGCTACAACACTAGTAGGAAGTAGAAATATAATAAATATACAGTAGAAAAAAAGAAGGTAGTTATGATTCAATACATATAAGGAGATTGACAAAAGATAGATAGATAAATAGATAGAGCAGAATATATTTTCAAATATTGATTACAACAATTACAGATAAAGAGCAGAATATATTTTCAAATATTGATTACAACAATTACAGATAAAGAATGAAATTGTACATTGGGTGTATTGCCTGCTTGAGATGAGCCATATCTCTAATTATAACCCATCTAAATTTGACCAGTAATCATTTTCTAAACATAAAATTCATATTTTTTAATGCTTAATAATGTAGTGGTAATCATGGCTATGAGGTCACCGAGATCCAGACCTCATTTCCCATTGCCCATATGTATAGCGTATCCAAAAAAAAAAAAAAAATACTTCTAATAAAAAGTTTTCTAACACAATCAACTGTCTGGAAAACGTTATGCACGCAATAACTGAACGCACGCTGTTCTCCCTTGTTTGGAGAGTGGGTTCACCTGCTTTCCAGTTAAGAGAAAACGACGTTGAGAGAAGGTATTAGTCTAATTTCCTTTTTACAAAAACAGGTTGACACAATGTAAATTAGGTAATATATGCCCATATACATATTTGTATATATTTACATTGTTGTTCATGTATTTGAAGACAATTTCAGAAAATTCCCCGGACATTAGGTTGCTGGCCATTTCAGTGACAACCCAGCTAGCTGTCAGTGCTACCAGTCCTCTTAGATAATTAAAGAACAATATCGAGTAGCAATAATAAGGAGGGGCGCTCTGCTTACATAGCCTATGCATCTTTAAGCAAGATCTCAGCTCACAAACTTTTAACACTTATTATCTTTCAAAACGTGACATGTCCAAACTTTTGCGTACAGAATCAATTAGGAGTTTCTGCTCTGACATTTTCAGTTGCAAAAGTATTAAGGCCAATACATATAATAAAGTAATAAACAATTAGTTCAGTGATACCTCATTCATCACTATAATTCATTGATCAATAAAGAGAAATACCTCTTCTTTTATTTTATTTCATTCCAACTTACAGTGTTATATTTCTTATTTTAAAAGGGCATTTTATGTATTGAAATATATTTAAGTTAAAGACATACTAGGTCTAAATGTGTTTTCAATAACTTTGATCCAACTTCAAATTGTACTTTTCCAAGTCGGAACTTTTCCAGCATCTCTTTCTTCCCTTGTATTGAACATACCATTTTTAAAATTAATCATTTCCATCCCTGTCTGGCCACACTACACCCAAGAGTAAGCAGTGTTCCTGGCTCAAAAGCTTAGCTACCTTAAATAAATAAATTGATTTATCTTGCTTTTTTAGGTTGTAATTTGGTACGGTACAGGGCTTTTGGCTGAATATAGCTTTATGTATATGTTTATTAAGCAAATGATTCTCCCTTTGTTCTACTATATTTACACACTGTCATGGTGTGTGACTTTTGGATTATGGCTTATTAAGAGTTGCAACACTTGGCTAAACTTTAAAGATACTGCAGCTGTGCTCCTCTGCTCTAGTTTTTTTGACAGTGAAAGTCATTTCAAGGCAATAAGAAAATGAATAATTTCAAAATTGGACATATTTTTGACTTATCTTGTGTTAGATTCTAGACCACTTTTCATCTATGTGTTGGCACTGACATTATTTCAAATGGACTGCAGAATTTAGTTTAGGAACTCACGATTTTTCAAAACGTAAATACAAAACGTAAATTCAACTGTACGCAAAGAGAGAGAGAGGTAGAGAGAGAGAGAGAGAGAGAGAGAGAGAGACATATATTGTCATCAAGGCCAAGGACATCCATGCTTATTTCAGCAGGAATATGCCAGGCTTCATTCTTTACCAGCTACAACAGCATGGCTTTGTAGACACAGATTGCAGGTGCTTGACTGGGATGCTGACAGTCCAGATATGTCTCCTTTTAAAAATGTATGGCACATCATGAAGAGGAGAATCAACAACGACCACAGACTATTTAGCAGCTGCAGTTTTGTATCTAGTAAGAATGGACAACAATTCCAACTGCAAAACTGGCACAATTAGTATCTTCACTACCCAAAAGATTAGAAAGTGTTATTAAAAGGAAAGATGATGTAACACAATCATAAACATGCCTCTGTCCCAACAGTGAGTGCAGGCATGAAATTTAACTTGGTTTGTTTTTACAAAATAATAATAATAATAATAATAATAATAATAATCCTTATTTGTAGAGCACTTTTCAAAAACAAGTTACAAAGTGCTTTAAAAAGTGTAAAGAAATACAATTACACTGCTTTGAAAAACTACCGAAAATCGTTTTTTAAACTTTAAGGGTTCAAGTAAATTAATGAATTCAACAGTTTGTATTGCATATTGGAAAATGTTGCAACTTTTCTGGAAATGTGGATTGTAATAATTGATTTTTTTAAATACATAACATCATATCTTCTTAACATAACGTGTTGTAAATAGTTAATTATTATAATAATTATTACATGCTCATAAATTAAAAACTAACCAACTAATTGTAAACATGAAAACAAGTGCAAAAAAAGAATTAAAGGGATAAAAAAACATTGAATTATTTTCTCATTAACACATGGTGTTACTTACTTGGGCAGGTCTATGTTGTGTTCCATGACTGCTGCCACAAATAAAATTCCCCTGTTTGAACAACCTTAAATAAAGGTAGGTAGCATGGGTCATGTGACAGTTGAAAGTTATTACTTCCTCGTGCTGCTGCAGTCATTGAGCATTACTAAACATCCCTCCTTGCAGCAGACAAATGTAGGTCATAAATATGTTGTTTCTATTGTATGTTGGGGAACCACTTAGGATGCAAATTTAGGTCAAGGCAAGCTTGTGTAGTAAAAACGTTCTGACTGATGTGTGACAACATTCCCCACAATGCGGAACCAGGAAAGAAAAATACACGGGGATGAATAGTAAAAAGGAAAGAATTGGCACAGGTAACACAGTACATTGATTAACGGGTTAAAATCGTTGCTATGGTAATAATGCAAACACTTGTCACTAGACTAGACTGTACTGAAGACAAGTTTTATACTTGGTTGATCTGGAAAAAGTTGGTGTAAAATGTGACAACTGCAATGGAAACCGACTTAAGCTGATGATACACAGGGCAACTTTTTGATAAATGTTGCTGGGCAATCTTGCTGGTGGCAAGTCCGATTATGTATTGAATGGATAACAGCGGGCTGGGGCAGGGTGGTGGGTCAGCGGGGGTTGGGATTACGGTAGTAATCTTTACACATTACCATTGACGGCAACATTGCCCAACAACATTGCTCTAAAAGTTGCTCAATGTATTATCAGCTTAAGTGAATACATCGTGGAGTAAATAAATCATGTGACTGAAACATCAATTTCTGCTTCACTGGAAAGATGAAGAAGTGCGGCAGATGAAAACATCAGATCTGAGCATGTACTACTGAAAAACAACTTTGTGTTTTGTGGAGAATCATTAATTTTCGAGGCCACAACACGGGCACGCTTGTCGACGAAAACTCGCTGTTTGTACAACTTTTAATGGGATTTCACAGCTTTGAAAAATTTTAAGTCGACCAGACTGGAGAGTGTAAAAAATTTACCATTAAATCAAAACTGTCAAAAAAGAAAAACAGTTAAGTTCAACAGTAGCAACATATCAAATGTCCATCAACTACAAATTGCTTCCTGTTGATAATAAAGATACATGTAACTGTAGTTTATCTCACTTGTAGACTTTCTTTCTGTCAGACTTGATTTATCTGCAGAGTTGTTTCACATAGATAAACCTTCGCTCAGATCTAAGAAAAAAACTTCAAATGGACATCTAGTTTATCAGTTGCACAAAGCTCTCTATTACCAACCTTTGTTAACTATGCTAAGTAGAACACAATTTGTGTAAATTAACCCACACTTTCAGCTAACCAACCCCTCAGCGACCATGACTTCTTCCTTCTGGAAGAGTTCATTAAAAGAGCATTTTAAAGGGAAATTCCAGCAACAAGTTAATAAGGAAGTAAAGTTGATTTATAGCATACCATGAGATGTTGCCTGAGGCTTTCCAGTAAAATGAAGTCATAAAAATGAAATCCATAACATTAAGTGAAGGAGGAAAAAAGGCATACACAGGCATGTCAGATTCAAGGTACAGGTGACAAATGCACAAACGTTATGGTTTTTCAGGTATCTTGATCAGAAAACCCAAGAGCTGCTATGTAGCTAATTAATGTAGGCAGGTATCTGCACGGTGACTAGGAGGTGTCAGGCCATATACAAAAGCCACAACACAAATACAAAACCACAAATGAAACACAAAAGGCCACAACACAAATACAAAACCACAAATGAAACACAAAAGGCCACAACACAAATACAAAACCACAAATGAAACACAAAAGGCCACAACACAAATACAAAACCACAATTGAAACACAAAAGGCCACAACAGAAGTAGACACAATGGAAGTGGACTGCAATGGAAGTTGACAACGAAAGAGATGTTTAGTAATAACGGATTACTTCAAAAGGCACATGTCTACACAATAGTACAATGTGGCCGACCCACATTCAACAGGTCCAGATTTGAATCCTGGATAGAGCCGATTTAATATTGTGACTTTTTCTGCATAACACAATTTTTTTTTTTATCGCTTTGGCACTATTATCACAGCATGTGCAAGTAAAATTTCACAACTTATAGTAGAAAACTCCAAACTCATCACACTTGTAACACCACCAGTCTTTCATTCAAAACTTGCCTTTGTGCCTTCATTTGGATTGTAAACATCTCTCACCACACACGCCATTAAAGTCATGAGAAAATATGGTTTAATCACCAAAACACAATAAAAGGAAATCTTTTCAGTTTAGTTGTTTTAACAATCAGTGAATCCATTGATAAACAATGCAAGATGCATGTTTCAAATCACCTTAGTGCTGAAAATAGAATGCTACAATACTGTAAAAGACAGATTACAGTTTTCACGTTAGGCAATACACTTTAATTACCACAAAAAGGACTGGACTGCTGCTGAGAGGTCCAAAGTTATGTTCTCTGATGAAAGCAAATTTTGCATTTCCTTTGGAAATAAAGGACTCAGAGTCTGGAGGAAGAGAGCAGAGGCACAGAATCCGCTTGAAGTTTCCACAGTCAGTGATGGTTTGGGGTGCCATGTCATCTACTGGTGTTGGTCCACTGTGTTTTCTGAGGTCCAAGGTCAATGCAGCCGTCTACCAGGAAGTTTTAGAGCACTTCATGCTTCCTGCTGCTGCCCAACTTTATGGAGATGCAGATTTCATTTTCCAACAGGAAAATGTAGAAAATCTATGGTGCAGTGTACAGAGGGGAGCGAGGAGCAATCAGATGCTCCCGAATGCGACGAATTTCTGACATGTCAGAAATTTTGTTCGGCCCTCGTCAGACTGTCGCACAGTTGAAGCAGAATGGTAACCTCCTTGAGTCTATTTCTGTGGCTAATCTGCATAGACAGCGGTTTACGTTTTTTTCAATTGCTAAGATGCAATGGTCAAAACTGAAGCCACTTTTTCAAAATTCTTCACACAGTCTGCATTACCAACATGCAGCTTGGCCAAACAGTTAATCTTACCTCCAAACATCACTCAAACCACCGAAACACTTCATACAAGTCTCAATAAATTCTTTCAACCAAAACACTGCCAACAATTCTCACTAACTACAATGTACCAACTAACAGGAAGCATTACATACATTTTATGGACTTTTGTCTTCGAATTGTGACAGATTTTTTCATATCAAATCAGTATTTTATTACAGAATACAATGGTTCTCAGTTACTTTGGTACATTTCTCATATCGGAAATTCTACTTGTTTAACGTCCACATCACCTAGTCACTTGTGCACATCATATGTAAAAGCTATTTCTATCTCAGTCTGTTGAGAAATTGAAAATAGCAAATGTTTTGTCACATTTATGCAAATTATGTACAATTGTCTGCTGTTTCCTACATTTTCAATTGCTTACTGTATGTCATGTTGATCACAATAGATTATACTGGTTATCTGTTACTGTAAATGAACTTACCCCCCAAAACATCTTGTCATAAGTTCATTGCATAGGTCAATAAATGCAAAATGGTTGAACACGTCATAATCTGCATTTTTTCTACATACACTGAACAAAATTAACACAACAGTTTTGTTTTTGCCCCCATTCATCATGAGCTGAACTCAAAGTTCTGAGACTTTCTCCATGTACACATAAGCATATTTCCCTCAAATACTGTTCACAAATCTGTCAAAATTTGTGTTAGTGAGCTATAGCCCCGGATCTCAGAAGGGTTTTTAAAAATCAACAAAAGGCCGAAAATTTAACTTTAATCCCTTGTCACGGCTGGCTCAAAACCGCGACAAAAAAGGACAGAACAATGACACAAACTGCAGGAAAGGTACCATTACTTTTATTTTAAACAAACAGAAGAAACTTAATATTCAAAAAGTCATATGAGGTTTGATAATCAGTAGATCAGTCATGTCAGCAGGTGTGCATGCTTGAAGGAGTAGTGCGTGAAGTGTTGTTGGGTGAAAGAAACTAAATAAAAATAACAAGGAGTGTGGAGCATAGGGAACAGGGTTTCCCTCCACTCTATCCCTCAGTGCAGAACAAAAGACACACTCACATAGTGGAGAACACACAGAGAGCGAGAGAGCGAGAGAGCGAGAGCGAGAGAGAGAGAGAGAGAATATGGTGGATAAAACAGTCCTGTTGGGTTTTACGCATGACACACAGCATTCCTCTGTATGCAGGTTTACCTGCTTCAACAACGAGCTGCTCTCGTGTTACTGCCACAATAATTCTTTGCGTTGTGAAGATTATTTAGATGCCTCAGGAATGATGACATTGTATTGGCAGCATGTGCAAAGCAAGCGGTTTGGTTGGCTACATCTCCCTAAAACAAGGCACAGGTAACAAAAGTTGTCTAGGCAGCATAAAGTGATATTTTAAAGTGATCTTATAAACACATTCATGGAGATTTAAAAAGGAAAATAATTGTAGAAATAGAATTGTAGAAATAGCTAAGTACAGATAATCAGCTTCACTTCATTTGCAGGAATATTTTAAAGGGCTACTTAAGAAATGAACTCATCAAGTTGCCTAGTCTAATGCAATAGACAGTCCATTTTTACTCCTATCTTGACCTTTCCTCATGTGGACACATAGGGGCTGTGATCCTGCACAACAAAACATACATTAAATCCCCACACAACCATGGTGCAACCGGTTGCAGAATCCGTGGAATGGATCCCTTCCACACGGTGCGGCACGCAGGTGGATTGATTGCAAAGTTTATGATTTATCCTGTTTAACCTCTCAAAATATCCTTTATTCTGGAAACGTCAGAGAACCCAGTTAGCTTCTGAATGTGCAGAAAACCTGCTGAAACACACAAGCTATTGAGGTCCAGGAGTTTATAACTGAATTAAAATGATTTAATTTATTATTGATGATGTAAAAAGGCCCCACATGCACATGTAAAGAGGTTACCTCAATCAGTCAGGCCTGCGTGTGTGTTGATTCAGCAGTGATGATCTTAAAAATCATCTACAGGAGAAACATATCTGAAAGTAACCTAGAATGCCTGAGAGCTGCTCTGCATTATATTCTGTTACAGTTTTAGATTTCAAATTGTTTTATTAAACCCTTATTAAATCAGAAAAACTCTTTTTCCAACACTGTCCTGGCCAAGGCAGGCAGTAGTACAATTGCACATTTAAGATGGGAACAAATAATCAGTTACATGGTCATAAAATATCAAAATGTTCTTAAATATTCACCACAATTCAGCAACACCTGAATTTTGTGTGTCCCTTTACATAAATAATTTCCAGAATAAATTGATGCAGAAAAGGCAAAAATTGGTGCAGAAAAACACCAGAATGCAGGAAATTAAGAGTTTAACACTCACAGTTTTCTGGGGGAGTACCCCCAGACCCCCCTCTGCACACCTACCTTGTTTCTCAACTCTCGCAGGTCATTAATTATCTTTTCCTGTTTCTCTTTGTCTTTGCTCCATCCAGAAAATCTCCTATTCATACAGAGGAAAGCAGAAATGCTTTGAGTTAATTATTTACTTTGGGCAACACAGTCGAAAACAGGCTCCACTTGCCTTCAACACAATCATAAAATCTTTTAGTATCATCTCACACTTTGTTGTACTGACACTATAATTATGTCCATGGGGCTGGGGTTCAGGTTATGCAGATTCAGGGATCAGGTTCTTCTGGTTGACATTTGGCTGCTCACCTCCAGATCTCCTGGTGGACTTTTTACATTTGGCCCACGAGAAGAGTCTGTGGAAGATGCTTGTGGCTACAAGAGTGAAAATCAGCTTCAGTTCAGTCAGTACAATCAATAATACTCGCCCAGTGCTGCACTTTGAGTGGTCTGAAAATAGACTCTTTAGTTTCAAACTGGTATCTACCTTTTTGAGCTGTTGTTTGTGGGGTGCTGTCTGCAGGTTCTTCAGCTCCAGCAGCAGGTTTTGTTTCCTGGGTGCCCAAGGACACATTATTCATGTTGACCATGGAACAGATAGTGAGCAGGAGGTAGGCGCTGGGGATGCAGAGAATGTAGAGAAGGCTGTGAAACAACTGCTGGATTTCCTGAGGATGTATTATCGCAGTAATGACGTAAATGAAAGCCATGGAGATGATGAAAATGCTGCTGGGTTCAGGATGGTTTGTTCCCTCACCATTGCACCTGACGAAAGATAAAAGTATGGAGAGTTTTAGGAATTAAAGCAGTTTTAAGGAGCACATCTAAAAATATTTTACAAAGTCTAAATAAAGTAGCTACACATGAGTCTGTATAAAGTTATACGTGTTGGAATAGAACTTACCGATGATGGACATTGTCACCACCAACATGATGAATGCATATATGATACTCAAGACTGCTGCAATAAGGTCCAGGCGGCCTGCTAAAATTGGTTGGACACCCCTCACCAAAACCCCATCCTTCCATTTAAGGGCTCAGATTAAGGGTGTGATGAAACACTTAGCCCATGAGACATAACATTGCACAAGATTGGGGCCATGACAAGAGAAGAATATATTTTAATAGGCCTACTATTTAGGAATACAAATGTATTGATGAAATAGTTGATAGAGGGGTCTAGGGTTCCTGACCCCTCTATCTGAGATCCACAGTCTTAGGCCTTCTGATACCAAGATTCTGAATATCAGATCCATATGGTGTCCTTATGATCTTCTGATCAGGGATCTGCTGCTTCTCTCTGAAAATCTTGTTATCATTTGTGAAGACACAGATCTGAGAATGTACTGCTGATGTTACAACAACTTTGTGTTTTGTGAAGAATCATCGGTTTTCAATGTCACGCCACGGGCACGCTCGTCAATGAAAACTCGCTGTTTGTACAACTTTTAATACGATCACACTGCACAGTCAAAATTTAAAGTCCCAAATGTCATCCTAAAGTAAGATAGGGTTTCAGTCAAAGGAAGATTCTGTAATGAGGCCTCTGTGCTCTAATAGTGAGTGAATTGAATTCAAATTTTGATGAGGAACCCGTGTAAATAAATCAAGATAGGAGTCACATAAATGGACCTGGTAGTCAAACGTGTAACCGAGCCAGAGATTTTGTGCTACAGCTAACAAATAGGGAGGGAACAATAACCTTAGATGACTGTTAGTCGAGATGTATTAATCCCACAAACAGAAGCATCAAAAGCATTAAGAAGGGATGCAGAAAATATTTTAAAAGAAAAACAAGTTAACAAGTGTGGTAAGCGATTATGGATAAAACCAGTACCATGATATAGTGAGAACAACAACACGGCAAGTATCTTGTCATGTCTTTACAGTTGCTTCTGCGATGCTAACTAAAAAATAGACAGGCATCATGTTATAGCTTCAATTTTAGCAACAAGTATGGGGCATTAATTGTGCCGGTGGAGGAGAGGAAACACTTCCTTTTTGGGAAGCTTTCTTCCAAATTACGGCCTGTAATAAACATTTAACTGGACGCAACAGTTAAATAGATAGATACCAATTTATACATGGTCCAGGATAAGTAAGGACCATTATATGGTTTGAGTAGCTTTTCAATCCTAATATTTTGGTGTTCATGTTGTTCCCCATCTTTACTGTAACTGCATACAGACTTAACAACAGTGGTGTTTATTAGGGCATCAGCTGAAACATGCGAGGAACTCATTGAATCTGAAGGAATTATTTTACTTTTTCTATTTTACTTTTGGTGGCTTAAATATGCTCGAAACTCATGAAACTTGATGAACAAAATTCAAACAGCGCAAAAATGTACGTGATATTTAGTTTTTGCGGATGGGCGAGGCAATATGGATCACTTGTGCACCCTAAAGAGCAGCTCCAGGGCCATGACTACTGTATCATGTCCAGGTTTACAAAAAACCCTAAAGAAGAGTTCCCTTGCAACAGGAAGTTATCAAAGGTCATTTTTGGCCATGGAGAGGTTCCATACTTCCAGGAAAATCCTCCTACAGAATTTATATTAATATTTACTTTAAATGTTCCAAAGATACTTACAATGAAAAGTTGAAAAGCGATGAATTGCCATTAAATAGGAAGTTGTTATAACTTCACTGTACATGCTCAGATCAGCACCAAAATTTATAGGTTTGATGATATTTTCGCCCTGAAAACATTCATATGACAATAATCACTCAAACCTAATGAAGCAGCCCCCGTGCCATGTTTGACCTAGATGTAAGACATTTTTGTGGCACACAAAAGCGTCACGGAACCATACCCTAAATCTAAAGGGAAGTTTAGTGTCACAAATGTTTGGTGAATTTAGTGGTCATTTTTGGCAATTAGGTAAATTACCTAACTCCTCCTACATAATTATTCAGATTGACAGCAAATTTCCGCTGTGCAATCTAAAGGCACTGCCAATTGAAGGTGAGTGTGTGGCGTGGCAACAACAATCATTCTACATGAAACAGGAAGTTGTTGTAACTTCGGTGGACATACTCACATCTGCATCAAATTCTACCTGTTTGATAACAATCCTGAAGACAAAATTAATTAGGAAGCGACTACTTTTATGCCGTGATAAACTACTTTTAGCTGGTTGGCCACATCCACTTCAAAATATCATGAGACCCTTAAGACATTGACAGTGTTATGATCTTAATCCCTATGTTATAATCATCATTTGATTGACATGAAATTTTTAGCGTGGTCCACAATTCACATACTGGGACATCTTACTCAAGTGCCACATAGGAAGTGATGTTTCACTCCTTCGTGAGAATCCAAAGTGCATGATAAGTCAGAGCCGTGTTGATACCCATCAGCAACTGAACTACATAAGCAACAAGTCCCACTGCGCCCTGAACACATCTACATGCCAAGATAAATACCACCTACTAGCAACAGGAAGTTACCCTTCAACAAAACAGCCCCCTCACCCATTTTCATCCTCATGCACAAATTTGTTGTACCACATTTATCTTACCAAGACAAAGGAGGAAGCTGCTGGATGCCCTGTGGGCTAATGTGTGGGTGTGGCCAACTCTTTCGCCCTTGCAGATGAACAGGTGAGGCTGATTGCAGTAACTCAGGGCTTGTTCGCATCATAGACAGTATATTACTGGACGAAGCCACTGATTTGAATGGAGAGCAGTGAAGCCCGTTTTGGACCAATAAAATACTACTACAGGGCCACTTCCTGTTGGCACCAGTATCTACTGCGCATGGTTACGCAGCATAACCGTGGTTTAATGAAATAGAACAACTGCAGAAACACCGTAATTCTTGTAGCTGTATAAATGCGCCAACAAAAAGTTTCATGGCTCAGTGTGTTTGTCTGACTCGGATCGTCACTGTTTAATCAGCCCACCTACAAGGTTCACCTGTCAAACACCAAAGCAGCATCTCTGATTGCTCAGATTTTTTTTTATTGCCGAGAGTTTATAATCTAAAATACTCTAAGCTACGGTTTTGACGTCATTTTTGGGCCTACACTTATCCCTCCATGCAGGCTTCACTGTCTGCAGCGGCGGTTCAAGACCAATTTTATTAAGGGGGCCAGGCTGGGGCCAGTTGTTTTGTCAGAGGGGCCCATTCAATCCGGGAAAAAAGAGACAAAGGCAATGTTCAAGCTTTCAAAATTTCTTGTTTAGTATATAATGTAATGTTTTAGTAACTTAGTTATTTGTTTCAGTAACAGGATCTTTTCAGTAACTTAGTTCTAGTTTTATGAAATTACACACAGTGCTGCAGTATAGGGAGAGCCTGCAGGTCGGACAGTTATGTTGAGCCTTGATTGGCGGTGATCGGTACAGCGCATGTGAAACTCAACCATGATGATAAGGAAATGATATAGCTCACTCTTTAGCAACTTCCATTCACTATACATGTAGTTTACTTTTGTTGCTATAGGCTCCATATTAGATTATGTGCTGGGCCACATGGAGGTTGCTTGGGCGGATGTGGCCCGTGGCCGCCAGTTCAGTGAGGCTACAGTAGACTTTTCGTTCAGCGGGAGCCATAGTGGGTCCAAGGTCTGTGTTACAGGGGCAACCCTAACCTGAACATTCCTATCATAGTTATCAACTGGATATGATGTGAATATTTCTGAGTGAGGATGACTGTGGTGCAGCTGAAACAAATGTGGTTTAAAAGTGAGTTTTTCATTATCTGCTGATTGTCTGAATGTGTTTTGACAGCATATCATAAAATACGAAATGAGCAAGGTTTTATTAATGTAACATAGAAACGTCACAGTCAGTTTGAACCTTTTTCCACTGCAAAAAAACATTAATAGGCATAGGTCAGTAACAATAACAGGTCCATGAGTAGCCTAAACTATGCCTAATCTGTTCGATCAATATTTTCATCTTCACTTATTGCCACCGGCCTGTAGCCTATTTAAAATGAATAACAGGATGTGGGAGAATCCCAGCACTTTATCAGTCATTAAGGAATTCCAGTCTGGTGAATAATGAATGAGCAACGCTCTATAAAATGTAATGTTGTTGACGTATCGATCCTCCACTCCTGCGTTTTAGAGTCAATCACGGTCCGCGTTGGCAGCATTCATATTTCTTGCTCCACCCGATTAAAATTGAGGCTCTGCCTTTATTTACCCGTTGCCATGGTGAATCGTAGTATCGGAGCTCCATTAATGATTGCTTTTTTTTCATCCCCACTCACGCGCTTCCAGCAGGTTCAACATACTCAGAGTTGACTGAACTTATTCTGATCGGCCTTTCTGAAACGGAAAACTCTGAGTTTGACTGCTCAGAGTTCAGGTTAATGCTGTTAATGTTTGTTGAACCTGTTTTCTAAGACGGGGCCCTGGGCCGGTATTTATCAAGCTTCTCAAAGTGCCATTTTAGTCTTAAGTGCTGAGAATTCATGAAATTTACTCCTACTTTTAAACTTAGGAATTAAAGCAAGTTATCAAATTTCTCAAAGCTAAGAATCACTATACTCTTCCAGTTATTTAAGACAGCTGGTCTCTCAAGTGGTTAGGAGTGGCCAGTCGGGCTTGTGTAGGCACTGTGGAGACAGAGATATGCGGAAAGGAGAGGACGAATTCTGACGACGCGCAGTTAATGAGACGTGATCGGACAGCGCAGGCATAAACGAGTTTGTGAAGGACGTCATCTCACCAGTGACTTTACGCACTAATGCGTTTTCATTTTAAATTGAAGGTGGAGATGACACTTAGTTTCTTTGCCACAACACAAACGCTGCAATGCTGATTATTTTGGCCCGTCACAACCATCAATAAGCCGAATAATCATGGAAACAATTATGGTACTTACAGCTCCACACACTGTCACGCGTTTCATCGACTTCCCAACAACACCTCCGTAATCCGACAGAAGCAAACACAGTTCATGCAAATAGCCGGCAATACAGGAGCACTTGGCACATTTGATGGTGCTCATATAAAGATAAAATTTTTTATCTTTAATTTATTAATGTGTAGGCCTATATCATAATGTATTATCTTGAAAATTCTTTATTGTTAAATGTGTGTTGAATATAAACTCCTCTCAGGAATTTCACCATTCATTATGAATTTATCTGAGAATATTCTTAAAGAAGGAAATCTATTTAGTCATTGGTCCTTGGCGACATCGTCATCCAAAATCCTGTTTGCGGCACAGCAAAGTGTCCTAAATCAGCAGTAAGACTGACACTTGAGATTTAGTCCTACACTTCACTCAAATTAGGACTATGATGCTTGATAACTAACTTTTAAGCACAGCTTTGAGCCAAGAATGTTTTTACTCTTAAGTCAGTTCTTAGCAGTGTTCTTATGAGTAATTCTGAGAAGCTTGATAAATACGGGCCCAGAAAGCGGAGGTGAACTGTTTAGCAAAACATTCAATATTGTGGTCGAACATTGGGTAGCTGAAGAAAAAAGCCAGGACAAAAGCTCTTTAGTTTTGGGCATGTGCGTGAAGGATGAACCCACTAGTGACAGCCAGATGGCTGCTCATAGAATTTGGAGCTACAATATTGACTCTTAGTCCAGGGCCCATGGCCTATTTATAATTAATTAAGAACATGATTATAAATTAATTATTATTATTAATTATAAAACTAAACTGTATTTATACAGCACTTATCAAAACACACTTATCAAAGGGAAAAGTACTTCATAGAGACACAAAGAGACAGATTAAATAAAACACAATAAATAATAAAAATAAAAGACAGGAGGGGCCAAATAAAATATATTACTTAATTAATAAGTAATTTATAAAAATAATGAATTAAAATTACAAGAAAAAAACATTGTAAAAAGTAAGCAGAATAATTTAAAAAAGAAAAGGAGAATACTTTTTTTAAAGCTGATGGCTCAGATAAAATTAGGATATGCTTTCTGATAACATTAACAACTCAAGGCTGTGTTATAACATTAGCTTGCGTAGACATTTATAAAATTTATGGCCAAATATTTTATATTTATTATTATTATTACCATAATAAACTGCAAATGAGAAAACTTCATAATGAACCGTCATCCTGTAAAAAAAACTATGTATTTGTACAGGCTATATTCAGTGTTTCCTACAGAATTAATATTTCTATTTCTAGTTGCTTAGGTTATTTATTATTTAACCAATTTGATTCTACTTCATTCTCTACCTTTATTTTAGTGTTTACTCACTAGCCAACTTATATTTGCCCTCTTTGCCTTCAGTTCTTTTTTTCCCACACAAGCACGCACATACACCTCTGCTGCAAACACAGCAGCTTGCCCTACCTCTTTCTTTTTCTCTCTCCCTGAATTTGTTGGCCTTGTTGAGTTTCTCCATCAGCAATGGGCCATGTTTTATAAAGTGGACTAAATGACACAGCACTCGCAATTCTGTTTTCAGCAGCAGGTGCGCGGAGGACAAATGTTAATGAGGAAGCCTACAAAACCGAAACCAACGTTGGACCCAGTTACATCTGCACCAGTGTGTTCAGTGTTGCTTTACCTGCTCCATGCTCCATTTATTGATCCCCGAGGGGAAATTCTGTGTCACAGTTGCACACGTTGCACAGAAGGCATTGTTATGATGAACAGCTAAAATGAATAAATAGTAGCAGCAGAACTGCAGCAGATAGAATTACACATTAAGTAATAAAGCAGGTGTTATTGCACAAAACGGATAATAATGTCCAGTTTAAAACTAACTATATGTCCGTGTGCCAGACACTTAGAGGGAGGAGTTATAAAGTTTTATGGCCACAGGCAGGAATGACTTTCTGTGACGCTCTGTGGTTCATTTTGGGGGAATAAGTCTTGCACTGAAAATGCTTCTGTGTTTGAGCAGCACGTCGTGGAGTGGGTGGGAGACATTGTCCAAGATGATGTGTAGCTTTGACAGCATTCTCCTCTCTGACACCACCGACAGAGAGTCCAGCTCCACCGTTTTGGGGATGCTTTCTTCCAAATTATGACCCATAATAAACATTTGAATGGACATTGTACTTGATCAAAATAATTGTCCTGGCAGTTGATATGTCTATTAACTTAGAAAATAGTTCAGTTAGGACAGTTCTGTAATAGCTAAATTCCCATTCTAAGATACAGTAGAATTGTTTACTGAATGCAGTAAGGAAATGTTTCTGGAATACCAAAAATCCTAAATGTCATCCTAGACTGATAAAAGGGTTCCGACTAAGGAAGTTTCTGTAATGAGGCCTCTGAGCTCTAACAGTGAATGAATTGAATTCAGATTGTGATGAGGAGTTAGCACAAATAAATCAAGATCAGAGTCAAAGAAAAAGGACATGATAGTCAAAAGCCTAACCAATCCAAAGATAACAATACAATACAGCTAACAAATAGGGATAATGAGAAACTTAGATGAGTGTTAGTCAAAATGCATTAATCCCACAAGCAGAAGCATTGAAAGCATTAAGAATGGATGCAAAAGAAGAACATTGACATTTTACTGTCAACAAAGCTAAAAACAACATTTGTTGTGTTGGACAGTAGCTTTATTGCACTGGTCTGTCGTTATATCTTGGATTTGGCAATTTTATAATCACATATTCCCTGAAACTGCACCACAAGTAAACAGTCATCCTACATCGTTATTCACCTTAAACTTTAAATGTTTAAACACACAAATCTGATGCTCATATAAATAACTGCCATATTAAACATGTATCTGTTTAAGGCTATGGCGATTTCAAGTGGATCCTCAGATAGTTAACCATTCAGTTTTAACTCTAGTTGCTTTGAAGATCCAATGTTATTTACACCAATTAGCTTCTTAATACGTTCCCAGATTTCTTTAGTGTTGCCTGTAGCCACGTTAAATAATACTTATAACAATTATTTTTATTTGACCTAAATCTATTATTTGTAAAATTACATTTTTCAACTTCATCTGAGATTATGGTTTAGATTATGGCCCGATAATCCAGAATTCCTATTTGTCTTGTCATCCCAATTTATGCTGGAATCACTTCAGAGTAAAACTTTTTATGAATTACATTCTTTGAGTAACATTTTGAATTCATGATAAAAGCTACTGTTGCAAAAGTGGAAGAAATGGGACAATCTTACAAAACCAGAGCAGAGCAAGTGATTCTTAGTCCAATACATTCCACATTAAAATTAGATAATTGAATCTAGCTGCACTGAATATTCTTCGTCAGGTAAACCATGACTCCACCACTTCTTCCCTTAGTTCTATCCTATCTAAATAAGTTGCCTGGGTTTAAGGCTGCCAGTGGTGACTTTTTATATAACCATTTTTCTAAAAGACAAAATAATAATAATAATATAAATAAAAACATTACAAGAACTAAACATTAAAATAAACAGGATAATATAAGAAATAAAAGGAGAATAAAAACTATTTTTAAAACACAGGCGGCTCAGATAAAATTAGGATATGCTTTCAGATGACATTACAGTTTTTCTCAAATGCTAAAACACAAAAGCCAATCCTCTAAACCAAATGACCGGTTGTCTAAACACATTTACTAAATCTAGCCATCATTTTCCAATATCATAAACACATTTCACATGAAGACACAATTCACAAAACACAATCCTCCGTTCACATAAATCTTAACACATTTTTCCTTGCTAAAACACAAGTTGCAAAAGAACTCTGCTCATATTCACAAATGAAAGCTCATGTGATGCAAAATGCTTGCCACAGTCAGCAATATTTGAACAAAATGAACACACCTGGCGTCATTCATTACACACAACGACTCAAAATTGAAAACACCTGTTGCTAATGCTGTGACCACATGTATAAAAGCAAGTTCAGAGTGCACAGTTTGCTGAAGATTCCAAACAAACACAATGGATGAAGGCAGAGTCAGAGGAAGAGGAGCAGGCCAGGGAGGAAGAGGAGGAGGCCAACGAGGAAGAAGAGCAGGCCAGGGAGGAAGAGGAGGAGGCCAACGAGGAAGAGGAGCAGGCCAACGAGGAAGAGGAGGAGGAGGAGGCCAACAAGCGCGAGGAGAAGGTCCAGGAGGGAGAGCAAGACAACCTCGCACCATCATTACGGACGAGATGCGAGCAACAGTCATTGACCATGTCATGACAATGGCTGAAGCAGGACTAAGAGTCCGTCCAAACCTGAGTAGGTTCACCGTGGCCACCATTATCAGGGCATTCAGACAACACAACAGGTATTGTACTCTATTGCTTTCTTTGTCACAATACAATTTTACAAGCCTGTGAAAGTAGTCTATTAGTTTCAAATCAGTTGTTACTGTATTGTAAAACATGTCAATTGACAACATGTTTCTTTCTTTAGAGTTGAAAGAATGCCACATAGAGGTGGGAGGGTTGCCATATTTACAGCGGCACAAGAAACCCTCATTGTGGATATGGTTCGTGAGAACAACCTCATCAGACTCCGGGAGCTCAGAGACAAAGTCATTGCCGATAATGTGAACTTTGAGGGCATTGATGATGTCAGCTTGGCCACAATAGACCGAGTTCTCCGGCGCCAAAAGATGCGGATGAAACAAGTCTATAGGGTTCCCTTTGAGCGAAACTCTGCACGACACAAAGACCTACGTTACGAGTATGTGCAAGT
>NC_060158.1:5646610-5649787 GCF_021292245.1 Micropterus dolomieu
CCATACACTAGAGAGAACCTCCTAAGGGCAATGGAGCTGGCGTGTGTTGACATCCCAGTGGAGAACTTCCAAGGATGGATCCGCCATTCCAGGGCGTTTTTCCCGCGGTGCCTGGCAAGAGACAATATAGCCTGCGATGTGGATGAGGTGATGTGGCCCGATGCAGCTCAGCGACATGATGCCGCACAGTGATTGTGGTGTAAATAAAAAAAACTTCACACCCTGATCATGTTTTCGAGAGTACTGTTGTGTGCAATAGATTCTGTTTTTGCATTGAGTTGTGTTACAGTAGTGTACAGAATTTACTATAGATTTATACTCTTCATATGAAACTCTCAAATCTAAATGCCCAATCCTCTGCAGAGATCTAAGAAGATCCATTATTGTAAAGTTTCTAAAAATATGCATTGGCAGTTATGAAACAAAGAACCTTCTCACAAATTGAGCATTGTGTTTTCAATTGTTTTGCTGTAGTGTGTAATGATGTGTATAGTGTTTACATTTTTGAAAGCTTCGAGCTGCTCTTTTGGTGTGAAAGTTTGAGTTTTGACGGGAGAAGGTGTGGTTGTGTTTATGTAGCTTTAGAAAAGGGTGTTGTGTTTAGACATTGGAGAACATGGACGAAACGTTTGTGAAATGTGTTTTAGCATTTGAGAAACTGTAACTCAAGGCAATGTCCTAACATCAGCTTGCTCAGACATTAATGAAATAATAAGTATATGTACAAGTGCCATCTGAAATACAATAAAAATAAAACACAACAGCAAGTCAATGGAAGAATAAAGCGTTGTTTCACATAGATAAACTTTTGCTTAGATCTAAGAAAATAAAAAATTCAGATGGACGTCTAGTTTATCAGTTGCACAAAGCTCTCTATTACCTATGTCTATTATGCTAAGTAGAAAACAATTTGTGTAAATTAACCCACACTTTCAGCTAACCAACCCCTCAGCAACCATGAAGTCTGAAGGAAATTTTCATTCTGGATGAATTTATTAATTAAAGGAGCATTTTCAAGAGAAATTCCAGCAACAAGTTCATCAGGAAGTAAAGTTTATTTATAGCATACACAGAAAGGATGCCAGAAGCTTTGTAGTAAAAGGACAAAAGGAACTGTCAATTTATAAAAATTAATTACATAACTTTAAGTGACCTCCCACATCATGAAGTGTCTGACACTTCGTCAGTTATTAAACTAGACTTCATTATCTATTTTCTGTCCAATATTACCTGTTTAATAATTAATGTGCAATATTCTCTGCTGCTATTTATTCTCTAGTCCTTTTTGGTTCACCATAATAATTCTTCATAATGTAAATATTGTACATACCCACACATCTTTATATTTGTCTTTATATTTTAATTTTATACTATTATATTTATATACTCTTTATCTATCACTTTTGACAAGTGTGCAATTGTGACAAAAGAATTTCCCCTCGGGATCAATAAAGTATTTCTGATTCTGATTCTGAAACAGAAGCGCATTGAATGTTAAACACATAGGATTGTGTGTTCCTTCCAAATAACTCAACTTGTCTTTCCACAGTAGTGGTCCACAGTAGTGCTGTGGAGCATCCACGGCTGTTCTGTAAACTTCAGATGTGCAGCAATGTTTATTCTTCCTCTGTGATATCCATCCATGAACTCCATTCTTGTTTAGTGATTAACATATAGCAGAGTTGTCAACAGAGATGTTTGCACACTCTAGGACCCTTCTTAACCTCATTGAGCATTGTGCTCTGTGCTCGCTGTCATCTTTGCAGGACGGCCGCTCCTAGGGAGAGTATCACCAGTGCTAAACTTTCTCCATTTATAGACAATTTGTCTTACCCTGGACTGATTAAGATCAAGGCTTTTAAAGATCCTTTTGTAACCCTTTCCAGCTTCATGCAAGTCAACAATTCTTTTGTTCAAGGCATGGTTCACATCATGCAATGCATCATGACAATAGCAAAATGAAGACGGTTCTAACCAACAGCTCCAATATCATCTCACTGATTTTCATCCAGGTTGGCTGACTTCTGACTCCCATTAGCTTTTGGAGAAGTCATCTGCCTATAGGGCTTCAAAGCATTTTCTAGTTTATGGATGGGGTCAGTGTGTTCTTTGTGTGTTCCTTTGATTCCAATTAAGAAATATACAGTATGTTTTAATGAAAATGTGTTTTGATCCTCTCTAGGCTGGTTCCTCCAACATGACATTACATGTGTGATTTTTGTTAGCGCTAACCAACCATAAACAAAATGCATTCTGGATAAAGAAAAAAAAATTTTTTTCCCATGACCTTTTAGGCATGTGCACAGACTGGGACAAAGTTTCTGATTTATAAGTTTTCATGCTAGAGGCTTCAGATATTAGCCTTTATATTTAGTTTCCTGTTAAAACTTTTCTAGAGGATTGTGTCTGCCATTCACAGTGTTATTAATTGTGTTTATCTACAGTATATTACAGTTTTTCTCAAATGCTAAAACACATTTCACAAACGTTTCGTCCATGTTCTCCAATGTCTAAACACATCACCCTTTTCTAAAGCTACATAAACACAACCACACCTTCTCCCGTCAAAACTCAAACTTTCACACCAAAAGAGCAGCTCGAAGCTTTCAAAAATGTAAACACATCATTACACACTACAGCAAAACAATTGAAAACACAATGCTCAATTTGTGAGAAGGTTCTTTGTTTCATAACTGCCAATGCATATTTTTAGAAACTTTACAATAATGGATCTTCTTAGATCTCTGCAGAGGATTGGGCATTTAGATTTGAGAGTTTCATATGAAGAGTATAAATCTATAGTAAATTCTGTACACTACTGTAACACAACTCAATGCAAAAACAGAATCTATTGCACACAACAGTACTCTCGAAAACATGATCAGGGTGTGAAGTTTTTTTTATTTACACCACAATCACTGTGCGGCATCATGTCGCTGAGCTGCATCGGGCCACATCACCTCATCCACATCGCAGGCTATATTGTCTCTTGCCAGGCACCGCGGGAAAAACGCCCTGGAATGGTGCATCCATCCTTGGAAGTTCTCCACTGGGATGTCAACACACGCCAGCTCCATTGCCCTTAGGAGGTTCTCTCTAGTGTATGGTTGTCTGTCATAAACCTTCCATCTCCACGATGAGAAGAACTCCTCTATAGGGTTCAGGAAAGGGGAGTAG
>NC_060158.1:5649887-5655965 GCF_021292245.1 Micropterus dolomieu
CCCTGACTCTGCCTTCATCCATTGTGTTTGTTTGGAATCTTCAGCAAACTGTGCACTCTGAACTTGCTTTTATACATGTGGTCACAGCATTAGCAACAGGTGTTTTCAATTTTGAGTCGTTGTGTGTAATGAATGACGCCAGGTGTGTTCATTTTGTTCAAATATTGCTGACTGTGGCAAGCATTTTGCATCACATGAGCTTTCATTTGAGAATATGAGCAGAGTTCTTTTGCAACTTGTGTTTTAGCAAGGAAAAATGTGTTAAGATTTATGTGAACGGAGGATTGTGTTTTGTGAATTGTGTCTTCATGTGAAATGTGTTTATGATATTGGAAAATGATGGCTAGATTTAGTAAATGTGTTTAGACAACTGGTCATTTGGTTTAGAGGATTGGCTTTTGTGTTTTAGCATTTGAGAAAAACAGTAATAGCATACCGTCAGTCATGGGCGTAAATCTCATCTCACAGTAGGGGGGGACAATAAACATAAAATTTCTCAAGAGCAATTTTTGAAGGGGACAGTGTAATACAGCCAAAATTGTATTTTTATAGGATACATGTACACAGAGGGAAGTCTTGCTATTATTTTTCTGTCCAACAACACAAAGCAATAGTTGTTTAAATATGACTTAAGTTCAAAGATTCACCACTTGGTCATATTATCCTAAATAACTTGCGTCCTCTAGGCTACATAGTACTTTAGGTTTCTTCCAGGATAGAAGATGTCTCTTACATACATACACACACACATATATATATATATATATATATATATATATATCCACCTCTTTTCTGGCTGAAATTATGCCTAAATATGATCGTGACCTTATTGTTGGGGATGTCGACGTGTGTTAACAATAACTGACGCTTTCAGACAGCGTGACAAAGCATAAGGGTTTTACGTTGAAGCATGGTATGTCATTCCACTGTTATGCAGACGATAGTCAGATCTATGTGCCTCTTAAAAAGAACGAAACTGTTGGACCGTTACTTAAGTGTCTTGACGACATAAAGGCTTGGATTACTGAAATGCACTGTACGTGGGGGTGAGTGGGTTATACTGTTTATGCAGCCATGTTTTCTCTTGTTTTTATTACCGAATGGATGAGAGATGTTTTGTAAAAAATAATTGACATGTTGTGTTGTATATCATTTTGTGTTGTATTTCCTTTTTCTGTTATTTATAGTTATAATATCATTTGTAAATGCTTTGTAAGGCACAGATAGTCCTCACTTTAGATGAGCTCACAAAAAGTATTTAACTAACAACCATAAATGCTTTGAAACTACCTGAATTATTCAAGAAATTATTATTATTATTATTAGTATTAACAAATGTTTAGAGGACATCTATTAAGAAAATAATGTTAATCTTGAAACTTGCTATCTTACCTGGTAACCGTAAGGGTATCCTCCTGGAATTACCAGCCTTTACATTTCATTTGTAAATGCTAATTGAGGCATAAATAGTTCTCACTTTAGACGTGCTCACACAAAATAATTAAATTAATCATGAAAAGCAGATTTATAAAGTTTCCGGTTAATCAAAATGTGTTCTGAATTATGGCTACAAATCTATCTGTAGATGTCGTCCCACTCACCCCTTTGCTGTTATTTTTTTAGAACGATTTATAATAATGTTGCCCTGATGTGGATCGACTATAGTAGTTGCATTGCGACCACACTTGAGCCAGTCTTACAAGCTGGACAGCCAGAGGAATCAGAACAACTTGTTTTTACAATAATTGCAAGAAATTGAAAAACAAAAACAAATATACTAATTATTTTCTTTTCGTTTTCTGACTGTCTTTGGCCTTATTTATGGAAAAATCATATTCTATGTAGTGCATAAAGATAAAATTTCATAAAAACAAATCAATAGCTACGTTTTTACACTTATTATTATTTGGGATCGAAGACGTTTGAAACACAGTATCACACGTCCAATATACTATGAATGATGTCGAAGCAGAAAATATTATACATTGTGTGCTGTCCTAATCCTACAGTACAGTATATGCTCTAAAACGAAGTATATCAATCAATCTTTTTGGCATTTCTATAAAAGATTCCCTGATTTAAGACTTCCATGATCTTCAGTATTCAAGTTATGATTTCCCTGATTTTTTTCACCATTAAAATAAGTTAATAAATTAATTTGACAGTATACACAGACAATGTAATCTTTCTTCACGTTGTCTATATTATTTCTAAACTTCATTCAGTCCTTTTCACACTACAGTTTCATTACGGTTTCATTAAATGCAGTGCAGCAAACTCCAGGAAAACTAATCCAGAGTAAACAATAAATTAATATTATAAATGAGTAAGTAATAATACACATAATAAAGATATTTTGGTAAAATCTCACACACTGGATATTTCAAAGTGCTAAAATGTGTATAGAAAGTGGGTGTTTCCACCAGAGTTCCTCCATCATGACTTCTACGCAACCGCGAGGCAATCGCTGTCTTTAGGTTGATCCTCCTGGGAGTTAGCCAGTTAGACGCAGTGTTGACCTGTGAGGAGATTGAAGGAATACCAGTGCACATACATTCCACCACACCTTGAACACTTCGGGCAGGTGACTAGTCAGATGATTTTGCAGCTTGCTCAAGTAATAAAAGAAAAGTATTTACAGGGCAATCTTGTTTTAAATGTGTCATTAGCTTCTCACGTAGAGTAAGGCTGAATAGAGAATACTAGCCTACTATTAGTCATGTTGTCCTTTGTGGAGAATAACAATGAATGATGATAGTTTGTATGATTACAATGTGAACACACAGGATGGTTTTCTTTAAAGAACAGGTTCACTACTGTTCAATCTAAAATACAATGCTTTGATAAAAACAAGAATAATAACTTGCAAAGAAGGCAGGATCACTTTAACAATGACGGTTATGCAGCACAGACTTTATTCCATAGACATTTTATAAAAATCAGTAGGACATATGTTGTTAAACACAGGTATGACTATTCTGTCACATTCCTATTTTTGAAAAGTCAGTTTGATTTAGAGTCTGAGGGTTAGGGTTACATTGTAAAGCAAGAGACTGAATTTATGCTCTAGCACAGTGGGTGCCCAAAGCTTTATCTGTTTTGAGGTTGTCAAAAAAAACTTTGATTTGCACATTTCAAAAAATCGTGAAAACACAAAAGATCATTTATACAAAAGTCTGTATACATTTTTTTCCTCACTTAAAACAGCAGGCAGATTACTTAGTAGTAGGGCTGTAATGGCTTTGAAACAGAGACCTAAATCATGACACAAATGTACATGATCTCCTGTCGCGGACCCGAGAGACAGAACCGCGACACACCCGCTCATTGGACTGTGGAGCACTCATTAAGTACAACTGTGGCGGCAACTGTGGCGGTTTCGTGCCGAAAGTGATCCTCCACCGAAAACAGATGTAGGCCTATGTGTAATATCTTTGTTTATATTTGGAAAACGGGCTGTAGCCCAATTAACATGACTTACTGCCAACTTAGATATAAAATGAAGACAATTTTGCAATTAACCGTATAACTCTGCATTATTTTACTTGCTGTGGCCTACCAACCAATCCACTCTCTTTTACCTGTTAAAATACCTTTAAATGGCCAATACAACCCATAAAATGCAGTAGGCTATTTCACTTAAGACAAAGTGATTGAAGAGACTGGCCAACAGGCCTACAGCTCCAGCAGTTTTCGGTGTGGGGTAGGCTCGGTATATTGGTAGACTGGTATTGGTATTGTAGGCTATTTCAATTCAATTCAATTTTATTTATATAGCGCCAAATAACAACAACAGTTATCTCACAGCGCTTTTCATAAAAGAGCAGGTCTAGACCTTACTCTGTGATGTTATTTACAGAAGCCCAACAGTTCCCACCAAGAGCAAGCACTAGGCGACAGAGGCAAGGAAAAACTTCCTTTTAAGAGGCAGAAACCTCGAGCAGAACCATGGCTCAGGGTGGGCGGCCATCTGCCTCGACCGGTTGGGGTGAGAAAGAGAGAGAGAGAGAGAGAAAGAGAGAGAGAAAGAGAGAAAGAGAGAGAGAGAGAAAGAGAGAGAGAGAGAGGGGGATGTAAGGAGAGAGAGAGGGGAGGGAGGCAGCCTACACAATATACACACAGAGGTACAGACAGTAAAGGTGATGTTGCTATAAACTAAATGAAAAATGGTACAGATATTTATAATAGTGTTAATGGTAACCATCGTAATGTTAATGATTATAATAACAATAATAACAATAAGACTAGCAACAATAGTCGTTGCAGCAGAGGGTGTTGAGCAGGAACACGAGGGCAGCAGGTGACCCGCAGCCACAGATCTAGACTCCACAGCTCCAGAGCCAGAAACACCTGCAGGAAGTGATAGGAGGAGAGAGGAGAGAGACGAGAAAGCACAAGACTACCAGAAAGGGGAGAAGTTGTGTTAGTAACATGCAATAATGGGATAAGGTTGCATACAGAGGGAGAGAAAGTAGAGGAGAGAGGAGCTCAGTGCATCATGGGAAATCCCCCGGCAGTCTAGGCCTATAGCAGCATAACTAAGGGATGGTTCAGGACTCACCTGAGCCAGCCCTAACTATAAGCTTTATCAAAGAGGAAAGTCTTAAGCCTACTCTTAAATGTGGAGATGGTGTCTGCCTCCTGAACCCAAACTGGAACCTGGTTCCACAGGAGAGGAGCTTGATAGCTGAACGCTCTGGCTCCTAGTCTACTATTTGTATTAACAATTGTAGGAAATCATTTTCCACCTTATAGTTTAGTGTTTATTTACTTGAATCTGGTCCTCTGCTCTTCTCCCAACACTCACACACACACCTAGCCTGCTCTGGTTTCTCACAGCAAACACGCCGGCTTGTTCCGCCTCTCCCTGTATGTGTCTCGGCTGAGTTAGTGAGTGACATCTGCAGTGGTGTGTTCAATGTCGCTCCTTAATGTAACATTTACTGCGTGTCCGTTAACGTAATACCAGATGACCTCCCCCTCAACGTTTCTCTGCAAAATGTATGGTTTGCCAAATACACTTTGGCAGGTGCAACTGTACCTGTCCGGCCCACCAAAGTGAAGTATAGGCCTATGTTGAAAACACTTAATTTAGTGCACCATATTTAGTAAATATTACACCATATAAAACCCTTTTCTTGGTATGAAACAATACCAAGAAACAAAAGTCCAGGAGACTGTTTGTGAAACCCTCAGAAGAATCTGAAGTAACAAAAATAGCCAATATAGACACTAAATGGGTAACAACATATTGCGAATCACAAAAAACTGTTAAGGGGGATTCATTCTCCCATTTTAAATTGCAACTCAAAACACATCTGTTTAAAACTGCCAACCTCATTTGATGTAAAACATTTTACTTGAGTGCCCAGAAAGGCGCCTTAAATAAAATGTATTATTATTATTATTAAAAGCAGTGCAGTGTTTATAATACAGCATTAACTTTAGTTATCAGACGTAAAATAGAACATGGAGAACATGTTGGTTATGAAGAGGAAAGTACAGTATATATTGGATGAGTAACTAGTAAGGGTGTGATGAGGTCTCGCAACATTAAATTTTGAGGAGACTTCTCGTCTGGATAAAAACCTTTTTCTCAACATGTCAGAAAACACAGATATATACACTCACCGAGAGGATTATTAGGAACACCATACTAATACTGTGTTTGACCCCCTTTCGCCTTCAGAACTGTCTTAATTCTACGTGGCATTGATTCAACAAGGTGCTGAAAGCATTCTTTAGAAATGTTGGCCCATATTGATAGGATAGCATCTTGCAGTTGATGGAGATTTGTGGGATGCACATCCAGGGCACGAAGCTCCCGTTCCACCACATCCCAAAGATGCTCTATTGGGTTGAGATCTGGTGACTGTGGGGGCCATTTCAGTACAGTGAACTCATTGTCATGTTCAAGAAACCAATTTGAAATGATTCGAGCTTTGTGACATGGTGCATTGTCCTGCTGGAAGTAGCCATCAGAGGATGGGTACATGGTGGCCATAAAGGGATGGACATGGTCAGAAACAATGCTCAGGTAGGCCGTGGCATTTAAACGATGCCCAATTGGCACTAAGG
>NC_060158.1:5656065-5691612 GCF_021292245.1 Micropterus dolomieu
GCCTAAAGTGTGCCAAGAAAACATCCCCCACACCATTACACCACCACCACCAGCCTGCACAGTGGTAACAAGGCATGATGGATCCATGTTCTCATTCAAAATACAGCTGCAGCTGATTCTGCAAGCTGCTGCTCGAGTCCTCACCAAGACCAAAAAAGTGGTCCTTAATTTTGAGGTCCTTACACTGGCTTCCTCACTGTCAAACAATTGATATTAAAATGCTGCTGTTGGTTTTTAAAGCACAAAAGTATTTATCCTCTATGAAGCGAGATAACAGAACTGAGGATTACCATGCGGCTTCTCCAAACACAGAGTGTGGGAAAGT
This sequence comes from Micropterus dolomieu, assembly GCF_021292245.1. Lineage (NCBI taxonomy): Eukaryota > Metazoa > Chordata > Actinopteri > Centrarchiformes > Centrarchidae > Micropterus > Micropterus dolomieu. Next base: position 5,656,391 of record NC_060158.1, read on the forward strand.
AACTGGCCTGTAGCTCACAGTCGTATTGCAACAAGGACTTTCTGTTTTAGCCAAGGACAGTCAGATAAGAAACAGCTGACACGCTATATCTTGCCATTGGGAAGATTTGCTTTCTGTAACACAGTTAAAATATATAATTTCCACTTGATTACGCACACAAAAAAAACATTTGGAAGGCTTCCTGAAAAATACACAAGGAACAGGAAGTGGCAGACGGAAGCACATCAAAAACCAAACAAAACACCTTATAGTTTTTGATATCATCTTGGTTTCTAGAAGGCAGGGTGGAGAAACTACTCATACCTAGTCATCTCGCCCTTCAAGCAAACAAACCACATTATTGAAAGGACAGATAACAATCTCTAAATGTCTAAACTCTACAAAAAATTAACCCTATTGTAAACAATATGAGATGACATCAAAATAAGGATGGTTATCATGCTCTGTGGGGTAGAGCACAGGTTAAATAAATAAAGTTACTGATTAGGATAACCTACATAATATCTGCTGTCACACGACAAATCTCGCAAGGCTGGTTTAAAGAGATGATTCTCTTTTTTCCAGCTTCTTGTGAAAGATGATTGTGACCAGTGTTCAACATGGCCTGTTTCCTTGTTCTTCTTCAAAAGAGTCTGGGCTGCACTTCTGGAAATCCCTCTCTGCCTTGAAATGTCTGCCTGGGAGAGACCTTGCTGATGCAACCCAACTACCTTGTGTCTTGTTGCTGTGCTCAGTCTTGCCATCCTCTTTTGACAGTGAAGTGTCTTCAGCAACTTCACCTTGTTAGCTGAATTTGGCTGGTCCTTACCTAGTTTTGTTCCTCTTACACAGCTGTTTCTGTTTCAGTTAATGACTGGGTTTCAACCATACACGTAGGAGCCATCATACATGAGGGGGACATGTCCCCCCCACATATTTTAAATTCGATGTTTTGTCCCCCTCACTTTTTCCAGCGATTTTGGAGTTGGCACATAGCTGAGGCGATTTAAGTGACTTGTTAATTAATCAATCACACACTCTGCATCAGACACGATTAAACGCTTGAAACGCGGACAAAAATTATGTTGGCCTATAGAAAACATGCGACACAACGCAAATGTGGTGCTGAAAAGTTAAGGGAGAAAAATAAGAGTTCGCTCGAGGCAGGTGCAGCAAAGTGCCTCAATATTATGTTTATTTTGTGATGTTCTTTTTGTACCTGAAGACAGCAGTGGGGACGCATGTTGCAGGGTGGGTAGGGACTTGTTACAAGTAACATAATTTAGCAAAACAAATAAATAAATTAAGTAATTTGCACCTTTTCACGTTCCTTTTTTAAAACTGCAGCCTACTTTTACTCTTTACTCCAGTATTTTTGTGGGCCAGTAGCCTAATCTACTTTTACTTTCGCTACATGTTCCATACCTTCATAACATTACCAGGCTGTAATCTGCAATAGGCTTCGTTAAACGAATGAGCTGGCTACATGTCCATAATAAAAGATACAGGCAACAATAGTGGCTGGGCAGTAAGCTGATATTCTTATCAATACCTTCATGGAGATTCAAAAATAATTATTAAACAGAAATAGCTAAAGATAATCAACAAGCAAAGCAAATTGCATTCCCTAGAAATAACCTGTTGCACAGCAGCTGTTTTGAACCTGATGAACAGCAGAAGAAATATATGATTATACTTATACATGAGTAGGTTAGTCATTTTTTTGTTTACTTTTCATGGAGGTAATTGTACTTTTTCCAGAGTAAAGGTCTTGAGTACTCTACCTGCAACTGGCAGCACCAGTACTAGCACTGACATGGTGAACATGAGACAGACAGCAGGGGTGAGCTCAATAGCAGAACAGAGTCAAAGCCAGCACAGTCCAAAGCACCAGTTTGTGGTAAGGCTGATGATGATATGACATATTACATTTATCTGACGCTTTTATCCAAAGCGACTTACAATTGCTATACATGTCAGAGGTCGCACGCCTCTGGAGCAACTAGGGGTTAAGTGTCTTGCTCAGGGTCACAGTGGTAGATGGGTCACAGTGGGTCTCTCACACCAAAGGCATGTGTCTTATCCATTGTGCCATCACCACCCGTAGTTATCTACTCAAGGGCTCCGCTGAAGTCATTACTTTACTTTCGGAGTGTTAGAAGATTGTTTCTAGTTTTGAAAAAGTATTTTAATTGCTCATTTAGTTATGTACTCTTGTGAGTACTCATAAGTTAACATAAGTACTCTTATGTACTTGCATAAAACTTTCAAGAATACAGGAATAGGCCCCGACACATGCTTTGTCCATGACCATCGTTGACCTTAAAAACTTGTGCCATGAAGTGTGTATGTGTCTCTACGTGTCCATAAACAATTAAAATGTAGTCAAAATGTTCACACAGAGACGAGCATCCTGCAGTATTTTAAGAAGAAGAGGACAGAGGTCACAGGAAGAGGAGTAGAAAAAACTGAGGAGGACGAGCTTGTAAGTTGTATGGATATCTACTAGACATAGTAAATTCTAAAACTAACGTAGGCCAATGGCATGTCATCAGAGTTTGCATTAAAGACAGCTCTGTGTTCACAAACATTTGTTGCAGGGAGAGTCAGGGCCTAGTGAGACACAGGAAATATCACAGAGAGCTCACAAGTATAACGTTAGGATAACTAAATACATTTGTACTGTGGCTTCATTAACTAGCAGCTTTTCCATGGTTTTTATGGTATGTAGTCGGTTTTGTTCTAGTTGTATAATACTCCCTCTCTCTGACCCTCTCCCTCTTTTCATAATCTCCCCTCTCCAGTCTATTCTCCATCTTCTGTCACTGCAAAGAGTCTCTTTTAGCCACACTAATAAGTACATTCTGTTTTCAAAAGTCATTAGAAATGAGTATTTAAGTTTTTTATTTAAAATAAAAATCGGGGGGCCGAACGCCCCTAGCATTTCAGCTCCCCCAGGTTCAAAGTCGCTCCTACGCCCCTGGTTTCAACTACATATTGAATTGGTGATAATTATAACCTGTTAGTCATACTGAAAAGCAGGACAGCTTCCTAACTAAGCTGAATGGCTTCAGTTTCCTGTCAAAGGTGAATGCGAATATTTAAAACTTTGATGAGAGGATGAAGAAGGACTATCCTTCTAGGCACGAGAAGAGAAAAATGCAATGAGAGTGAAGTGCGGGAAAAGCAGTCAGATAACATGTGTTCTCTCCTCTCAATGTCTGATGTCAACAGATCATATTTATGATATAATGTGCAGCTGCAGTGAATCTCTCTGTGTGTCTGTCCTGCTAACCAGCTGAGCAGCGCAGCTCTTGTCTGTCTGACCGAGTGGTAACGTAGCTGGTAGAGTTTTGCAATATAAACATCTGAAAACTGAAGCCAGCCCTGCTCTGTTTGGGACTGTGAGCTGCACTTTATGAGAGTTGCCTATATGTATTTTTGAGGTGATTGTGAATTGAGAAGTGTTTCAGTTAGTTTTGGTTTCTGCCTCCTTGTCTCATCTTAACATGATCCTCTTGCGACTCAGTTTTCCTTTTTGTGATTCACTATAAATTATAATGCTGTATTCCAACGCGTCCTCATCTCAATGAGTCACTGTCTTTATGCCGACAGGCATGCATAAAGTCAGTGACTCATTGAGATTAGATTTCGGTACTAACATTTCTGATGGTTGTAGTAAGGGTGTGGGGCTTCAGGGGGCTGTCAACACCTTTAACATGAACGTAGCTAGCTAGCTAGCACTTCTGGTCTGTACGAGACGCCCCAGACCGTCTCATAGAGACGCTGAAGGGTACCTTTGGCGTCAAATAACTACGTTTGGTCACTTTTTCTGAAAGCGTTGGACGTCCTGAGATGAGAACGGTCTGTCAATTCAAATCTGTCTTGAGTGAATTTAAAAAGTTTGTAAGATCAATAGATTTTGATGTTTAATACTTTTGATTAGTACTAAGTACTTTTAAAACCAGGTACTTATTTACTTTTACTTGAGTAGGTTTATACTGGATGACTTGCACTTTTAATTGAGTGAAATTTTTCATGTGGTATCTGTACTTCTCCTTAAGAATGAAAATTGATCACTTCTTCCACCACTGCACAGCAGCATAACTTCTTGTTTAAATCTCCCGACACACCGACAGAATTGGTCAGGATCTAACGTTAATTAATGTTCTGTGTTCTTCTATAGATCCAAAAGGTCTCACATAGCCTACAGTGTAGGTTCAAAAAGAGAAACTGTCTGGAGTGAAGCAGCCGTCCTCCTGATCAATACTGAGCTTCATCACAGCATCTAAATCTGATATCAGAAGCTAAAAATTACTGCGCGCATGGAAACATTAAAAATGACTGACAGTCTAATCAGAAAGTAAATCATACATCATTACAACCCAATAAAGAAACCACCCGGAAAGTTAAAAGAGCCAGTTGAGGTTCAGATTTTGTCAGAGCTGATCCGCGCAGCACGCCAATTTAGCACTAACTTGCTGTATATAGTAACAATAGTGCCCATTATGTAGTCTGCAGATGTCATTCCAACAGCATACTCCTCTGATGAAAGTTGTAGGCTACATTTGAGAGACATTAATGCATGTTGTGAAGATTAGTTTACGAAGACCTGATCATAGCATGTGTGTTCATATATCTTATTTATGAAATATTAGTGGTGGACAAAGACCATGATCAGTCTGTAGTTGCCTTTACTGCCTACGCACACACACACACACAAAAACACACACACAAAAGAAGAGGTCCCTTTGTATGTATATCTTTAGATCATTAATGTTGTGTGACTGTGATGTATAACTTTGGTTCTGTTTAGGTGTAATTTTGGAATGAATTACCGTAACTAATCTCTATCTTTGTATTATATTTTTAAATCAGGACCTGACTAATTTCTAAACCTTGGTTATGGCCCTGAGAGTGTGTGCAGCGAAACCAGACAGTAGCACAGGAACAGTACACATTCATATCTTGTAAGCATGGAGGCGTGATAGGCAGCTGATCAACAACAACTGACAAAAGCCTCTTGTGGTCAAAATAGCAGATAAAATCATGTTGGTTCGTTTCTACTTAAATTTCATTCCTGTTAAATTAAAACAGTTCACTGAACCATTTACAGACTTATCTCATATTACACTTAATTATAGAATAGGCTGAATTATTCTGTCTTATTGGGAATGTTCATCACAGTTGTCAGTATTTTCACTATTCTTTTTAATCCCTCCTTGGGAAAAAAATTATAGATTGTGTAGGAGTGGGAATGCTTTTTTCTTTCATAAGTTTTTTAACGACTTGAGAGTGAACCCAGTGTCATTTTGAGCACACATCTAGAAGCCACAATATTAACCTTTATTTTGCAAAATGTAAAAAAAAAGAAACAGATATTAAACATGTATAAGGGAGCAGGTCACTGAGCCAGAACATCGCTTTCTCTCTTCTTTCACTGACCCAACTCTGAAATGAAGTTTTAAGAACCAGCCACTTGCCAAATAATAGAAAAAACACATTCTCGTTATTTATTATTTTATTTTTAAATTGTTTCTTTTGTGTTATGTGTTCATGTTGTGAATGACATGATGTTTGTTTTTTGCACAGGGTGTACGTATATTGAAAGCTTGAGAGAACCAGAACCATTTTCATGTAGGTGTCAGAATTCTGGACCAATAAACAATAAGATTAAAGGTCACGCTGTTTTTTTGTGTAAGAAAGATTATTTATTCTTATATTTGAAATTTAAAATCTGCACCTAGAGTTGTTTGCTCCCTTTTGTTTGGTGTAGCCAGAATGGACAAGGATGGTAAAGTCTCCGATCTCAAGTGGGACCTCATGCAGCAGGATGGTGAGGGTGGTGACGGCACCGACTGCTGGACCAACCAGGAACAACGCTCCGATTGCCAGGCCATCAGTAAAATTATATGTGAAGTCAGCAGCCAGATTCAGGTAAACTGACACCTTAATGTCTGTGTAAGTGGAGAGAATGGAGAACAAATGGAGTTAATAGTGCATAAAAAGTTTTCAGCCAACCTACATCTAAGACAATGGGTCAGGGAGCAAGGATCAGGTGTTTCTGTTTGATGGAGGTCATAATGTTCTGATCAAAGATTTCCATGATGCCAGCAGCGCATACCTGCACTGAAGTGACGCCAAAACATTTCAGCCCACATGAAACAGCACAGTAACAATTTTCTGTCCCTACAGTCAATGAAGGACATGATTAACAAGATGATTATGTTAAATTAATTAGTGTCTTTATGAAAGCCAAGAACACTTAATTGCAGCTCCAGAAAACGTGACCTGTGCTGAGTCCAAAACCACTCCCTCATTTACTGAATGAAACTCTTCATGACAAACACTCTCATAATTATAGCACAAAGTTAGTTGTCAATTTAGATTTCAATCTACTGATGTAACATCTTACTTCTACTGATTACAGTTTAAGGCTGCAAGTTCTACATATGTACTGTAGAAAGTAGATCTAGGGGAGGGTTTGGATTTTGGTTTATTTTTTGCACCTCTAGGAGATCACCTGTTAAAAAGAGATAGTAAATACACATAAAAAGAGAAAGGGCAAGGACTGCGTACCATGGGAGTGACCATGGTCATGTGCCTCACTTTTGTGCGGGTGGGAACAGGGCCAACTATCTCTGGCGGTGTGTCTCCTGAAGTGAAAGTGAGATATTAGAGCTGTGAGAAAATGTCGTTCCGATAGCCTGTGGACAGGAAAGGAGGGACATTTACGTTTTATTAGTGTAGTGGGAGATAAAGTCATCGAACATAAACAATGCAGCATGAAGGAAAAACAGGACTTAGAGGGGAAAAGGAGAAGACAGACAGTGATCTGTGTGGATGCTAATCTATCTAAAACATGTATGAGGTGCTTAGATTTGTCCTATCCAAATCAGATTGGAGAGGACATTATTATTAATCAGTACCAATGACTGAAAAGTTAAGCTAAGTACTGCTTTGTACAAAGGCAGGTAGGTGGGCCAAAAAGACTACAAGGTGTTACATGAGTAAAGCACATGCATCATGTTTCCTTTGACAACTTTCAAAGGAAAGGTAGATAAGTCCTGTTTCCTTTAAACACACATACATCACAAAAAGAAGTAAGAAGGAACAGGTAACATTACACGTCATCTTACAAGGTAGCAATAAATTTGATAAGCTTTGAATTTATTTGTGTTAATAGTGTTTTTTTTCTGAATTCTGAATGTGCTCCTGCTAAAACGATTAGTTATAAAGAGTACCAATGAATGCCATAAATTGGCATTACAGGAGTTTAATGCAGTGATATGTAAATTTTGGATTTTAGTTTAAACACTAAAAAGGTGAAACAAGAACTGATGGCTTTAGTGAATTTTTGAGTGAAAGTATTTCCCTTTTCAGTGTTTTAACTACAAATCAATTTTGACAGGATTTTTAAATCACATCAAATAAAAACACAGCATGTTTCCAGCTTCTGCTCACAGCTCTTTTGTTTTTCACTAAGAAAAGAAAACTACTGGCTGTTCTCAGAATAAGGAAATAAAACAAAGTAAAATGAAATTACTTTCCTATAAGCAGCTGATTAGATCAAAGAAAAACAGTAAGGTGGTGACTACTTTCAAGTCATGTAGAAGTCACAATGACTACACTTCTGTCTACACAAGAAATGAGGACTGTAACATTGCACATGCTTTTATTTATAACTCATCCAAAACAGAAAATACTTTGGCTACACACAAAAAATACTTTTGAGGGCTTACAGAAAAATACACAAGAAACAAAGGGAAAGGCACACTGAAGCACATCACAAACGAGCAAACCGGAGGAAAAACTCACTCCTGTTTTTGATATCATCTTGGCAGAGTTTGGAGTTACTAATCACACTGTGAGAACCAAGAATCACTGATGCATACATACAGTCAACCTCCTCACATCTTGCTGGAGTCTTGCATTCTGTCAGCTCAGCACACGGCCCACCTGGCTAGTTCTTGATCTGGGATGATGATGAGCAGGTGTCTGAAGATATGGCCACAACAGTCTCTGATTTTTGTTGCTTGGCCAACCTGAGTCCCATTTTGTCCAGACCAGACCTTTAGAAGAGCTACATTTTAATCCATTACTTTTAGCTAACTACATCAACTGTTTATCTGTTAGTTTTAGCTACCTGTAGTTCAACCATTTACACTTTTATCTGTTTCAACCTTTAATCCATTACTTTTGGCTAAATATTTCGACTGTTTATCTTTTACAATTAGCTAGCTATTTTAACCATTTATCCATTACTTAAATACAGAACTGTGCAAACGTTTAGTCAAAACATCTTGGAGAACTACCCTCAGTTCTCTCTATCATGTAAACCCAGACAGACTCGATAATGTTGAGATCAGGGATCAGTGTGGGCCATACAATCACTTCCAGGCAGGGCCTTGCACAAAAATCTGGGCCCTGTACATAAGCGTTCTCTATGGGCTTCTCCCTGCATCCACGGCTTTTCATTCTAGTATCTTTGTGGGCCCTCCTCACAAGAGGGCCCTGTACACTCAGTCCCCTTTCCACCCCCAGTCCAACACCCTTCTTCCAGGACTCCTTGTTCTTCTTTACACTGCAGATAGTTCTTAATGACTGTCGATGTATGTTTGAGGTTGTTGTCACCCTGCAGAATAATTCTGGGCCACTCAGATGCTGATAGTATTGCATGATGGATAAGTATCTGCCTCTAATTCTCAGCGTTGAGGAGACCATTCATTCTGACCAAAACTTCAACTTGCAAATGCCCCCCCAAACTTGCATGGAACCTCCACCGTGATGCACTGTTGCCTTCAGACACTAATTTTTCTTCCACTCTCCAGCCCTTTAGCAAACAAACTGCCTTCTGCTACAGCCAAATATTTCAAATTTTGACTAATCAGGTCAGGTAAGTCGCTTGACCTTGTTTCCATGTCAGAGGTATGGATTTTTGGCCACAAGACTTCCATGAAGGCCACTTCCGACCAGACTTCTCGGGACAGTAGATGGATGTCCCTCTGCAGCTTTGAGCTGATGGGATTGCTGGACATTTGCTGATTGCAAAAGGATGTAGGAATGATGTGTCTTTCATCTGCTGCAGTAAGTTTCTTCGGCTGACCGCTGCATCTATGGTCCTCAACATTGTCCGTTTCTTTGTGCTTCTTCAAAGGAGCTTGGACAGCACATTTGGAAACCCCTATCTACCTTTAAATATCTGCCTGGAAGAGACCTGGTGCAACGTTGGACAGTAAACTTTCTTCAGCAGCCTCACCTTATTAGCTGAGTATTAGAGTTTGGCAGTTCCTCATTCAGTTGTCTTCCTCCTGTACAGCGGTTTCTGTTTCAGTAAATGATTGTGTTTCAACCTACATATTATACTGGTGATCACTGGCATTTGTTTGATGTATTTGTTTAATCATACACCTGATGACATGCCTACAAAATGCCTTTTTGTTTTTTGTTTTGTAGGTATAATGGACAAAAGGTCAGATCGCAGAGGTCTTGTCAGGCATTAAGAGAGGCGTTTGAGATACTGGTGTGCACGTATATTGATACAAGCCACACCACACAGTCGGACTGGAAAATTTAACAACTTCCAGGTGCGAATGTGATTAAGGCCGTTCCTGAGAAATTGTGTGCGCAATGAAACGTGGCAGGGGAACAGGACTCATTCATGTATTGTAAGCATGGGGCATGTTAGGTATCAGGTGACATGTTATCATATGTCGGCATTGTTTGTGTAACCCATTAGTCTGTCTGCCAATAACACCAGTGGATGAACCTCTTGCTCCCTCTTGTGGTCAAGTCTGTTAGTAGCACGTGTTTGTTCACACGTTAATTAAATTCATGTTGAACGGGTTAATGTTCATAACAGCTATCAGTATTTTGACAATTCGTTTTAATACCTCAGTGGGAAAAAAATAATTGATTGTGTAGGAATGTTAAAGGGCCCTGCAATGGACTGGCGACCTGTCCAGGGTCGGACCCCACCGCTCGACCCTGTATACAGGATAAGCGGTTGACGAGCAATGAGTGAGTGAGGAGTGTTAAAGGTTCAACAACTTTTTTTTTCATTAACATTTTAATGATTTGAGTGAACACAATGCCATTTTGAGCACATCTGTAGAAGCCACAACATTTACCTTTATTTTGCGGAATGTAAAAATATTAACATTCAATATCTCCAAAGGAAACAGAAACATGTGTAAGTGAGAAGGTCACTGAGCCAGACCATCGCTGCTCTTTCGCTGACCCAACTCTGAAATAGTTTTATTAGTTTTACTAGTTTTAAAGGACCAGCCACTTGCTAAATGATAGAAAACGCGTTATGGCTAGAAAATTTAACTACTTTAAGCCACTTCTGGAAGGGACTGGCCGTCAGTTTAAGCTGCTGTAAAACTGTAGCTGAATGATCCATGTAGTGAAAGTGATGGGTGAATTTTGGGACTGATTGCCCTCAGTGAACAACACAGCAGTCCCCGAAAACATCACATTGTCTCTTTCCAGCTCTCAGTCTCTCTTGCTGAGCAAAAAAAAAAAAAAAAAAAAAATTAAAAAAAAAAATAGAGGAATGTGACCTGCTAAAAAATACATAACAAAAATCATCCATTCGGCATCAGTAGGTGGCGTTTGTCCCAAAACAGAACTGATAATAAAAAAAAAAAAAACAAATGACAAGAAAACACACCTCTGACAAATAATTCAATTGAACTCTACTTAAAATCACCATTCTTTTCCAACCATTTTTGAGCTGTCCCTCTCTGTTCCCTGTCTCACTGTGGGGGCTCCTGTCCACTCTGCTGTGTCTCACTCGTACTCAGCGATCAGCACCATCATGCCGACTCCGAACAGCAGGGCCAGAATCTCCATTAGCGACTGGCCAAAACTGGAGCGGCCCGCCAGCAGTTCTGGGAGCACGGTCACTGTGGCAATGTAAACAAACCCGCCGGCTGTGAAGGGCAGGATCCATGCGGTCGCCGCAGCGCCCACGCCCTCTGCCAATAGGGAACAAGCTGTGCCGGCCAGAGCTCCCAGCGCTGTCAGCAGCTGTAGACACATAGCCTGATTGGAAAGAGGAAGAGCATTACTACAGTCTTAATGTCAATATCTCAACACATTCTTCATTTATGATTTTATTTTGAATACATTTCTTTTCTGTTAAATGTTCATGTCTTGAATGACATGTTTGTTCTTTGCACAGGGTGTAAGTATATTGAGAGCTTAACAGAACCAGACAAGTCCATTCTCATTGGGTGTCGGAATACTGGACCAATAAACATCAAGATTAATTAAAATGTCCTGCTGGTTATCCGTGACAGAAAGATTATTTATTCTTATATATGACACGTTTACAAAATATAACTACAGTAGTTAGCTACCTTTTTTTTGGTGCAGCCAGACTGGACAAGGATCGCAAAGTCTCCTATCTCATGTGGGACCTCATGCAGCAGGATGGTGAGGGTGGTGACGGCACCGACTGCTGGACCAACCAGGAACGACGCTCCGATTGCCAGGCCGTCAGTAAAATTATGTGTAAAGTCAGCTGCCAGGTTCAGGTAACCTGACACCTTAATGTCTGTGTAAGTGGAGAGAATAGAGAACAAATGGAGTTAATAGTGCATAAAAAGTTTTCAGCCAACCTACATCTAAGACAATAGGTCAGGGAGCAAGGATCAGGTGTTTTAGTTAGTTGTAGATTTCAAACATTTGTGAATCATCACTGTGCACAACTGACAAGTATTGATTTGCTTTTAAAATGAAAAAGAAATGTCTAATGTATACAGCATTTACACTATAAAACTATATTTACATTATAGTTTGCATTTTGCAAGGCCAAAAATAGACCATTAGACGATAAACCAGAGACTATTAAGTTACTTTTGGGGGATGAAGAGATGTTTTTACTTTAGATGTTTAATACTGGTATTAGCAATATCTGAGTTTTAATACTGACATTTTTGTGATACCTTACTTTTGAAGTAAGAACTGATTTGATGATTTACAAGTCAAAAGCTGTATAGGCATCCAAATTAAAATTCTGTTTAAAAGTTGTTTTTTTTGTCAATAACTATATATACCACTGAGACAGTAGTTATATGTGACTATTTTCATTCAAACTCAACCTGCAAATCAGCAAATAACTAAATGATACCAGGTTCCTCTGTATAAATCTTTTCTACTAGTCTTATCAAAATAACCTCAACAAGTATACCATTATTAAGTAATAAGTATTTGTTTTAATAACTAAAAATATAAATAGTCAGTGTCAAATATCCTATGTTAGATTCAAACATTTATACGACACAAGTCTGTACATACAGCTATGTCTGTTCTATTACCGTAGTCGACCCAACAGCTAACTGCTGATTATGTCCTGTGTTTTTAAGATGTAAATATCTTACATTACACACTGAAGTTCAGTAACTGACCAGCAGAGGGACTTGTTGAGTTTGTCTTTTCTGTTTCCAAGAAGAGCTATGTGTAAACAAATCAATGTTTTGTTCACCTGTGCTCTTCTCCTCTTTCTTTGGCAATTTCTTGTCTTTGCTTTCTTTGTCATCTTTCTTCTTCTTCTTTTCCTTCTCTTCTTCTCCATCACTGTCCTTTTCCTTGGGTGCACCTACAAACGTTACATAAAATTCAAATTACCTCAAGTTTCCGGATTAGCTATTGAGGTGGGCTGATAAGACTTTACAGTTCATTGGCTAATATGCTGGACAAACTGTACACAGGTACAAAATAAGGTATAAAATAATTCATTTTTAGGTGCATCAAGTAATACTTTTGTTCTGCAGATGTCCGTTTCATTTATGACAATGAAAATGTTCTGTCAGGAAGGATTTCAGCAGATTCGTACCATGCGAGTGGCCGTGTGAATGTCCGTGACTGTGCCCTCCCTTCAGCAGACGCACAAATTTCTCTACAACCAGGAAGGCGATGATCCCGCCGAGAACCCACAGGCCCACTGACATCATGTGGCCATGGGCAGCTCCTGTGCAGGAAGAGGACAGGAAGCAGTGGTTGGAACTGATACATGCACAGATGATGTGAAGATGTCATACGATTGTTACATCTTACTACTACTGATAACAGTATAGAGCTCAAAGTTATGTGTGGTGTGTGTGCACAATTACACAACATATTTTTCCACTTCAAGATGTATAAAGTTAAATGCTTCTTGGTTTTAAGCATACCAGGTGATGTGTATTTGTGTAATAAGGGAGGGTGTAGCCATAGGAGATCACCTCCCTGTATCAAGGTGTGCATAATTATTAGACAGCTTCATTACCTCAGGTAAAATGGGCCACAAAACACATTTAACTGACACTGAAAGTCAAATATTGTTAAATGCCTTTCAGACTGATGCAACACTGTTGAAATAGCCAAACTTTTGAGGCGTGACCACCGGACAATCAAACGTTCTGCTGCTAAAAGTCAACTGGGGCGCAAAAAGCGTATGAAAAAATGCATATATCAGTAGAAAGTAAATGTAGATTTTTAGTTAGGCTTTTGGTAGTGACAAATCTGAAAGAGAGAAAGGGAAATTACTGCGTACCGTGGGAGTGACCATGGTCATGTGACTCTTCACTTGTGTGTGAGTGTCCGTGATCTTCTTCATGATGAGAGTGAGGCTCTGTGCAGAACAAATACGACACAAGAGGACACAAATATTAAACTCAAAAAGACAAACTGACCGTGCCGAGATGTCTGTGTTTACGATGAGCATTCGTTCACGGTTGTTAATAGCTGACTGAAAATAGTTTGTATCTGTACTACTTTATAGAGTTGTGGTTTTTCATGTTTGGGAATCAGTGGCAAAGAGAAAACAATCTAATTAGTTATTAGTTGTTAGTCTGTATAGTCTTTATAATAAACACGAAAAACAGTGAACAGTCTTATAACTTACAGCGGCACTATGTAACACTGTCATAGCACCATTTGGCAGCTGTGAACATCTGAAGTCATTTGTTACTCAGAAATCAACAAATGTGACATGAAACCTTTGCTTCCTTAAACATAATGATTAAAATTTTTATTGTATTGAGAACTCTTCACACCAAAATGGTCCAAAGTGGTTTGAATGAATAAATGAGAATAATAAAAGTGTTGTACTTCAAATTCTGTGGCCTAAATAACTCTGGCAGTGATCATACAAAGGAAAATTGAGCTATGAGTGCTGGATAAAATAAATAATTTTGTGGTTCTTATATGTGCTTATTTCATGTGTACGGAGCAGATTTCTTGCCATTGACCATCTCACAAAATTCAAGAGCACAACGGGTAAATCTACTGCATTTTAATCAAGATGGGACTATTTTCTCTGTCACAGGCTCCTTGTGAACTAATAAGGCCAGCATATATTAAGTCTTTTACATTACAAATGTATAATATATATATATATTTATATTTACACACACACACACACACACACACACACACACACACACACACACACACGTAATATATTAAATACTGAGCTAGATTGACAGCGATTAAAAACAGACTTCGATAGATCGACTACCTACCCAAAGCATGAGGTATGAGGTGGAGGAAGGCGTCACCCAGCAGTCCACCTGAGGCGAAACTGAGCAGTACCTTGAGAAGGTTCTGATGCTGGTCACTGTTGGATTGAACTGGGATCAGAAACAGGATGAAGAAAGGAGCCGCACTGATCAGCAGGGTCGCTCCAATAGCCTGTGGAGAGGAAATGAGCAACGTTTACTTTTCATTCGTCTAGTGGGAGTGAAAGTCATCGAACTGCAAGATCATCAACAACGCAGCATGACGGGAAAACAGGACTTAGAGGGGGAGAGGAGAGGCACAGTGATCTGTGTGGATGCTAATTTAGTTAAAATATGTATGAGGTGCTTAGATTTGTAAGCACAAATCTGTTTGGATAGGATCTTGTTATTAATAAGTACCAATGACTGAACAGTAAAATAAATTATTACATGGAAACCTGTTTCTGAGAGGCTTATGGAGGAGGAGAAAATGGACTACTCACTGAACCTTTACTGGCTTAGACAACATAGTAAGGCTAAGTCTGGCTGTTTAAGCTACAGTAAACCTGGTCTAAATCAGCACACACACTGGATGTGTTTCAGGCTAAGTGCTGCTGTGTACATAGAAGCGTTTTGACAGCAATTACAGTCCAACAAGTTAGGGACGAAGGTGAACCAAAAAAGGCTACAAGCTGTTACATGAGTAAAGCACATGCAGTCATGGGTCTGATGTAGGAAGCTGAAGTATTTAAAATGGAGAACAATCTCTTTTGTTAAATGAATGGCTAAAAATAAGGCTAAAATACTCCAGGTATAGACAAGGTGTCTGAATGTTGTCAAATATGACAAGCCGTGTGAGTCAAGTCATTCAAGTTACTTAAATACTGCTGATTCAGCTCTGGTAATAGAGTTAAGTCAACAAAAGTGTTAAGCAAAATTACACTAATTTACGTTATATTATAATGTATCCACATGGACACAATAACATGAACAGTTCAAACTGAATGTGATAATGAAAGACGACTATAAACTATAACTTTTAAATGTCAATTTCATTAAATGACAGAACCTGCAAAGCCTTAACAAGAATAGTTTCACATTTTCTTATTAAAAAAAAAGATACATTTGCTTTCTGCTTTCTTTGAAATGAGAATATCAATACAACTTTTATCTGCCTGTTAAATCTGAAGCTTAGTTTAGCAGAAAACCTAAAAACAGGGAAATATCTATACTGGCTCGTTCCGCCTAGAAGCACCTCTAAAGCTCACTAATTAACACCCTATCTCTAATTTATTTGATACATAACAAAACCAAATTGTAAAAATTACAAGTTTTTGTTTTAGAGGGGGTTTTGTGGCAGACTGGAGTCTTAACAGACAGATCCACGCGTTAACAATCTCACATATAACTCTTAGCAAGAAAGCAAATAAGCATATTTCCCAAAATGCCAAACAATTTCTTTAAATATTTTCCCATAACATTTCTAAAATGATTTCTTGATTAAACTGGGTCTTCCTAAGCAGCCTTGTGTCTATATTTATCCAGGCAAGTTGACATATTTGTACTTGACATGTATCGCTGAATGGAATGAAACAGTCACACAGTCAAACCTGAGGGCTGCTTCATAAATAGTCTTACACAGCGTGACCCAGAGTAGCACCACTGATAGCTGCTGTAGGAAGATAAAATGCTGTCGATCACCTTCCTAGTCTATTGTAGACAACCCATTTTTCCTATTCTAACCAATGACCACACCTGAGTCCAGAGCTCCACGATGTCTCTCTTCTCCACCTCCTTCTTCTCTCCGTGCGAGTGCCCGTGTCCACGCTTCTCCTTGTGCACCCGAACAACATCTTCCTGATGAGCGTGAGCGTGCCCGTGATCATGAGCGTGTGCGTGCCCGTGATCATGAGCGTGTGCGTGCCCGTGATCATGAGCGTGCCCGTGATCATGACCGTGCCCGTGATCATGACCGTGTCCGTGGTGCTCCTCTTCCTTTAGAGGGAGGTTGGCCTCGGCGCTCCACTTGCTCGCTCCGTGGAACATCTTCACATGAGCGCCATGATCGTCTTCTCCATGGGAGTGGCCATGGTGATGGTGGCCATGTCCGTGGTCCCCATGGGAATGGCTATGAGCGATGGTTGAATGGAGGGCCAAAAGGAGTACTACAGATGTTACCACCGTCAGTGCCAGCAGACGTTCACAGCCCATATTATCCCCTTTGACAAAGAGAAAAGTGAGAAAGAGAAAGTAAATAAAACCTCACAGGATGTCTGATCATACACACATACTCTAATATACTCGCCAGATAATAAAGGAAGAATGATTTACAGGTATGTTCTGCCTTGCAACATCATAAACAGTACTTTATTAGTACAGTACTTTACCTTAGCTAATTTGTCTTAATTATGTGCACAGTTTGCATACATCAATCATTTAATAATAATAATAATAATAACAACAACAACACCACATTTTATTTCATGGCACTCAAGTTCACCTTACATCATATAAAAAAACAAAACGTAAACCAAAATTGCATTAAATACATCAAGCAATTGAAGAGGAACATACCATCTACTTTATGGCACATGTAACTGATGCATTTGGATTACATTCAGCTTTATTGTGATTAAACAGAGTACATTTACTAAGACAAATAAATGCATCTAGCCAGTAGTACAAAAAGCAGTACAGTGCAGAGTAATGTACATATGTATAGAATAAAATAAACAGTAAGGGGCAGTTTACACCACAGCTTCCAGTGTGATTTCACAGAGCAACACTTTTCAGTGAAGAGCTGATAAGCAGAAATCAGTTAAAAGAAAGGGCCTGAAATGACTCATCTTTCTCCTTGTGACTTTAAGGCACCGAAAAAGAAAGCAGTTCCAGAAATTGCACAAGGCGTAACAAGATATTGCAGCATTTATCTCATTCATGAGCAGTGCAACTACTGAATGATCTATGTGGAAATGAACTGTGGAAAAATGCTGCTCTGTTTACATTTCACCTGCGAGAAATGACAAAGCTGAATAGGCGGTTGTCTGGTATATTTGCCACTCAGCATGTAATCAAATGTGTTCCAGATTACCACCAAATCTGGTTCAAGTTATCGGAAACCAGTGCTTCCCCAGTGAGATTAGGGTTTATTTCCCCACCTCTACGTGGAGCTATCCTTTCTTCATCAGACCTGCCAGTTTCCAGAATAGTGCAAACATGGCAGGTATTTAGATTGCACTGGAATTTGGCCAATGCAATGACTCAAATTTGGGCGTTTCCTATCAAATATAACAGCAGGATGTGCAGACTGTGCAGCACATTTAGCAACACAGTGCTGCACTAAGGTTGTGCTATGCCAGACATATTCATTGAGAGTCTTGTCCTGATGTTAACTGTTATAATGCGTACATCGTGTAACTTACAGCAGTAGCAGTCAACGACACCTTTAATGTGTGCATGCGTGCGTTATTAACGTTACGTTAGCTAACTTAACAGACACATTTGATTTAGCTTTGTCTTGTGATTGTGTTTACTTGCTAGCGGCTTCCCACTTCGGAAGTGGATGTAAAGCTGATAAAGTGTCAACTTTAATCTCAAAGTAAACAGTAAAAGCCCCGGCTCATCAAACAATGACCACTGACCTGCGGTTTCAATTAGTTTGTGAAGAATGCCTGCTAGCTGGCTAGGTAGCTACCAACTTGCTAACATGTTGCTGCAGCAGGAGCAACATCACTAACTGCGAAATACAATGAAAAACAAACAATTTATTCTTACCGGGTTGTGTCAGATATCACTGCCTGTGGGGCCGCTGGATAACTCTCTGTTCTGCGTGCAATATATTCGATAAACAGCTGTTATTTCTGTCTACGTTGATGCTACTGGTAAGACGTGGCATTCACTCAAGTAAACTAGTCGAAATCTCGCGAGAAGTCCTCCCGTTCCAAGTGTGCCTCCTCCTTCGAAACATGTCATTTTTTTATGACACGATCATAATAGTATGTAGATGTTTTTTTTACAATATTTATAAACGTTTCCACATAATTACTGAACATTTTTTGATTGTGAAGACGTAAAGAAAACACGAGGTCTAAATTGAAATATCGCGAGAAGAATTTAGGATTTTGACTCATCACTTTTGTAGAGAGGAGCATCTTGAAGGAGAGCAGGATGTCGGAGCGTGCGACTGACACTGCTATCTACAGTCTATGAAATAAATACATAATAAACGTGTGTAGCCTGTTAAAGCCTAGTTTAAAAAAACATTTAGGAAAGGAGGCTTGCAACAGATTCACAATCAATTGTATTTTGTATAAATATATTTTGCAGATTAATAGAAAATGTTTGTAATGTTTTTCTTTGCAGCTGCATTATAAACAGAATTGTAGCTTAATGTTATATTTCGTTGTAAGCTTTAATGTAATAACCACATAATATTGTCATATTTAATCTTTTTGATTATATTAACAGAGTATTAATTACTCTGTAAATAGCCCTACATAAGTAGGCTAGATTTTTGATTAAGAGTATGTCTACTCAACTAGCCTACTTTGGGCCTAGCGTTATGCAAATGAGCGATTTTCCATTTCCGTTTGCATAAAAACTCATTTAGCCTATCTGGTAAAATAGCCTAATCAGTCTATCATATAAATTCAAATAAAGACAGCTTACATCATGAGTATCCTGTTCGCATATGAATTTGGTTAAGTTAAATTAATTATAGGCTAAGAAATACTAATAATCTATTACTGTTTTCAGTAGAAGTAGTCCATTTGTCCATATTAGTCATTACGTTGGTCATTTATAGCCCAGTCTTCCTTAAGACTGTGATAAACCCGCCCCCACAGTCCGCAGCTTCAGTGTCAACAAATGTCAAATTAGCTGACTCTCTACTCGATGAGTAGCCTACGTACTTCAAAACAAGATGAAGAAGTTGTTTATGTGTCTCCTCTTCTGTCACGTTGCAACTACAGGTAATTGCTTTGTAACTCTTTCCTGTTACCGTTATTGCTGTAGAATTATGTTGTTTGATTAGGTCACTGTTTTGGGGAGAGTGTGTCGCTCTATGACTGACATTTCACTTTCATTTTTCTAAAGTCACACTGAACTCAGAACAGCCTTACTTTGCATTACAAAACAGCACATTAGGTTATATATAGCTAGGATTTGTTTGGCGCCACTATAGTTAGACAACTAAAAAAGTTTTGTTAATATTATAGTAGCAAACTGTATCATAGACATGACCGTTAGAAGACGGAAGCATGGTAGACTTTCACAATCAAAAGCCCATACTTACATCCTGTCCCCACTGTTAGGCTATTTTTAGATTTTTAATTAAATCATTTAACTGTCGAAATTATACAGCAACACATTAAATAGGTTTCCTTAATAAAAGTACATCATTATGTAATTGCAAATTAGCATGAGTTCAAATACTGCTACAATAATGAGGTGTGCCTGTAATTTCTTATCTGTTACAGAAATATTGTAAAATGGCCACTCAATGCACACAGTTAAACTTAAAGATATTATTAGTGATGGGAGTAAGTCTCTAACATATTATTTTGTTGCTCATTGTGATTTAACTTTTTAATTAAACTTTTGGGGATAATTTACCAACAATAAAGAAAATTCCATTCAAAAGCTGAAATCCTTCTTTGCCCTACAGTGAAACACTCCCTGAAATATTTCCTTACTGCAACTTCTGGAATCCCAAACTTTCCAGAGTTTGTGGGTGCTGCAATGGTTGATGATGTTCAGGTGGGTTACTGTGACAGCAACATCAAGAAAGCAGAACCCAAACAGGACTGGATGAAAATATTAATAAAGGATGACCCACAACACCTGGAGTGGTATGCTTTGAAGTGTTCTGGTAATCAGCAGGTCTTCAGAGCTAACATTGACAGCTTGAAGCAACGCTTAAACCACACCGGAGGTACAGTATGTTTACGCTCACAATATTTAACTTTTTACGGGTGAAATGTTTTCTCCTTCTGGTGTCAGGTGTAGCTTCCAGTGTAAGCACAAGTTTATGCACACACATCCCTTGATTCTCCAGTGTTACATGGTGGCATTGCCTGCCACACCAGCATTAGCCTCACTTTGGAACTTTTAAGGCAGTTATTCTGGTTGACATTGGCAAATTTTGGGGAATTTAGATTCCTGCCACATATGTTCTGAGCACAATGTTCCTTGTTAGCCAGTGGTCCTGTGTCCCCTTTCTTTTCCCCATCAGCCATAGACTTACATCTCCCTAAATGTGTTGTTGATGACAACAACAAATGATTTCTGTCTGTAATGTTATATTTTAAAATGACTTATATCTGAAAAGTGTTTCAATCGTCCCGGCTCTCCCCTACTACTAAGGGCAGACAGTGTGGCTATCCATCCAGACGCAAAACGGGGTTGGCAGCGTTTCCAAACTTCTCCGTTTTTAGGTCTTGGTTTTAGTCGTTTTAGTCTGGACGGGAGATGCTAACGTAGCAAAAGGTCTCCGTTTTAATTCGAAAACGCAGTAGTGTGGATGGGGCCTTAGTCTCTGTGGTAAAGAGAGAATGTGGACTGTTAAGATCTCACTGTTTCCCAGCTGTCTCTGTGTCAGTGACTCAGTGTGTCTGAAAATGTGATATTTACTGTTCATAGTTGACTATGCTGGAATGTAATTTTATCACTTTTGCTGCAGTCTCTGTCTTTGTCTTCCTCAGGTGCCCACATTTTACAGAGAATGAACGGCTGTGAATGGGACGATGAGACTGGAGAGGTTATTGGTTTTAATCAGTATGGTTACGATGGAGAAGACTTCATAGCATTGGACCTGCAGACACTGACATGGACTGCTCCAAAACCACAAGCTTTCATAACTAAACTTAAATGGGATACTGAGAAAGCTAGATTAGAATACAATAAAAACTACTACATCCACAAATGCCCTGATTGGCTGAAGAAGTATGTGCACTATGGGAGGAGCTTTCTGCAGAAAACAGGTAGAATTACATGGCCAGATGTACTGTTGTACGTGGACTCAATGTTCATGTATTTTTTCTAAAGCACAGTAACATTTCAATAAAAATGAAACAATATATATCGACCTCATGACCCCTCTCTCTTTTCTCTCCAGAGCTTCCCTCAGTGTCTCTCCTCCAGAAGACTCCCTCCTCTCCAGTCAGCTGCCACGCTACAGGTTTCTACCCTGACAGAGCCCTGATGTTCTGGAGGAAAGATGAAGAGGAGCTTCATGAGGACGTCGACCACGGAGAGATCCTCCCCAACAACGATGGATCCTTCCAGATGAGTGTTGACCTGAAACTTTCATCTGACACACCTGAAGACTGGAGGAGGTACGACTGTGTGTTTCAGCTCTCTGGTGTGAAGGACGACATCATCACCAAACTGGACAAAGCAAAGATCAGGACCAACTGGGGTACGACTGGTATCAGAATTACCTCTGGTTATGTTCATTTGCATGTTTAGTTGTTTGCCATTTCTGTCCATGGACCCACTTAAACCAAACACTGATAACGGTGCACGATGTGCAAATTGGTTATTTTTAGGTTATTTAACACACCTTTGTTTGGCCATTAATGATTGACTGGACCATTTAAAAATGAATGAAAACAGGTTAAATCAACAATATCCAGAAATGAGGCATTACCAGTGGACACACTTCCTGAACCACACTGCATGGCTTGTTATGTTGCAACAATGTGATTTAACTCAAAGTGAGAATGTTCTGTTATGGTTCTAGCTTCTCCTGCAGGGTTCCCTGCTGGTGCTGTTACTGGAGCTATTGTAGGCCTGCTCCTCACAGCAGTCTGCATCGCTGGAAACTTCATCTGGAGAAGGTGCAATAATGGTAAGGAACAAAGATGGTTTACTCCACTAATGCATTGAGGATAAATACAGAGTATAGTCTTGTCTTGTCTTTTTTTGTCGAGTCTTTTTCTCCTTTATGAATTCTGAAATGTTAAATGTTGTTTTCTGCCATTTCTATTTCAGGGTTCCAGCCTGCTAACAGTATGTATTCTACCTTGAAATATTTCAAATCAAGTTAAATTTTTTCCCTTGTGGACAAGCAACTAACATATTGTTCACCTTAAAAACAGAAATCCTGCATAATGCGGACACCAGTGTTAGAAAGATTTCACTTCTACTATGTATTTACTACTTGTCTTGACAGGGGGACACTGACGAATAGAAGAGGAAGCTCAAATCCACTGATCGCAATACCACAACATTTTCCTGGACAGGATTTTCTCAAAGAAAAAAAAACATCTGAAGAGTATTGATATTGCTGAATGGGGTGTAACTCTGAGGTCAAGCAGAATACACTAATGCAAATGGCCCACAGCACATGTTCACTTAGACACGACTGACAGAGCTGATGGTTGTCTGGAACACAGAGTCATTTTGAGAGGTAAAAAAACTTCATTGGTCATCAGTCCTTTCAGTGGGACTCTGACCCACTAGCATGTTATGGGTACCTCGGACTGCTCTAGGATCAGCACACTGGACAGCGGTCATGAGAGTCTCCCATGTGAGTAAAGGACATATGGGCTGCTGTGTTGGCTAGAAATTCAGCACTTAATTTTAGGTTGGTTCTCTTGTAAACAAGGATCTGTTCTCCATGACTTCAGGAAAGCTGCAGTATATAGTGAGATAGAGAATGGCACCATGTTGAAAACGTTGTGTGTCATGACTTGATGATAGAAGAAGAATGAATAAGTGAAAATACTTTACTTCCGGCAGGCCGGTCTCAGTCTCAATGAATATTTAACATTTGTACTTACAGTCCATGTTTGTCCTGCAGAGAAAAGTCATCTATTATTACTGAAGCTGTGCAATGCTCTCTCTCCTCTTTGTGTGAATGATGTTGTCCTCTTCTGCATTTGTGTGGCCTGTCCTTGTTCCAGGACTCAATGATGGAGGTGGTGTGGAATAGATCCTATTCAGTGAGCGACACCTGAAGCTGCTCACATGTTCTCCTGGATCCATTCTCTTCATCTATGTTTTACAATTTGGTAAAAACAGCAGTTTAATTTCTATGTGTTGTGTTCGTTCATTAAATTATTGTGCAAGAAAAATTCTCTACATGGTGGTCAGTCTTTTGTTAATGCTAAGTACTAATTTGTCAATATTAATAACTGTAAATGCAGAACAACATTCAACCTTTCCAAAGTTTGCTGTAGCGCGTCAGCCATTTTTTTATGTCCCGCCCCATCTGGGCTGAGATTGATCAGTTCACGAAAAGTGACTGACGGGCGACTGTATGCATGTGGCTGCATGAAAGGCACCTGACATACTATTTGACACCATTCCTTCAGGCACAATAATCCTTTTTAGAGACAGACCTCCACCTACTTCTGTCTCTCTCCTCAGTGTGGCTGAATCATCAATTGGAAGAATTTGTTTCTCTTAACATCCTCGAAATAATAAGAACATTCATGCCTGGTTTTAGAAAGAAATTGTATCTATTCCACATCTAAGATCATATTGGAACCGATTTATAAATGACATTGACTAGAAGAAAATTTTGATGATTCCTCACAAATACCTAATTGTAAACCAGATGAAGGAAGTATTTAAAATAATTCATAGATATTAGGCTACTCTGTAAATCACTACATGATTCGTCCGCAGAGTTGTCATTAACCATATTTATAGAAATTTTTAATAGGATGTTTATTTGAGCATTTTTTAATTTCTGTATTAATTTTCTATTGTGTCTAAGTCCGTCCTCCATAGCTTTGTGCTTGAAACAGTTTTGTTTATCTTCTAGTTTTCATGGTGTTCCATGATACTTCAGAGAAGAATAAATGTGAATGTGGACACCAGTAAGAAACATGGACCCATTTATGTCCAATGTAGTGTCATGTAAAGCATTCTTGGGTCAGATGAAAAAGCTTGAACTTTTACCAATATGTTTATTTTCAAAAAAAAATAGACACCAATTAGAATACAAAAGTTTCACCGGAGAGGGTTGTTCTGGTATATGGTATTGAAATTGAAATAGTGTTCACACAGAATCCCTCTTTGCTCAGTTAGCTCCATGGTATAATACTGAAACTCGCAAATTAAAGCAAATATCGCGGAAACTTGAGAGGAATTGGCGTTCCACCAAACTGGAAAATTCTCGTTTAATTTAGCAAGATAGTCTTAAAACTTATAGGAAGGCCCTCCGTAATGCCAGAGCAGCTTACTACTCGTCATTAGTAGAGGAAAAGTAGGGGGTAGCCGTTCTCTTTTCTAAGAAGTTTCTGACGAATTCTTATGAACTTAAAGAAGTGATAGAAGGAAGGCTGATGATGGTCAGAGCCAAGTTTGAGTGTTTCACTCTCACATTCATTAATGTATATGCTCCAGATGTTGGCTCAGACAGAGTCCGTTTTATTAATACTCTCAGTGACACTCTGACTAGTTGTGGTTCAGATGACTTTTTGTTTTTAGGGGGAGATTTTAATTGTACTCAGAATGATTCTTTGGACAGGAACCATGTTGAACCTCATGCTGCTTTATTAATGAATTAATAAAAACACACTGAGGAGGTTGCCCACTGAAGACCAACAGTTACACCTGGGTGCATACAAGAAAATTTTTTATTTCTTTGGCTCGACTGGACAGGTTTTATTGTTTTAAACATCATTTTAGTGTTTTTAAGACGTGTAGCATTTTACCTGTACATTTTAGTGATCATTTTTTAGTGGTCTGCAGTGCTTTTATTGCATACTGGCATTTTAACACCAATTTACTCAGTGATGCTAATTTTAAAGATTTTGTGGTGTATTTCTGGAAGGTGCATAGGTCTGAAAGGACCTGTTTCTTTAAGACAATGGTGGGACTGTGGGAAGGTTAAAATCAAACAGCTCTGTCTGCAGTACACTCTGAATGTCATGAGGGACATTACTAGATCAATGATGACTCTAGAGACTGAAAGTGGAACTTTTAGGCTTGATTGAGTCCACAGGAAATCGAGAGCAGTTTGAAGCTCTCAAATCCAAAAAAGCTTTGTTAGCAGACCTGCTGGGCACCAAAGCCCAGGGAGCACTGGTTCGTTCACGTTTCAAGAGCATCAACTAGATGGACGCTCCGTCCAACTTTTTCTTTGGCTTGGAAAAGACAAATTGGCAGAGCAAGTACATCCACACACTACAGTCAGCTGATGGGGAAGAACTCATGAAATCTGGAGACAGGTGGTGCAGTTTTACTCTGAGCTGTATAAAACAGAGCATGTGGAGCATGAACAACTGTTTGAGTGTTTCAGAGTGCCCAGAGTCTCTAGAGATGACTATCCTGAGCTATAGAGGACCCTCTGGTTTTCGAAGAGCTGCATGCTGCCCTGCAGGGGATGGATGGAGGGAAGGCCCCAGGTATTGATGGCCTTCCTGTTGAGTTCTACAAGACTTTCTGGAAAAAGCTTGGTCAGGACTTGTTGGATGTTTTCAATGAAAGCTTTGAAAATAAGACCCTGCCTCTGAGCTGCAGGAGAGCTGTGATAACCCTGCTGCCGAAGAAAGGGGACCTTCAGGACGTCAGAAACTGGCGCCCAGTCTCCCTCCTCTGTTCAGACTATAAGATCTTGTCCAAGGCTCTAGCTAACCGGTTGAAGCAGGTGATGGAGGAAATTGTTCACCAGGATCTGTGTGCCTGGTAGGTCCATCACAGACAACGTGTCTTTAATCAGGAATGTTTTGGATGTCTCTAGTTCTTTGGGCACTGACCTTGGCTGCTTGCTCAGATGTCTTTTAGAGGAAGGACTCTAGTAATCAACAACCTTGTAGCTTCAGCACTGTGGCATCGTTTAGCTTGTATGGAGCCACCTGCTGGTTTACTCTCAAAACTACAAGCAGTTTTAGTGGACTTTTTTTGGGACAGATTACACTGGGTACCCCAGAGTGTGCTTTTTTTAACAAAAGAAGAAGGGGGGCAATGCCTGGTACACCTAGCAAGCAGAGTGGCAACTTTTCGATTTCAATTTGCACAGAGATATCTGACTGGTTTTAAATACCCAGTGTGGAAAGAGTTTGCAAGCATCATTTTAAGGAGAACAGACAGGTTAGGACTTGACACTGCTTTGTTTTTAATGGATGTAGGTTATTTAAATCTGGGAGATTAAAGGGAGATTTTAAGCCCTGGCACCTTTTTAAGAAAAGGCGGAGCCGTCAGTCTCCCTGTACTGGTTACTGAACAAGCCTCTGATCGGTGGATCCACAATGGACATACAGGACAGTGGTACACCAGGCCTCCATCACACACTTTGTTCTGCTGGCACTACAACTCTCAGATATACTCTCAACTCCCAGACAGATAGTGGATGTAGCTGGACCTGGTTTTATGAACACTGAGGCTGTGGCTGCACTGATTGGACTAAAATCTGTGCGTCACGTGAGGAACATTCTGAATGGTTGGACTAAAAAACTTACAGCAGTGGATAATGAGCTGTTGAGGATGTACTGGAAAGGTGAGGAGGCTCCGGACGAAGAGGACCCTTTTCCGAAGTTGGGACTGGTACCCAATCTTGACTGTTGTTCTAGTTTATTGTTGGATGTCAGGCATCAGAAAGACCCAGATCTCCAGACGGTGACGGGTAAAATGATTTACAGGTGTTGTGTGAAGGTGTTGTGTAAAAACAAGTTCAATGGTAGAAGTGACACGGTGTGGAGGGAGAAACTGGGGGATAGTAACGCTGTGAATCGGTCTGGAGAGTCTTTTATAAACTTCCTTTAAAGAAGTGCACAGGTG
Organism: Micropterus dolomieu; assembly: GCF_021292245.1. Taxonomy (NCBI): domain Eukaryota; kingdom Metazoa; phylum Chordata; class Actinopteri; order Centrarchiformes; family Centrarchidae; genus Micropterus; species Micropterus dolomieu. Next base: position 5,683,591 of record NC_060158.1, read on the forward strand.
ACTTACAGTGGAGAATATTACATGGGGCTGTTGCGGTGAACTCTTTTATGTCTGTGATTAATCCCTCTGTCTCTGACAGCTGTCCTTTCTGTGGGCTGCTGGAAACTGTTTTTCATTGTTTTTTAGAGTGCAGCGGACTGCGGGAACTGTTCAATGTGCTTGTTTTCTTCTTTTAATGAAGTGTGGTCTAACACTTTTTTTGGAGCAGTTTACAGGAAGACTAATGCAACAAAGTGGCAACTGTTAAATTTTATTGTAGGAGAAGCCAAACTGTCCATATACTGTACATGAGTAGAAAGAAGCAGGTAGTAGGACAGCTGTGTGGAGACAAAGTCCATGTGTTCACCTCTCTGGTTAAGGCCAGAGTGTTAGTGGACTTTAAATTCCATAAGCTAATGAACAGCTTGGATGTGTTTGTATGTCAGTGGTGTTATGATGATGTCATTTGTTCTGTGGTGAATGAAGAACTCAGTTTTAGTCGTGTTTTCAGGTAATTTGATGTTTTTATTTGTGTGTAAGTGTTTTCTTTTCTCTAAATGTCAACCAGTTGATTCTCTGACTTATTGAATGTTCTTATGTCTGTGGATCAGTGATGTTTTTATTAAAGTGTTTTTAAAAAGTCAAAAGTCTCTCTCTGGGCGGCACGGTGGTGCGGTGGTTAGCACTGTCGCCTCGCAGCAAGAAGGTCGTGGGTTGCCTCGGCCTTTCTGTGTGGAGCTTGCATGTTCTCCCCGTGTCTGCGTGGGTTCTCTCCGGGTGCTCCGGCTTCCTCCCACCATCCAAAGACATGCAGTCTAGGTTAATTGGCGACCCTGAATTGTCCTTAGGTGTGAGTGTGAGCGTGAGTGGTTGTTCGTCTATGTGTGGCCGTGCGATGGACTGGCGACCTGCACTATTGTGCTGCAGAATAAAAAGGGTTTCAAAATGGTTTCCTTCAATTACTATTTATAAAAAGGTTCAGTGCATGGTGACTGGACTTTACACTGTTTCACACAGTTTGTTTCTGGCCTTACAGCTCAGTCCACCAGCTCCTCCAGCCACTCCTCAGAGTTGGCCAGCTCCTGACTCCACCTGCAGGTGGATCACAGACTTCCTGACAGACAGGAAGCAGCACGTGAAGATGGGAAAATATGTCTCTGATCATCAGCATCGGTTCCCCTCATGGCTGCTTTCTTTCCCCTCTGCTCTTCCCCCTGTACACCAACAGCTGCACCTCCAGTCACCAGTCTGTCAAGCTCCTGAAATTTGAAGTTTGCAGATGACACCACCCTCATTGGGCTCATCTCAGGTGGGGATGAGTCCGCCTACAGGTGAGAGATTGACCATCTGGTGACGTGGTGCAGCCAGAACAGTCTGGAGCTCAACACTCTGAAGACAGTGGAGATGGTCGTCGACTTCAGAAAGAGCCCAGCCCTTCTGGGAGGAGGCTGCGGTCCATCAGGACCAAAACCTCTCGCCACAAATACATCTTCTTCCCATCTGCAGCTAGCCTCATCAACAAGGCCCGGGTCCCCCACTGACACTCCCCCCTTTTTAAATTGCGCAAATGTCTTTGCGCATCTCTTTACTTCATTGAATTTCATCCACAAACCTGGCACATAGCACATATTTGTTGTTAATTGTTGTTCTATAGTTATATATTTTGTCAATTTATATATTTTTGTTCACAATATTCTCTTCCGTTGCAATACGTCTGCACAACACAAACCGGAGTAATGCACATGTAAATATCTGCCACATTGTTCCTTCTCTGATAATAGTTGTATTATTTTTCTATTTTCTATTCTTTTATTATTCTTTAATTATTCTTATATAACTTGCATTTGTTTATTTCATATTTATATATTTCTGCATTTATTTATGTCAACTTTATTTTGTCTATGTGTAGCATCATATAACCAAAGCAAATTCCTTGTATGTGTAAAACACTACATCTGATTTTGATTCTGGACTGGCGACCTGTCCAGGGTGCCCCGCCTTTCGCCCGATGTCAACTGAGATTGGCTCAAGCCTGTACACAGAATAAGAGGTTGACGATGAATGGATGGATGGATGTATATTCTGGTATTTATTACTGGACTTTAAAATATTTGTCTTCCCTTTTGATTTCATCTCAACAGCATAAGTAAAACTCACTTTTATTCTATTTAAACTGATCTGACACACACTTTATGCTGTAGATAAAACAGGGCTTTACATTATAATGCAGGTATTTTAAGACTGTTTCCTGCTTTTACTCTTTATATAAGTTCATGTCAGTATGAGTGGACTTTACACTTTTTCACACAGTTTGTTTCTGACCTTACAGTTCCTGACAACGGCTCTGAACTCTCTGAGAAACTGAATGTAAGACAAACATACTGAATAAGTTCCTTCGTATGACATGTAACACAGACATAGCTTTACAGAACCAAAAGATGGCTTGTAAGTACTTGCAAGTAATACTTACACTTTAGTGCTTAGTGCTTGCCATTTGCTTTGGCGGAGTGAGTGTGAGTGGGTAGGGGCAGTAACGGGCCCATGGTTGTCTAGTTAGAAAGTGGCCCACATTGAACCCAATCTGCCTGACTTGAACATGCACTTTTGTGTTTAGTTAAATATTTTCAATAAAGTTTGCTTGTTTGTTTGTCTTGATTGTGTCAAAAAAGAGATGAGCCCAACTGCTGCCAAGAGTTTGTCGTCGCTCTGTTCACTTTAATGAATTCATTTATAACCTCCCAGACTTTAATAACTCCTAGGTTTCAGCAAGTTTCTGCTCAAAATTTCTGCACATTCAAAATCTATCCCACTTTATTGCCAGGTATGTGTACACATACGAGGAATTTGACTCTGGACAGTACATTGCTCACGATGTGCTTACTCATACAAAAAAATCACAATAATAAAAATAAAATCAGACACAGACTTCAGCGTAGACAGCACAAATATACACACTATGAACAAAAACAATATAGACATATTGACAAATAGTGCAGTAATCAGAGTGCAAAGGATGCAGGAGTATGTACATGTAGGAGGTGAATGTGATATACAGGTACATTTACATACATACATGTACACATGTACCCAGTGCAATGAAGCTTAGTGCAAAGGATTCTGGAATAAATAAGTATAAGTATTTTGTGCAGGAGTTATGACTTGAGGTAGGTAGATTTGGTATACAGTATCTACAGTATGACAATATAACAGTTTGAACAACACTGAAATAGTAAATAAGTTATCTATTAAACAGGTGGCTGATTAGAGGCAGAGTTACTGGGTTATTGTACAGGAATTGTTCCTGACACCGTGAATCAGAAATCTGTTCATCAGAGTGATGGCTTGTGGGAAGAAACTGTTCCTGAGTCTGTTGGTTTTGGCGTACAGTGCTCTGTAGCGCCTACCAGAGGGGAGAAGCTCGAAGAGGTTGTGTCCGGGGTGAGATGGATCTGCAGTGATGTTTCCTGCCCGTTTCCTGACTCTGGAAACGTATAAGTCCTGAATGGAGGGTAGGTTGGCACCAATGATCTTTTCTGCAGTCCTGACTGTCCGTTGTAGTTTTCTTCTGTCCGTTTTGGTGGCAGATCCAAACCAGACAGTGACAGACGTGCAGAAGACAGACTGAATGATAGCTGTGTAAAAGTGGATCAACATCTCCTTAGGCAGCTAAGCTGCTGGGCCTTCTTGATGATGGTGTCAGTATTGGGCTCCTACTTCAGGTCCTGGGTCTCTTGAGGTGCTAATAGTCCGGGTGCTGGATGTGATGTTCCCAAGTCTCACCTGCTGACTCCTGTCAGTCAGGAAGTTTTTGATCCACTGACAGGTGGAGGCTGGCACAGTGAGCTGGGTGAGTTTGGTGCTGAGGATGTCCGATGATGAGGATGATGGTCAAGCTGAAGTCCACGAACAGGATCCTTGCATATGTCCCTGGAGAGTTGACGTGTTGCAGGATGTGATGCTGTAATGATGTAAAGCAGGCCTGTAACTCCAGCTTTGACTCATTGGTCCATCTTTTCACAGTCTTTATAACAGGTTTAGCAGATTTCAGTTTTTGCCTTTATGTTGGGATAAGATGAACCAGACAGTGATCAGAGAGTCCTAAGGCTCCACGGGGAAGAGAGCGATAGGCGTCCTTTAATGTAGTGTAGCAGTGGTCCAGTGTGTTAGTGTCCTTGGTGGGACACTTAATATGCTGTCTGTACTTTGGGAGTTCGTGGCTGAGGTTTGCTCTGTTGATGTCCCCAAGAACAATGAGCAGGGAGTCTGGATGTTTTTTCTCCATGTTTATGGTGTAGTAACGCCTCACTAACACAGGCCTGAGGTGGAATGTAAACAGCGACCAGGACAAACGAGGAAAACTCCCGTGGTGAATAAAAAGGTTTACAGTTTCTAAATAATGTCTCTAAGTGAGGGCTGCATGATTTTTATTCCAACACTGTGGCATCTGCACCAATTTATGGTGGAAATGTCTTTGTTTTGGTGAAGGACAAAATGTAGGTGGCTTATGACAATTCAGAATACAAAAATATAATAGAATGTAATGCAGTAATCAGTAGCTTATTCTATTTTTACCTTAAGTTACTTTTTTAATATAGAAATTTCTTCTGTATTTACATTGCATTGCAGGCTTATTGTGCAAATAAACCTTTCTCATAGCATTTTTATTTGTTAATTAACATTTCTTGGTGCAAGCTATTTTTCAGAAAACTTTTAACAAATGCTGTTTTAAAGTGGCTACATGTCCCCAGCAACCCCACTGTAAATGACCCTCCCTCCCTACAGGGTGAGCTACATGCCTACCACTTAACCTCGACTCTCATCCTGCTCTCTCTCTGTCCCTCAGCACTGTCACTTTCACTCGATTTTACTGTCTCAGGCCTCCTCCTCTGCCTGGCAGTGGCCCGGGCTCTCCTTTGTTCCTTCAAGTTCCTGTGCCTGCATTATGCAGGGTAGGCTATGCAGCTGATGAGCCGCTCTCTCTCTCTCTCTCTCTCTCTCTCCTCTCGTGCTCTCTCTAAATGCTGGCAGGCTGTGTAACAGTGGGGGGGTCGTTACGTGAACTTCAAACAATCACTATTATTGCGAGTAGCCTCCGCTCTTTGAAGACCTCAGAGACAGGATGTGTCATGAAGATTATTGCATATTAACATGTAAAATATGTTTTTGCTGTGGTTGATTTACATTCAGGGCTACAGTCAAAATATCAGGGGCTAAAGACCCGGAAAAATGACCTGGCAACGCCGTTGGCAAAGAGACAGTCACAAATAGACAGAGTTATCTCTCTAATTGCATAGTATATTTGTAGGGACATGTACCTACCTAATTGTAATCCTGCTTCAGACACACGCAGGTGGACTAAAGGAACTCACACACTGTTGAAGGTAAAAATATGCAGCAAATTATGTTTATTGTACTCATCAAAAAGGAGGTAACTTTACACCAAATAGGGTGTTTTCAGTAATTTTACACTAGAGGGCAACAACAACTGTAAACTGATGGTACAATAAGATGTGATGGTGACCTTGATGTCACAGGAGAGTGGCTTATGACTACAGTGCTGGTTGTAAAAATGGTGTTTAATCTTGAATAAAAAACCTGTTGGTGTTTTGTTTTTTTCTGACTTTATCTTTTCACTAACAAACCTCTTCTTCCTTCTTGTCTTTACTGGAAAAGATCTTTAAATATATGAAGTGCTGACAAAATAGTAATTTTGAATGTTGTCCAAAAACAGCTACTTTTTGCTTCTCTTGGATTCAGTTTGCCTCAGAGAACATCAGGTGTTTGGTGCAGTAATTAAAGGTAACATACACTTGACTTTCATTTACATGGTAATTGCATTGTAATTACAGAGAAAGTGAGCCACAGCTGTTTTGAATTGTTGATTAATGACTAATGAATGACTTAACTGCGTCACAATTAGCTGGGAAAATGCTCCAGGGCCACTGTGGTGAAGACAGAACCAGAACTGCCACCAAAAGGGACAATCCCCTGGCATCAGCTGCAGCTTGATATCTTGTCCATGAGTATCACTAACAAGAGAGGTGAAGACATGTCATCTAATATATTGCAGAGTGCCGTCCTCATACCACAATCTCCATAACACCAAATTATATAACAAAAACCTTCTTCTTCAAATCTATTTAGTGGGACACCCATAGGACGTTGAAGACAAAAGCAACCAAAAACATTTCAAAATCTTGCACATTTTAGAGAGAATTTGTGATCTACCTACCGTTACAGTGATGGTAAAGTTGTTACGTGTGGTGTGGGGACAGAGAGGACCCAAATGCAACGTTCAGAGGGGAAGGAGGTTTATTGAGGAAAAACGGGTTAGAGGGACTGGGGTGGAGGGAGAGGTGGATGCCGGGGAAACACAGGCACGGGGGACCGAGGAGACTGGGACCAGAGAGCCAGGGAACACTGGGGCCGAGGAAGTGAAGAGGCGAGGGAGAACAGGGAGGACGCCGTGGGGGAAGCCCGGGGAGGAGAGGACCGGGGATGAGCCCAGCCGACTGAACGGAGGACGAGGGATGCAATGTCTGCAATGTAATCTACAGGGACAAATGCACCCATCGGAAGTATGTCCACTAAAGCCCCCCGACATACGTTCTTTTTAACAATGCGTAGACAGGCGTAAACAAGCGTTGCAAACGGCATTGTTCACATACTTGCCTGCGTACTTTGTGTGTACCTGGAGGATTAAACGTGAATCCACTAGGGGGTAGATCAGGGCCGGATCGTCCCTTGCTTGACACTGGATTATTTTACTTGACAACCTCTGAATTTGCGCCACCATCAGCACGAGTTTTAACCGAACAGGTTGAGACCGCGACCCGTGAAAATTAATTCAGATGTATTGTAGCCTACTGCATTACTCTGTATTGACTGCAGCTTATTTGTTAGGTATTATTGGCTTTTTGATGCATTCCATTGTGTGAACAAGAATACTGTCTCCTTATAACTTGCCTATTACCTTGTTTAATTAAATAATCTTTGTTACTTAGCAGGTCTCTCCATTCCATTTGAGTAGTAATATTACCATGTTGTTGAAAAGAAGAATCCATAAAGAAAGTTAATTTGCAGTGTTTTAATCTTCCTCAATACTCACATGTTCCTTTAATTTAGGTTATACTAATGCCATGCTTCAACACCGTTTTATATAGTTTCTTGTTAAAGAACATGATACAGAAATATTATCCTGTGCTACTTAATCAATTTTCCAGCTCGATTTTAATATTAAATAACCATTTCTTCCCTAGTGAGAGGGTCAATTGTGCCATCGTTCTGAAATGCTGCTTCTGCTGTATAATTGTATTACTCTGTACTTATTTGTTCTTAATCTGATGCTAAGATCAATCTAAGTAAGATTGTGTAACAGCCAGTATTATCCAGGAAATATTGAGTTAAGTCTCTTTCATTCTGAAATCCTGAATGTGTTTAACTGGTAATCATTCTAATATTACAACGATTAAGTAACTTTCCTTTCCTTTTTATCAAATGCTCAAAACTAAGAATGGTATAACTGTTTGACATTAAAGGTTATTTGATTAAAATATGCGCATATAGTCTTTAGGACCATATTAAAAGTTAATACACTGAAGCCTCCTCCTGAGACTGGAAGCCAAGGCCCGTGGGGACACGCCACAAGGGGCCAGACAAACAAAACAGTGAAGCTCTTTGTTGCTCCAACGAAGGTTAAAATCAAGGGCAACTGGACTTGGTTGAAGATACTGGAAGACGTTTCGTCCCTCATCCAAAGGACTTCTTCAGTTCTGACTGACTGGCAGGGAAACTCAGCTATTTAACCTCAGTGGGGTCGTTATCCCGGGTCATCGATACCGCTGGTTCGTTAGTGTTCCTTGTTGATGTGACGACAGTCGTTACAGTCGTTAAGACTACCTGTGGCCAAGACTGAACGACCATCGTTGGTATCTTCACCTGAGGCCAATAGGTTACGTTTGTTGAGTTTCCTGGGAAGTGATGAAAGGACAGCATTGTAAGTGGGGGATAAGTGGTGGCGTAGACCCCCCCCCCCCCCCCCTC